>NW_027508811.1:18217500-18817500 GCF_051911475.1 Siphateles boraxobius | reverse complement strand
TTAGTATTTGTTTGAGTATCAACGCATTTGTTTAATTTATAGTGAATAAGTTACGGATCTGTTAATTTAATAAGTTAATGAAGTATGGTTAACATCTCACATACATCTCTAAGGAAAGGCAATTTTTTTTTTGTGGTGTCATTGTCACACTTTGTTAACGTTGTTTGTGATACAGAGTGATTGCATCTATCCACACTGATTTCAATAGCAGATAGCTTATTATAATGTCCATTGGTACTGATCTCATTACTTTCCTGAAAATTATGTTTTGAGTTATGATATACCACCATAGGCATACCGTCGGGCCTGTGGTCATTGTGGCCCCGAGGGCTTTGGCCCCTGCTGCGGCAGGCGTCCCTTATTTTTTTGTATTGAAGGTGGCAACCCTAGTTACAGTATGAATTACTGAGTGACTTGCCGGGGCAGTGACAAGCAACCCTCACTGCACTGCTCTGCTCTGCTCCTCCGTTTCTGCTGCTTTCAGTTACGTGACGCTGGCTCTGAATGAAAACGTGTTGGCCTAGTACTTTTTGACCCTCTCTGCTGTTATAAGCCTCCGTGGACCTACCCGTCACATGTATATAACGATAATAAATTCTTCGTTTACGAGGATAGGTCAGATAATTAGGTATTTGTACACCATTGAGGACATATTTATGAATAAAAATATTGATTTTAGACAATAAAATACCTAAAAAATGACACATTGTCGCAGACCTTCAATATGCAACTCAAAATGCCTCATTCTATTTCATTAAGAATAACTCACAAAAAAGTATTTTCTTTCTTTTACATGTAGACAACATGTTATTAAAAGTAACAAATCCTCCAAGTACCAAATGTTAAAATATTCTTTGTAACCTGTGTCTATTTTAATTCTAGTCCCATGTGTGTTAAAAGTAGTTTAGTGCATCTACAGCACCTTCTGTATCTGATCACAAGAGGGCACTAGAATATCTCTTTTCCCTATTTGATGCACGTTACCATAGCCTACGTCACCACTCAACTACAGCTTTTTAAAATATAATTTCTGCGAATGTAACATTTTACAGCTAAAATTCTAAATTAATATTGAGATTTTTGTAATGGTAGCCAAAGTATACACTTTAATCACATTAACATGGCTATTTTCTCAGTGGAAACAAGTGTAGGCCTATTTCTAAATATACTGCTTCTATGCATCTTTTTAATATCCTGCCATTTGTAATGTATTGCAACACTAGACACATAAACAAACGCACTACCTTTTCTTCTGTGTTGTTTTCAGAGCAATCTCCAGCTGCCTCTAATTTGTACATAAGTCACATAATAAAGGCTATGATGAAATAGTGGAAGCTAACCCACTCTCTGTATTTCTGTCATTGGCCAATGGACGATTGTGTAGGTCTGGTGATGTGAAGTATGTTTGTTTAATCTGAATTACCATTTTCCAAATGTAGGTTTAGTTATAATAAAAAAATTAAAAAAAACAAATCATAAGTAAATAATAATAATTGTTATTTAATAAGTACATAGTCCTCACAGTGTTACAGTGTTCTATTCTGTAGCTGTAGTGGAGTCAGACAGATGGTCGGCTCTATTGCGTAATCTGTTTCTGCTATAAATCGTTTACAGAATGTGATATCGCATGTTTCTCCTCCTCGTCAGTGTTCCACAATCACTTTCATTGCAGGTGCTTAGGCGGATGTATTCATTATGACCTACTTCAAGTTATCCTGGAGGGAAAATCTAAAACACAGCAAAATAAACCAAAACGATCTCATGGGCCTTGTACTTTAAAATTAGACGCATTTAATAATTTCCATTTCAGATTCTTTTTTATTAACTTCTATATTGTATAAGAATATGTACTTACTGATGCCTGGTTTGCAGCCATTTATCAATGTGTTTTTACACATGCTCATGACTTGCTTCAACATCTAAATCAACATGAAAATTTGCTGAATGTCATACAATCTGGCAAAAATTTAAATGGCAATTCTTATTATAGCAACCCATAAAACCTAGTTTTGCTTCCACTTCTCCAATCAACCTCGATTAGGTCCCTTTCGAGTGGGGCAATCAGGTTACATAAAGTGGTACAAATTTGGCTAATATCAAAGTCCCCCATGACTTTCTGTTTTCCTTGGTTTCTATCAACAGAGCCAATCTAATTTTCCTGAGAAAGAAAGTGCAGTTCTCCTGAGTGAGAACATTTTATTTCTCTCCCGCTGTGAGTGTACAGTGTATGGCTGTGTATGGCCCTCTGAGAATGTTGTTGACATCTTACCCAGATGATACATCTTTATTTGTCTATAGAATATTTCAATTGTCCTATTATCACAAATGATTCCCTGTACGGTGCATTTGGATACATTTCAGTTTCACCAGAGTAAAGGAATGATGGGAAATGTTGATGTCCGTTTCACAGATAAACAATCCATAGCTTAATGCTTTATTGACAATACTGGCAATGTATTGTAAGTTGCGGTAGTCATTTATTGTGACGTATATCCAAGTGAAACTGCTTCTCGAACAAGAAAAAATGTAGGGCGGGACTTGATTTTGTCCATCGAGTATTGATTGGATGGTTGTGGTTTGTTATTGCTGTGATCTCATGTGAGTGACAGGTTGTCCGACCCTGCAGTAAACATTCCATCAGAGAAAAGAAGAGATGTCGCTTCAAAAGGAAGGTGAAGTTATGCTGCGTTCACAGCTTTTCATAATTACCGTAAATAAAGCTCTGTATACTTGTCATACACTGGTCGGTCTGCACAGCACCGCTTCAAGTCGAACACACTTTTAATCTGCAGTGTTCAGGTGGTACAGTGGTGTTAGAAGACGTAGCTCTCTGAAAATTGCATGTTGTGGGCTAATTACAAGTTCTAATATAGCATGTGAAGGAATTTTACAGTTTAGAATCATTATGGTAATTACGACGTGGCGTGAATTTTGATTAAAGATTACGAGGACACATGAATTAAAAAAATAATGTGCACGGATGAATCATTTAGAATACTACAATATTCCGCTTTAAAGAAAAAGAATGGCCAGTTTTTGTATCATGGTGACTTCAAAGCTAAATAGATATATTTCAAGAAACAAAAAATATTAAAATTATAAAAGTATAACAAAATGACAAAATAATTAATTTAAATTTAAATAAATAAAAAAAAGCTGATATAAAATATAAATAAGCAATATAATAGCAAGAGAACAAGAGAAAACTACTTTTTGTTATATTGAGATCATGAGAAATTATTGACTACATCTTTTGTATTCCGCAGAAGAAAGAATGTATACATGTTCTGAATCACATGGGGGATTGTAATTTTTGGGTGGAGTATTCCTTTATTTTATTACCTTGACAAAAAAAAACATTGCTTTTATGACACGCACGACGCGCGCAGTTCTGGACAAACTAATAGAGCGCTGTCACTTTAAATGTTTAACGATTAGGAGTTTCTCATCCTACTATGAGAAAGGACTGGCTCTTGAATATTAATTGAGCACGTGACCGATTGGCCGCGCCAGGAAAGACACCAATCAACGTCAGCGTAATCTACTTAATATTCATAAGCCCAACCTTTTCCGTAGTAAGATTTGTCATTTCGCTCTGAGCTCAGCTGAAGCACCAGTAGAGAAGGGAACTGCACATTGTTTTGGATAGGAGTTGAGCTGTCATTCCCCTCCGAGAACATCTCTGAGAGAAACAAAGGCGAAACGGCAACAACAGCACGACTTGTTGTTCGGGAACTCATACTCAAATCATGCAGTTTTTTTTGCGGCTATGTTGGCACAGTTTACGAACATAACTGCACATCTGTATCTCATACGTCGTTATTTCTGGAACGATATAATTGATATGGTTTGGGCTTTTTTGGAATAACGCGCTGCGTACAACGTCGAGAACAGACTGAAAAAAGTTCCGTTACATATTGGTTACTTAATTCCTGCATGGTGGCAATGACAACCAACCACACATTGTAGCAAAACCATGAGCAGCGTTTCTCTGCTCTGTAAAGAATTCAGATTTAAAAACCTAAGGTCTAATGAAGACTGTAACCTCATCTCTATGCTTAGATCAGAGGAGAACAGGAGGATGGATTTTGGCAGAAGAATGTCTCCAGCCTTCTCCACGAGGTGTTTCATATTTAGGACTGAGGAGCTCAGGACGTACCTTTTCACGTTTGTGATGTTTTGCCTGTTAATATGCACTGAAGGATCCTATTCCAAAACCTGTGATAAAAACTGCATATTTGGAAGATGTATCAATGGAACTTGCGTCTGTGACCAGGGATGGGCTGGAGATCAATGTCAACATTGCCAAGGGAAATTCAAGTGAGTAATGCTTTTACCCTCAGGTAACAGGTTCATTGTTTGCAAACAACGTTTACATGTGGCGTTAGCAGTAGACCGACATTAAGGCGGATTACAAGAGTGTGGAAATGGAAAAGCGTTTCCCTTCTTGGTTAAATTTTTGCCTTACTGTTATTAAGAGCGCAAAGGCTAGAAATAAGCGTTTTCGTTTTTTATCCACTTGCCTGTTCTTGCAGACAACATATATTCAAAAGGGAATTAAAGGGATATTATGTCCTATATAAAATATGGATATTTTATAAATTAAATCCAATTTAAAATGGATATATATCCATATAAAAAGTGCTTTTACACTTTGAAAAATAAAATGGTTATTTTAGGAACTGTTCACTGAAAGGTTCTTTGGGGAACCAAAACGGTTCTTCTAGCATTGCTGCAAAAAAACCTTTTGGAACCTTTATTTTTAAGAGTGTATCATAATAGTCAGATACTGAGTCTAGGATTCATGAAAGTTTACGGTGTTGTCAAATCAGAAGACATTGTAGAAAACTCTTCATCATGTCATATAACTCATAAGAAATGACACATTTGTATCTATAATATCATCAAGCACAACATAACAGATGGTATATTGAGATTGTGGATTCCAATCAGGTCTAAATTGAAGGTTCCTTTTGTAGAAATGTATGTGGGACAACTCTTTTTGACTGAACCATAGTCAAAATAAATCGCTAAAGAAATCTCATTTTATTTCTCTGAGACAACAATTGAGACCTTGGTTTTGTGTAAGGCTCCTGCCTCTCAGATATTTCTCCTAAGAAACCAACCAGAGTAATCTAATATCTCATAATAATTGCAAAAAGAGGTCTTATAATATCTTAAAGGAATAGATCACCCAAAAATGAAAATTCTGTCAGTATTTACTCACCCTCATGTTGTTCCAACCCCATAAGACCTTCGTTCATCTTCGGAACACGAATTAAGATATTTTTTATTAAATCTGAGAGCTGGATCACTTCTAAGGGATTGAGACTTGCCAGCCAAAAATAACGACTTTATTTCAACTATTCATTTCCTTCTCTGTGGGCCTCTAGTCAGTTAATGTAGTGTGATTGCGTAGAGCTACGTCACACCTAGGCTCACTATTGGCCGACGCTGGTCATGTGTGTGATGCGTGTGACGTATAACAACAGAAGCATACGCTATTACACGGTGAACTGACTCGATGCCCACAGAGAAGGAAATGGATAGTTGAAATATTGAATATTGAAAAGTTATTTTAAAAAATCGTAATTTAAAAAAAAAATTGCGCACAAAAAATATTCTCGTCGTTTGATAAACTTAGGATTGAGCCACTGTAGTCACTTGGACTATTTTAACGATGTCTTTAATAACTTTTTTCGGGGAACAAGTGTCAATCCCTTAAGAAGCCTATGGAGGAGTGATCCAGCTCTCAGATTTAATCAAAAATATCTTAATTCGTGTTCCGAAGATGAACGAAGGTCTTACGAGGTTGGAACAACATGAGGGTGAGTCAATACTGACAGGATTTTCATTTTGGGTGAACTATCCCTTTAATATCAGAAACTGCCAAGATTTGCTCAGAAAACCTGCAGTAAATAATATTTCTTATCACATTTAGCCAAAACCAGATTGTCTGGCCAATTCACATTACTTTTATAGCGCTAAACTCTTATCTCATGTCCACAGTTGTTTCATTTGTGTTTATTTTATTTCTCCCAAGGAATTTAAATCAAATATAACTGAGAACTCAATAAAATCTCCTGATCTAATGAGCATCTCTGAGAATTGTATTCTCAGTGTTTTTAACTTAATGAACATTCAGTGGTTAAGTAGTTGAATTTAGAGGTATAGCCTACTTGCATTGGTGCTTGAAAATGGTTTCCTCTTTGAGTTCAAATACATTGTGCTTTAGTAAGGGATAATGATGTGGTGTGTTTAAACTGGCCCTGTGACTCTGCTCTCTTTGAAGAATCGGCCATGCTGATTATGTTCAATCATGTGTAAGTGACATGTTATCTTTTGCAAAGGTAAAGTGGTACTTCTGGCTGTAGAGGAAGTGTGAGAATAGGTAGACTCCTATGCATTGTTTTCAGCACCACTTTCATCAAAATGTGGGTACTCTAATGCTGTACTTTATATCTCAAAATAGTTGCTAGAACATTATGGGCATGCAGTGTCACTCATCAGAGTGCCTTCTGGGGAGGTGAGGAGCTTATAAAGAACTTAACTGAAGGATCTGACCTTGTAATTCCCTTATCTTTGAAAATCTCCACATGTCTATTTCATTTCAGAATGCCTTGTAATCTGCCAGAGAAGTGCTTGTCAGTCAGAGATTTAAGGAAAAGTTCACCAAGAATGTACGCACTCTCATATTGATCCAAACTCGTATGAATTTCTTTTTACTGTGGAACACAAAAGGAGAAATTCCAAAGCTTTGTACTAAAGAAGAATTGCATCATTTTTGTATGCAGTTACTACGGGGAATGCTTTCAAACTTCAAAAAGAAAAGAAAAGACACAAGCCCCATGAAAATGACTTGGGTGCAATATTCTTCTTCTTTTTTATTTTTGTATAAAAAGTTAATAAGTTCCACAATAACTTTCAGTGCAGAAGGAGACCAAAATTCAACTCGTCTTTCAATGAAAGCCTTGCCAATGTCATTGTGCATGATTATTAGGTATGTATGGACGAGCAGACAGACAGATAGAAAAATAGTTCTGGAATACTGTATATAGTTAAATAGATAGAAAAGGAAATAATGTGTTAATCTGAACCCATTGTGAGGTAGTTTTCAGTACCTAACTCTACTTAATTGTGACAGACAGACAAGGAAATAATTCGTTATTCTGAAACCAGTGTATTGTTAGGTAGTTTGCGATACTTAACTACTTAATTGTAAATGACAGACAGACAGACAGATAGATAGATAGATAAATAGACAGATGGATAGATGGACGGACAGAGAGACAGACAGACTTTGATGAGACCTTGAAGTTGTCTGGCATCACTGTTTGTACTGTGTTCTTATGCTATTCCTTATGCATTTTATAATATTTATGTGGGGTTTTTATTTTTCCTTTTTTAGCAGAGTAGGCATGGCCTTAAAGAGAGCGCAGACTGTATGGGAACACTGATTTGAGCTATTTATGGAAATGTTTGTGCAAATGTATGTTGGTTTTATCCTTCCTATTTATTGTGTTCATTGACTTGTTTTAACTCTTGTTCTTAATCATCTTGTGTACTTATTTATTAATCATGGTGGTAAGGCATGAGTAGGCTATATGGTCCAATTTCTCCAATTAGTAAGCAAGAAAATGTATTTAAGAAAACAGTCACTAGTGGAAGGGAGGATTGGAGGATGGATTACGGTTTGAATGAATTTGAACAAGGTTATTATAGCATTGCTTGAATGCACTGCAGCTAGCCTCCATAGTTGAGTTGGTACTGTGTTAGTACCTAACAGTTCTAGTTTTTAGCTGCTTTATTTCTGATTTTAACCATATTTATTTGCACATTTTGCACATTCACTTTGATAAACATCTTTTTAGATGGCAACATCACTCCCGTATTTACATCTTGGTGTGAATCTCCTTGTGACAGCTTGGGTCTCTATCACACAGACAGAGAAGGAAAGAATGTGTTATTCTGCAACCAATGTATTGTGAGATAGTTTGCGATTCCGAACTATTTAACTATGAATGACAGATCGAGATAAATAGATAGATGGATAGACAGACAGACAGAGACAGATAGAGAATGAAAGAATGCGTTAATCTGAAACCACTGTATTGTGAGTTAGTTTGCGATACCTACTGTAGCCTAACTCTACTGAATGTTGTCTTACCGAGGAAGGACAGGTGATGTCAGTGTTTAAAAAGTATGTTATTAAGTTGCCTTCCTTATTGTGGTTTATGAAAAGCGCTATAAAAAATAAAAATGAACTGACTTGGGAAAATTTACTTAAAATTGACTTTACTTTCTGGAAACGTTGCAGATTATGGTTCTTGCATGGAGATTACATGGCTTCATGTTTGACATCAATTATTTAGAAACATGTTATGCATGTCTCGCTGTAGTGGTTTGCTTTTGGCGTAAAAATGAACTAGCTGTTCTCCAGTTATAATTTATTTACTTCATCCTGGAACATACTTGGTTGTCCTGAGGGAGTCAAAAATAGCTTCATAAAGATATTTCAGAAATATTCTCCTGCTGATGGACTTTTCTGTGGGCACTCTATACAGTGGGAAATCATGTAATGCCCCATCTTAAAATAATAGAATAGGAAGATGATGTGAAATGTGCGTCTTGGACTTTCAGGGGTCTCAGTGGATGGTAGAATTGT
The DNA here is from genome assembly GCF_051911475.1 of Siphateles boraxobius. Classification (NCBI taxonomy): domain Eukaryota; kingdom Metazoa; phylum Chordata; class Actinopteri; order Cypriniformes; family Leuciscidae; genus Siphateles; species Siphateles boraxobius. Next base: position 18,808,835 of record NW_027508811.1, on the reverse strand, counting down.
GTCATACAACTGCATTTCCTCTCATTTAGACCACTAATATTGTTATGATGGAAAATTTGTGTCAGTACTATTGAAAGTGGAGCAGTAATCTGAATGCACAATGATGATCATGCTTCATATTGTATTTGCTTGTTAAAAGCATGTTGTTGCAGTTATCATCAGAGTTCTGGTAATTTAGAAAGGATAGTTTCAAACATAATGAAAATGCAGAATGAATGGAATAAAATGCACATCTAGCGATACATTTGTTGTTAGATCATAAACTAAATTAACTAAATAAAGCAAATAGATGTACAATATGAAAGTCCGTTTCAAACCCTGGCCAATAGGTTAACAATTTTGATTACTATAAAAAATATATAAGCATCTGTAGCCTATAGGATATTTTTGCCTGGTTTCACAGACCAGGCTTAAGCCTAGTCCCAGACTAAAATGCATGTTTGAGCTGTCTTAACTGAGACATCTTAAAATATGCCATTGTTTTGTCTCAAGATGCACACAGTAATGTTTTTTTTTCTAAGGCATGTTTAAAAAAGCTAATTAAATTAAATAATTTATTAAATAATGTCCATATGTCCAGAAATGACCAGTTCTAAAATAAAACAAATCATGCAGTTAGCCTACATCATGTATTAATTTAGGTATGATATCATTAAAGAAGTTGATCATAATGATTACAGTATATAGAAAATTTGGCAGGTTGAAGCCAAGGAGAAGCCCCCCTGATATGATTGTAAAGTGCTTTGGGTGTAGTAGTACATAGTATAATTACTATATAAATGCCATTTCATCATTTCATTTCATTAAGCAAATGGAAAATAATTAGCCTATAGTTGCTGTTCATAACATTTCAAGCAACAGATAATCATGTGTGTTTCATGTGATATATCTGGAGTACAAGGTTATGAGAAGTACTATGTGAATACTTGGCTAAAGAGATGTGTCTTTATTCTAGATTTAAACTGGGAGAGTGTGTGAGTCCTGAACATTATCAGGAAGGCTATTCCAGAGTTTAGGAGTAATTTAAAAATGTTCTCGAAGCAGATAACATGTTCTGTAGCTTAGCAATGTTTCCGAGGTAGAAGGTGGCTGTTTTTGTAACATGAAATATGATTTTCAGGGGGCTACAGAGCCCCCCTAGGTTCCGGGAAAAGAAAAATAAATAAACTGTGTGCACGGTTTTACAATCCGTGGGGACGGATAGTTTTAAACTGTGGGTACAGATTGTCAATTTACATCCATGTGAACAGATTGGTAAACTGTGCCTAGTTTTGTAAAACTGTGCACACGGTACAGTTTATTTTACTTCTGTAATGAAGCGTGGCTGTCTATCTAGTGAAACATTTTGGTACTGCGGCCAAATAAAATCTTACTGAAAGCTAATTTTTTGAGATATCAACCTAAAATTTGGAACACAACTTCTTCAGATTTTTGGCTTACATTTTCTTGCAATTTTAGAGTAAAATATATTTTGTAATATATATATTTTATATAAAATATAAATAATTATATTTTTACATTGTTCATTTTCATAAACTCAAACTTTTTTTCTTTCACTTTCATAATTTCATAATACTTCACTTCAACAATAATCTGGCAAATGTCTTCTTTAGAACAAGACCAACCATAGGTCTATATTGCAAAGCATTCTTGAATTACAACCATTTAAGTTTGAATAATGTTTTCATGTCTATGCGAAAAAACGGGGAGTGACAGTTAAAGGGTTAAACGATATTAAACTATAATATCTATATCCAGAATATCTAAAATATAATTAATATATAAAAACTCTCCTACAGTCCAGTCACCATCAGTCGCGACGATCGCGACTCGCACGTATTTTCATTTAAACGTCACTCACTGACGTTTTCCTAACCAGAAAAAAACCTGATTGCCCTGCTCTGCCTCTGATTGGCTAGTACTCATTGCCATCATGTCAGAGCCAATTAGAAGCAGGATGTGGGTGGGAAAAAACTCTGTGTATAGGGAAAGGGTAGAGATAGAGGGAACAGGCAAGACAAACTCCTACGTTTAAATAACATATAGAAGATATCTGCTTGACAACGAGCTGAGAACAAGCCCAAATAAGCAACTACACTTTAGAAACAAGCCCCAAAAAAACGCGACCCGCGACTACCAGTATTTGTAAGCGACTTTACAGAAAAACGAGCCCAAAGTCACTTATAATAAGCGGACTTGGCAACACTGGGTAGAGCGGGAGAGGGAGAGAGACCTTGCGTGTGTGCCTCATGAAGCACATGTAAGACAGAGAGCATCCTGATTGGCCTGTTTCAACCAATAACCAGTAAACGCTCCCTGTGACGTAAGCAGACCAACTAATCGCTAATGACATTCGTTGCCAATGATTTTCATAATCGATTATTATCGATTTTATAGATTAGTTGTTGCAGCCCTAGATTGTAGATCAATTAAATGCGCAGGAGCTGAACCATTAAGGGCCTTATAGGTCAGTAGCAATACTTTGTAATCGTTTCAGAACTCAATAGGTGACCAGAGATGATAAAATTTGTGTTATGTGATCATATTTTCTTGACCTGGTAAGAACACTTGCAGCTGCATTTTGGACTAACTGTAGCTTGTTTATTGAGGATGCAGGACAACCACCTAATGCATTATAGTAATCCAGAGGTGTAAATGCATGAATTAGCCAGGGTTCTCAAGTTTTATCAAAAGCTTGGAGTGAGATTACATGCGGTTAGGGGAGGAGCCCTAATGGAGCCCCGCCCCTGCCCATCCCCGCCCCCCAATTTTACCCATTATTCATAATTAAGCAGCACAAATTGAAATTATAACAATTGGTAAATCTGATCTATGACAGAGCAATTCATCACATCAAATATACTCTTTAATGTTATATTTCAAAATTACAAATATACAAAAATATAACAAATTGCTCCAAACAGTTTGGAAAAACAAATCTTTTTGCATTTTGAATGTGTCTAGTCGAAATGGTATAATGATTTATTGTGTGGTGGGACATTGTGTACAAATGGACATATTGGAGTATTACGGTGTGTGTGTGTGTGTGTGTGTGTGTGTGTGTGTGTGTACACAAGAGTACACACTCCAGCTTATGAAATGTGTTTTGTGTTGTAAGTGTTTGTTGCACATTTTGATGCCTTGATAACAGGGGTAGGGGGCTTAATGTAACTAGAAAGACTATTAATACAGTATAGTCTAATATATAATTTAAAATAAAATGAAGAAATACATCTTCATTCCTTCCCACACCCACTAACATTTCCCTTAGTTTCAGATAACGCAAGCTAGCCAAACTGAGCCAAAGCTTCTGGCCTGGTTGCAAAATAGTTGTAGAGTTTTTGACTGCATCAATAATAATGTATACGATGGGCTATACATTAAATGTTCTAGCCTAAAAATGACGTGCTTTCTTCCAACTTACTTTCTCCATCATAATGTGTGTCCGCGCGATGTTGTTGGTTACCTAGTAACGAACCTATGGTGGACGAGAATGTTCCGTCAACTTCTGTGTGTTCGCGCATCTATGTTGCCTAGTAACGAACGCAATCTGGCCGAGATACGTGCTGGCGGCAGAAAACTTCACTTTGTGTGCCTGCGCCTCGTTGCCTATACAACGTTATAAAGCTTGCAGGACAACTTGGTTTGCATTGTATTTTCAGCGTGAGAAATACACGGTGTGGCGTGTGAGCGTGTGAACTGGTTGAATTGCGTGTGTCTCACGGCCAATGCGTGAGACTTGAGAACCCTAATTAGCTTTTCTGCATCAGAAGCAGATAACATGTTCTGTAGCTTAGCAATGTTTCTGAGGTAGAAGGGGGCTGTTTTTGTAACATGAAATATGATTTTCAAAAGCTGCTGTCTAATATAACACCCAGGGCCCGTATTCATAAAGAATCTTAATGCAAAGAGTAGCTCCTAGTGACAAAATTCTAAGAAAATTCGTAGAAATGTGGCCGTTTACTCTTAAAATTAAAGAAAAAACCCTAGTAAAGAAAAAAGTAATTCAGAAAGCATCTTAACCTTTAAAAGAGGTCTTAGGGTCAAAATTGTTAGGAGCACGGACGAGGACTTTTAAGGGGCTTAAGAGTTTCTTTAGCAGAGGAGAAAATGGCAGAAAGACGAAGAGGGAGAAGAAATGTGTTGCAGACAATAGATGACAGTGAGTTAATAAGACACTGTAGATTAGATCATGCAGGGAACATGTTTGTGACCGATTTTACTAGAGACACAATAAGATCTCCGACACAGCGCAGGAATGGCGTAGAACCAGAAATTAAATCACTACTGTACATTAAGATATTTGGCAGCTGGGAAAATGCATCAATGCAGTAGTGATGATTTGGGTCTGTCACAACCTTCTGTAAGCAGAGTGATCACAAACAATTACAGCATTCCAGAACCTCTTATTGGGTCGCAGTTCATTTTGTTTACACTGGACATTCCCACCTTGCAGGCTCAAAAAAATGCATTTATGAATATAGCAGGCTTCCGCACAAGCAGAGGGAATGAACCGTAAATCATTTATTATTAACCGCTATAAGCTCCCACGTCTGCTTCTGTGCTGTGACACCCGGCATGAATTTTCCTTTAAGGATGGCCTTGTGTTCATCCACTTACTGGGCTCACAGTAAACACTGTTCCTCTGTCCAGTTGAGCTTTCTTGTCCTACTTGTTTTTTTATTCCATGTTTGCTACATTAAAACCAACATTCAAACCACCACTTAAATAGACAGTGGAACAATTTTTATCATTCTAATCCAATCAATTACCTTATAGGAAATTAACAGTATGGTAAATAAAAAAAAGGATTTATATACACATATATGTGGTGGTGGTGGCGCAGTGGATAAGACACATGCCTTTGGTGTGAGAGACCCGGGTTCGAATCCACTGTGAGACACCAATGTGTCCCTGAGCAAGACACTTAACCCCTAGTTGCTGCAGAGGCGTGCTACCTCTGACATATCTAGCAATTGTAAGTCGCTTTGGATAAAAGCGTCAGCTAAGTGAATAAATGTAAATGTAAATATATAATGTGTGTGTGTGTGTGTGAGAGAATGAATAGAATAGAATATGATCTAGAATAGACCCTATACTGAAAATCACTCTTTTTTTTCCTTTTTGGACAACCAACCAATCACAGTTTTCAAAAGATTGTGTCATACATAGCAACGGGGTCAGCCCCGCCTCCTCACTAAGATAAAAGTTTTTGTCTTTTCCTTACTCAGAGTTGCTCTCAGATCGGTCCCGAATCATTCTTAAGCTAAGACTCCTACGTAAAAGATTTTTGGTTTTTGGTTCAATAAGTAATACCTCAGTCTTATCCGAATTTAATAGAAGAAAATTACTGGTCATCCAATATTTTATATTTTTAATACTGTCAACTTGGATAATTTAGAAATTTAATGTAGTCGTGATGAAATGTATACTATCATTATTATCATCAATAGAAACTAATTCCATGTTTTCTAATAATGTTACCAATGGGCAGCATGTATATTGAAAATCAGAGGGCCTAAAACAGACCCTTGTGGCACTCCATAATTTACTGACGTTAACTTGGATAATTCACTTTTTTAAATAAACAAAAGGTTATGGTCTTATAGGTAAGATCTAAACCACCTTAAATCCTGTCCCTGTATACTAGGGCTGTAACGATACGCGATATAAAATCGAAATCGCGATACTCAGGTCCACGATCCTGTATCGCGATGTGAGAAGGCAGAATCGCGATCACACCCCTTCCAACTCCCAGAGTTATCCTTCCTGTCCAGAACCAGGGCTCGAATTTCGGCGCGGGTACTGCGCATAATTCTAATCATTCCCGCAGGTCTCCCATTTATAATGTGGGAAATTCCCGCAATCGTAATCCACACAGATAATAAAATAAAATCATTCTTTTAACAACTATCTTCCAGACGCAATTTCACAAACAGCGTGAGTGTTCAGCGGTGCCGCGCGTCTTCTATCTCTTCTCATAATGTTTTGTGCAAGGCAGGCATCAAGCGCTGCGGCGATAATACACACTCGCGTTTTGGAGTCGGGACCATAGACTGTAAGGTCGGGACATGACGGAATATTCACTTGCACAATCGGGACAGCAGTGCATCGTGACTGAAGTCTTTTTAAGTCTTACCAGTTTAAACATTCAAGCGATTTTAAACTAATCAGTGCTCGCGCGCTCTCTGAGATTATTTTCTATGCGCACATTCATAGAAAATCCGCTTCAAAAACAGCTGGCTAGTAACTATTTTTCGCGGATTATATTGCTTTAACACGCAAAATTGTCAATTTCGGTCTTTGTGAGTAGGCTATACTCTAAATAGGCTATAGTCGGGTTTGTTTTTAATAAACATAAAACGCATGCCAGTATAATGAACACAGGATCCGTGCACTAGCTCTTAAAGTGACGGCAGCCATATGTGTCTGTCATTAATTTTGTTGTCAAAACAACAAAAGATGGCTTTAAGTTAAAGGAATCAGGATTAATAGCCTATGTATTTAATTTATTCAGGACTAAAATACTACCCAGTGTTATTTTCCATTTGATTACTTTATTCAGTATCTGTATATAAATACTAGTGTTAGACCTATTCAAAAACTTTTCTCTTTAATTGTCTTTATTTGTATCTTTATTCTATTGTATTTATTTGTGCTACTTTTTTCAATTTAATTAAACAATTTAAATCAAGCTTCCTTGTGATGTGTAAATTCTTAACAACAATAGGCTATTACCCCATTGTAAAAATGCAATGAGCGCAAACATTTAGGCAAGATAAATGTAATAATTTTGTTTGGAAAAAATGCCCCCCCTTTCTCCCCTCAAACAAAAAAAATCCCCCCCATGAGAATCATCTAAAGGGGGGATCCCCCCCTCCCCCCTCCTCCCCCCCTCCCCTCCCCTCAGGCCCATGAGAACTACCACATCTTTAAATTACTATTAGTATTATTTGAAGTTAACATTATAAAATAGCCTACGTAGACCTACACCACAAAACTAGTTGAGGATAAATTATTTAAAATTTGGCAATTTCAGCATTATGGACGTGAAATTTGCAGCCAAAACTTGAAATATAAATTCTCAGAAAGTGCATTAAATTAATCCTCAATTGACCGGCAACACGTCCAACATGCAGATGCATATTACGGCACCATCCCGAAATCAATTTAGTTGGAGTACAGAACACAGCCCAAAAGCAGCAGCCTACACTGCCGTATAGTATAATAATTTGCATAGTTATTATTGTTCTTTGGTGTTTAGATTATACAGGTTTTTCCTAATGTTATTTAATAAAAATACCGGTATTTTTTTTCTTCTCTCAAAATCTCTTTTTTTCACCACAAGCCCCGCCCCCTCAAGCCCCGCCCCCGTGATAGAATCGCGATACGAATCGAATCGTGGGTCAAAAATCGTGATACGAATCGAATCGTGGGTTTGGTGTATCGTTACAGCCCTACTGTATACCAGGGTAATTTTGTAGTCGATCTGTAAGTATGTCATGATATATATATATTGTTGACACAGCACTAAGATTAAGTAAAACTAATATAATATTGAGATGCAGCCTTGGTCAGAAGCTAGAAATAAGTCATTTATAATTTGTAAAGTAAAATGCAGTTTCTGTGCTATGATCGGGCCTGAATCCTGACTGAATTTTTTTTTATAGATATATAAATATCTATTTTTGCAACACAACTAAGTGGACACAACTTTTAGGATTTTAAACATAAATGGAAGATTTAAAATGGGTCCGTCATTTGCCAATTAATTTAGATCTAGTTGTGTTTTCTTAATGAGAGGCTTATTAACTGACAGCTTGAATGGTCTTGGGATATGACACAGAGAATAGAGAGTTATTAATATTGACAAGGGACTCTTCTGCTACAGGTAACAACGTTTTCAATAATTTAGTGGGTATTTGACCTAGTAAACATGTTGTTCATTTAGATGTAATGATACATTTATTTTTTATAAATTTTTATACATTAAATATTTTGATACATTACTCTTCCACATAGCTGTAAAGCACTGCAACTTTTCTCAAGGGGTGATAATTGAGGCTGAATCATAAAACGCTGTCAAAGGTTGTACATTTACAATTGTATTGTCTCATGCTATTGATTTTCTCAGTGAAGAAATTCATAAAGTCACTACTCCTACTCCTAAACTGTGATGGAATATTTAGTTCAGGTGACGTCCGTTTATTTGTTAATAATCTAGCCACTGTACTAAATAAAAACCTTGTATTGTTTTGGTTGTTTTCTATGAGTTTGTGGAGATGCTCGTCCCTTGCTGCTTTTAGAGCCTTTCCATGTGATTTTCTTTCTTTTTTAAACAGCTTTTCCTTTTTAGTACACATCAATAAGGATAAATAAATGAGTTGGTTAAAAAAAAAACACAACCACTAACAACATTTGTCCTTCTGTAACCGAAGGGGGAGATTCATTTTTTCCGTGGAACATATTTGACTTACAATGGATGAAAAAATCACATCAGGAGGGTTTCTCTTGAGCCAACATTTAGTGACAGCTTTTTTGTAGGCAACCAGAAAGATCTTCAAGAGGTTAATATCTAACCCTGGGTAACCCAGAGGGGAAATGACAGCCTTATATCATGTACATTAATTGTCCCACCCTTACCCAAAAAGGCTGACTATGTGGACATAACCAGAAAATGTGGGCTGAGTCAGCTTTTAATGAACCACACTCCCTCCAGCAAGGGTGTTATATCCCAGATTACAGAGATTTTTGCTTTGGTGTTATAAAAAATCTAATCACTCTTTCAGCCAAAATTGCTCCAAAACAATGAGTTTCTCAAGCCTGTAACCATACTTCCTCAGGTATATCCACCCTCATGCCTTCCTCCCATTGCTTTTTAACATAGTCAGCTGAATTTTTATTCATTAAGCTACGGTAGCACAAAAGGAGAAGCGACGATATTGAAGGTATATTGGTATATTGGTATATTGACGATATTGAGAGAGGACCAGGCCTAATTTAACTAAGGCCTAATCCTGGCTTAATCTAAGCCATATCTGTGAAACCAGGCCATAGTGTGCTTACAATAATGTATTAAAACAATAAACAACAAACATGTCTGTTTTTGTTGTGCTTGATGTTTGTCAAGTCATTTAGTCATTATGTGTGTTTACATAAAGAGTCATGTACTTATGTTGTCTCTTTTTCTGCTAGTCTTCATTGTAATTCATAGCCCTGTTAAGGACCTTTAGATGTATTTTTTTAGAGGGTTTTACGTGAATGTGTGAATGGATATGCAGTGTTATGAGACGATGGAGATGTTAGTCGGAGCACTGCAAAGTCACTCCCAGTTCTTTAATGTGAAACTGTCCTTTAGTGACAGTGTCCTTCTGCTGATCTCTCGGAGTTCGTGTTATTTATATGACCATCTGTCCATTACAGGATAAACTAATCCATCTGAAATGGGAAAAAAAGCCAGAAATGGACATTCTCCAGCTGCCCCACCTTAAATTTTATCCCATACACACATTATAAGAGTTTTTGGCAGTGTGTGTGGTGTTTGACTGGGCTAATTTTTGTATGCCAATGTGTGTTCAGCTTTATGTTACCTTACATTTATGCATATATTTAATGAAATAATATAAAAGTTTTCCTCTGGCCAACGAATGCATGATTATTATAGAGTTCAGATTGGATCGGAACATTATATTATGCAGTTTATATGGTTGAAGATCGGAGTTATCACGCGCGTATGGAGACGAGTTTATTGAGGATCAGTGCCGATGGTTGTCGTGTCTATTAAGCCTTCACAGAGGAGAGTCTAGTTGACACAATTTCTGCTGACACTTCAGGAATGCGTTGTGGTCGTGTCCAGGCGCAAGTCCACCATCTGATCTGGATACGGCCAGGGTCCGGCTGATTACTAACCTCGGAATAAACAGAAAGACAAAAATTAGCGTAGATGCCATTCTTTTTATGATGTTAAGGGAGTACATCAGGTGTTATAGAAAGTGTTTCCGGCTGACCTAATTTATGCAGCCTAATAATCATTTAACTGATTTGAAAAATTGGAATGTATAGTGTTCTCTGTGTATGCCAGTTTGAAGAGATGTGTTTTTAATCTAGATTTAAACTGACAGACAATGTTAGGAAGATTGTTCCAAAGTTTAGGTGCTAAATAGGAAAAGGATCTACCGCCAGCAGTCGATTTTGATATTCTAGGTATTATCAACTGGCCAGTATTTTGAGATCGCAATAGACGTGAAGGACTATAATGTGTTAGGAGCTCGCTCAAGTTCTGGGGAGCTAAACCATTTAGTGCTCTGTAAGTAATCGGCAATATTTTAAAATTGATACGATGTTGGATAAGGAGCCAATGCAGTTTTGACAGAAACGGGCTAATATGGTCATACTTTCTGGTTCTGGTAAGGTCTCTAGCTGCTGCATTTTGGACCAGCTGTAGTTTGTTTATTAAGCATGCAGGACAACCAACCATAATAACATTACAATAATCTAGCCTTGATGTCATGAACACATGAACTAATTGTTCTGCATTTGTCATTGAGAGCATATGACGTAATTTAGATATATTTTTAAGATGTAAAAATGCGGACACGTGATTTTCAAATGAAAGATTGGTATCAAACAGCACACCCAGGTTCCTAACCGACGACTGAGACTTGACAGAACAGCCATCAAGTGTTAGACAGTTTTTTGTCCAATAATTAGAATCTCTGTTTTTTCAGAATGAACAATGAAGTAGTAGGAAATTACTAGTCATCCAGTTTTTTTTTTATATATCAGCTATGCTAACTAATGATATCTCCTAAGAGTAGTGTGACTCATTAAATGAAGATTAATTAGGTAGGAGACATGATACAGGTGAGGTTACATTGACCGTTGGTTGGTTGTATAATAAAATACATACCATTGTATATACATAATAGTACACAAGACAGTAAATCATTCACACAGTTTCTGGGATGCATGTTAATTTATAGATCAGTTAGTCTATGATTAATGCAGCAAAGTCTGTATTAAAGATTGTTTCTGTCTTCCCATTGTCTCTCTCTTGCACATGTGGCCACATTCCTTTGACAGCAATAAAAGCAACTTATCTGATCATATCCATGGTAACCCAAAAGCCCCCCTTGCACCCACTAGGGGGATGGGGCCACAGGTCCCAGCGTGAGCTTTAAAGATTATTTGTTAACCATAACAAATAATTGTGTCTGATTGGTCTCAGTTGCTACAGGTAGCATGTACAGAGTGAACGGCAACGGTCCTAGTACTGAGCCTTGTGGTACTCCATACTGAACTTGTGATCGATAAGACATCTCTTCATTTACTGCTACAAACTGATAACGGTCAGAGAAGTATGATTTAAACCATGCTAATGCAATTTCACTAATGCCAACATAATTTTCAAGTCTATTTAAGATCGATTAACACTAATAGAGAGATACAACTACGATCGGATGATAAGAGAAATAATTTGTGACTGATGAGAGCTGTCTCAGTACTATGGTACGGTCTAAATCCTGACAGAAAATCATTGCAGATACCATTTCTTTCTAGAAAGGAACATAGTTGTGAAGATACTGCTTTTTCTAGTATCTTTGACAGAAAAGGTAGATTCGATATCGGCCTGTAATTGACTAATTCTGCAGGATCAAGTTTTTAACAAGCGGTTTAATCATTGCCAGCTTAAAAGTTTTTGGTACGTATCCTAATGACAAAGATGAATTAATGATTAAGAAGAATATCTATGACCTCTGGAAGCATCTCTTTCAATAACTTAGTCGGTATAGGGTCTAACATACATGTTGTCGATTTAGATGATTTAACGAGTTTGGAAAATTGTTCCTCTCATATAGCAATGAATTAGGGGTGCACCGAAATTTCGGCCGCCGAAAATGTTTGGCCGAAAATGGCATTATCGGTTTTCGGGCCAAAAAACAACAACAAAAAAAGCCGAAAACGTAAACCGAAAATGAATGTCACCCGCCCCTCCCATCCGTGCGCAAGCGCTTAGGTTTCACTCACGGTCAAGCTGTTATCACGCGTCTGCCTATCAAAGATAGGGATGTCTCCCGCACATTGACAGCGGCTCCCTGATGCCCGCAAATTAGTTCAAATCTCCCGGAAGAGCGAGCGAGCAAGAGCTTGTGATCCAAACCGTGTAGTGCGCGCACGCCAGACAGGGAGAGAGCGAGAGACCTTGCGTGTGTGTGCTAGTGTGCCACATGAAGTGCATGTAAGACCCCCAGTCCAATTTTCTGTGTGTATAGCAGTTACATTAAAATTTGCGTAGCACTGCACAACTGTGTTTCCTAAGGCTACACAGGCTTACATGTTGTTTACAGTTTGAGTTTGGATTAAGTTCTAGTGCTGTTTTTGCACTGTTGTTTTGCACAGCAATTTAAAATGAAAAGTAAAGTTAAAGTAAAAGTAAAGTAAAAAATTGTTTACATGCAGCAGCAGAATAGAGGCCCGCTGCCATTCTGTGATTTTGTTATTCAGATAATTGTGGATCTTTTTGCACAACTGTTAAAAAACTATTTTATTTGATGGAACATAAAACTTGAAGAATAATATTATTTGGTATTATTATTTATATTTGTCAAAAATATTTTAGGTTTTGTACTGTATATGTATATTAGTATAAGTTTTTAAAATAAGCCATTTTCGGCTTCAGTTTCGGTTTTCAGCCAAGTCCATCCTAAATTTTCGGTTTCGGCCCAGAATTTTCATTTCGGTGCATCACTACAATGATTGAATAAAATTTTGCACTGCCTGATATGATACTGTAGTTGACGGTTGCATAGTTATAATTTTTTCCCTTATATTATTAATCTGTAAATAAAGAAGTGCATAAAGTCATTACTGCTGTGCTGCTTGGAAACCTCTGGGTTTGAAGCTTTATTTTTAGTTAATTTAGCCACGGTTTCAAATAAATACCTAGAGTTTTGTTTTTTTCTAATAGTGTTGAAAAATAAGCAGATCTAGCAACTTTTAAGTACTATCTTTACAAATTCGTGCTCTCTTTCCATGAAATGCGAAAAATCTCTAGTTTTGTTTTCTTCCAGTTGCCCTTCTTTTTTCTGGCTGCTCTCATAAAGGGCCTGAATGTGCTCGTTGTACCACGGCATTGGACTATTTTCTTTAAACTATTATCTGTGTGGTTGTGTGTGTGTGTGTGTGTGTGTGTGTGTGTGTGTGTGTATTTATATATAATCACTATTTATATATAAATAGGCCCACTGTATTTTTATATCTCACTGTTTATGTTCATCCCTAATCCCCTTTCATGTTTCACATTAAACTCTACAGCAGATGCTAGCTAGTATGGCAGCGCCTCTTAATACGGTTGCTTTCATACAGCGTTTTGTGTTTTTACGAGCATGAAAACCGCGTTCTTTAACCGAACTGACACCTGCACATTTTCAGGACTCTCAACTGCGTTCCAGACAAACCCGCGCTGAATACACATATCCGCACTGGACAACTAGTTGTCTGGCATGTCATATAATGTGAGAAGCACACTGAACTATATAATCATGATTTGCCCCCTTGGTAAATATGATCAAAGATGGCTGTAAAAAATAAATCTCCATTGTTTCTCCTTTTGATAGTTTATTTTTTTTTTATGCAAAAATCTAACCTTTATTGAAGTAAAAGAATTGAAATTGGGGGGGAAATCACATTATGAAATAAATGTTTTTCTACAAAACACATTGGGAACAATTATTTGCGCCCTTTTTTTATCCAAGATAACAGCTCTGAGTTTTCTATAATGCCTGATGAGTTTGGAGAACACCTGACAAGAGATCAGAGACCATTCCTCCATACAGAATCTCTCCAGATCCTTCAGATTCCAAGATCCATGTTGGCGCTGCTTCTCTTCAGTTCAGCCCACTCATTTTCTGTAGGTTTCAGGTCTGGGGACTAGGATGGCCATTGCAGATGTTTGGTTTTTACTAGGGATGCACTGATCCGATATTCAGTATCAGTATCCGGTCCGATACTGTTATTTTTGCCGGATCGGGTATTCATCAGACGAGGCCGATCCAAATCCGATATTGTGCGTATACTATTCTGTGTTATTGTTAAGCCCCACAAAAGCCACAAAAACATTATAAAGCACCATTAAGTTTTCGTGCACTATATTACAAGTGTTCTGAATCCATTATATAGTATAATGTGAGATAGAAATGAACATTTAAGTCATTAAATTCAAGATCACGTAAACTTTTCCCGCTGTCAATCATTTTCCATCCAGCATTCAAACAGCGCGTCGCGTTGGTTACGACACTCAACATGCAGTGGCGTCACCAGGGGGTTGTCCGACTCCTGGCCACCCCGCTGGCCACCCCAATGGCCAGTATAAATTTTAGTAGCATCAGTTATGCATTTCATAAATAAGTCAAAAATATTCTTTAGTAAGAGAAGACAGGAAATTATGTGTCGTGACGTGCTTTTTAAGTGCCAAATGGTTACAGTATACTGCTACAGCAGCTTTTTTATGTGTCTTTGCCACGTTTTGACAAGCAGGGATGCAAACAGCGCGCTTTTCGGCGCCTCCCGCTTTTTTCACGTCAGTTTGGGTGACAAAGTCATCTGAAGTCATAGCTTAATGTGAGGGACAGTAGTCCATTTACATCATTATTATACGGAAACTCGTTTTCCCTCCTCTGCGGCTGTCAATCATTCTCCATTCATATTCAAACAGCGCGCGCGCCTCTTGGATGCACGGTAAAACTCTCCAATATGATATATTCACATTATAATGCATGATCTGTAGATAAAAGGCTGTAGATTTGCATAAAATGACTTTATTTTGTTGGAGTTTGTTGCTGTTTTTAAACGACTCACTACCGTGTGCTTGATCACACACATCACAAGGACTATGAATCGGCATCAAACGCACAACTGGAATTTAAAACTGTGAAACAAAGGAACAAATCGCACTAGGATTGGAGCGCTCGACATTTCTTCGCTTTGTGACGTGTACTTTTAAATGCGCACTTATGCAGTTGCTTTGAGCACATCATTCTGCACCCGCGAATCCCACGATGCGCATACACGTTGTGCGCTCTGTTTTTCATGTTATCATGGGTTTGCGCACTGAAATATTAATGAAGCCAATATATTTTGTTATACCTAGCCTGCTCAATACATTTAAAATAAGCATAATTTAATTGTATATTATTTCTTTGTAGTGTAGGCTATATATGCACTTCTGAATTCTTGACATTAATATATGAATATAAAATTGTGAAATGTATGATTGCCTGATTGAATTTTATAAGATAACTAATAGTAATTTGTTTTTATTAACATATTTAGATTTTATAAAATTACTGTGCAGATTTTTTCAAGAATTACTTTTTGCTGCTGATTTATACACTCATTAAGTTTATTAAAAATTCATAATACATTTATGTAATATTTAAAGGTGTTAACTGTAATCTTACATTGCAAAATAGTAACTTAAAAAGGATTAAATTCATCACAATTATGTAAGTATCTGGAAATTTGCCAGGGGCGAGGGCCCTTATATACATCATATCTATATAATATACAGTATATCATTATATATAATATAATATATATTAGTAGGGCCCTACTAATATCATTAGTAACATTAAATATAACACAATAAACTAAAGTATATCAGGAGTTTCCTTAAGTCTTTCTGATAGTTTTCTACAGGCCCGTTTACTACAACAGTAGAATACAATTCTGAAATTATGGTTTATAGTTTTGGTGTGCCACCCCAAGATTTTAAGTGGCCCCATCTGGCCACCCCTATGAAAAATTTCTGGAGGCGCCACTGTCAACATGATGAAACCCTCTCCAAGATGATTCAATGTTATTATTATACTTGATCTGTAGATAAAGGTCTATGGTTTCGCATAAAACAACTTTATCTTGCTGGACTTCATTGCTGTAACTTTATCATGTTACTTTCTACAGGGTGTCTGTTGGATCACAACACTAGAGTAGAGTCAGAGCACTAATAATTGTTTTTCACGCGCACTAACTGAAATTTAAAACTGTTTAAAGAAAAGGCTCAAACTATTGCATAGATAGATAGATACTGTATAATACACTACGCATCAATATAACTTTCGTTTGTGCTTTGAACTTTTCAATGCAGACTCGAAGAGCTGCGCGCTGTGACTCCGTGTTGCTTCAAACGCATCATTCTGCGCTCGGGAATGGATGCGCTTTTATCCGCACTGTTTTGCAGCCGTTCATATCGTAATACAGTGACGCAATGAAATAGTCTTAATAGCCTTTCTTGTTCTGTTTTATCTATCATATGTTGCAGCCTCATTAAACCGCTGTGCTATACATTTAAAACATATCTCAATTGTATAGTAGCCTATATAAAATAATTTATCTTTTTGATTTTTGTATTCTTGTTTTTCATGAATGTACAACAATACAAAGAGCAATGTGTAACGTTTTTACCAAATTTAGTGTTACACTTAATGTCTCCTTATTAGTTTTTTTCACTAAATGTTCAGATTTTATACAATTATTGTGGACTCATGATTTTTCTAGACTAAATTGTACTGCTGATCCACTATTATCCAAATTATCCACTCATTTTATAATAGCATTTTTGTCATAGATTATGATCATATATTTTTTGGATTTGTTTTTCTTTATAATGAAGTTATCTGTATTAAGTAGATTGTGTTTAACACACAAAAGAGTGATTATCAGTTCAACACACAGAGTTCTACTTAAATTAAAAAAAAAAAAAACTGCGCTGGTATCGGCATCGGTATCAGTCGATACTCAGAATTTTTGGTATCGGATCGATTCTGAAAAAAGTGGTATCGGTGCATCCCTAGTATTGGCAGTAAAGTCCCGTACTTGCTGTGCAGCAGCAGCATAGCAGCAACAACTGCAGCAGCATAGCAGAAATATCCCGCCAAGACCAAATATATCAACATTGTCAAACCCATTACCATGCCAATCACTCCGAGAGTTGTCATGACAGAATTAGGCTATAGTTCATTTAATTCACAAAATTTATCTTGCAGTTATTTTTTAGAGATCAGCGTATGTTTTTTATTTTTATTTCTCTCTGGCAGCAAATGGCATAGACAATTGTTGAAGCACCCATACGTTTATGGCATTTATCAGTGAATCCAATAATACAAAACCAATAACGGATTAAGGAAAAAAATTGGTTGATAATTGTGCATCTATGACATGATGTTGAATACCACAATAAGCAATTTAAACTTTTCTCTGACAATAATCTCAGGGATGCAACTGAAACCAGACAACAGCAGAGTATGGTGCCCTTTTGTAGACATTCTCTTTCTAGTTAGAAACCCACACGGCTGTCTTTCTTGCGTCACATCACATTGCAGCAATATACTACAGTGTGCCAGAAAGGGTCTTATATATTCAATTCTCATGTTTAAATAAAAGCTCTTAATCCTCCATCCCATTTCGGTGAAATATTAAGTGCAGTGCTGCATTCAGGGTGAGGTCACTTCTGAAGGCTTCTGACCTGTACTGTGTTTGCTTTACTGAGTCTCTGGTGTGTTTTCCAGTGCTCCTGCTGGGCTTGTTTTGATCGTCTATGCTAGAATACATCCTCTGCTCCATTCCTCCCATCCTCCCTAGTCCTCTTTCTGTTGCTCTCATCTTCTCTCCTCAGACTCTCTTTTTCACATTCAATACAGGGGTGACATTTCAAGAGGGTAGAGAGAGATGGTTCATTTGAAGTTCAACACAAAACCTGCATGTGAACTCTGCATTTAATTATCCATCCAGTTTTTTTTTTCACTTGCTGTCTTTTGATTTTTTTTTTTCTGTAGATCTTGCACTTTTCCTCAGCTTTAAACTTCATATTTCAATTAATGCATACCACATGGTTAAGGAACATATGGAATACTACTGATATATTCACAATGATTTTGCAGGCAATATAGGATTAAGTAACTTCAGTCTGTCTGTATGTCTCCTATCTGTCTGTCTGTCTACAGATATAGACAGATATTAATATATTGATAGCTGTGTGTGTGTGTGTGTGTGTGTGTGTGTGTGTGTGTGTGTGTGTGTGTGTGTGTGAGAGTGTATATTCACCTAATTCCCCTATTATCAAAAGGTCTCAAACTTTTGGCTGTTTGTAGCTACTAATTTTCAGCCCTGTTCACCAATTAGCTTTTTTTGTCTTGGCCCTCTGACCTTGTGTTTTGTCTTTTTTTGCTTTCTCACTGTTTTCTCTTCCTACTCCAACAACTGCATCTCTGTGCAGCCAGTATCTGTCGTCTCTTTCCTTTTTCCTCTCATGTTGAAATGACCGCAGTCTGACACAGAGAGCATGTCAGTCAGTCAGTCAGTCAGGATCCCCGTGGGATTGTCCTCGACTCTATGATATCACCTCGCAGGCATGATTCTGAAAGCTCTGCTCAGGGTGTGGTGCTCTGGACGCCACATTATTTTTTTTTATGCTTTGATTATTTGAGCTGAACTCTTGGTCTGCTCTTGGCTGACTGCAGAGCGGCATCTGCATACATGAGCCCTAGTTTACACAAACTGTGTCCGATTCCTCCCAGCAGGGCCAGATGAGCAAGGCTAAGAGGCCAGGTCTGTTGTCTTTTGGGACGTGATCCCTCATCCTCAATGGCAGTCTTACAGTTTGGGAGGCGGTCAGCATTTAGTGGCTCCCCTGTAACTTCATTTAAATGTGTTTGAGTAAGCACTGATCCCCTGGAATCTGCATTTGTTGGAATGATTTTGTGTTTAAGTGGAGAAAAATAAGTAAGTAAGTTTAGGGGTTGTTTGCTCTGTCATTTATTTATTGTGACATTTGTGGTTTAAAGTGTAATCAACCCACGCTTCTCTAGTACCATGGTTGCAGTTGTAATAACTGCCAAAAGTGTCTGTTGGATTTTGTGGCATTACAGAGCCATATCCAATGACGAAGTAAAATGTTATTAGTACAAAATTAAGTATCAGTTTTCAACAAGTTTGGATACATTAACAAAAGTTAACATAACCTAACAATAGACAATACTTTTATAGCCTTTTTAAAGTCCCCGTGAACCAGAAGATGCAACCGACATTACTTCACTGTTGTGACGTATTTCCATGTGAAATGCGATTACGATTACGGATGCCACGATTACGTAATCGTTCAAAGCCGCTATTACAAAAAAACATCCACTCTGCTTGTGTGTTTAGAGCATAATTATGTTATGAGAGGCGAATCACGGCTACTTCAGAAAACCCAGCACAATATGACATACAAGGTAGTGACCTAAGTATACGCTGAAATAAAAAGTCTTTCACCTCAGAAAAACAGACTTTACTGTCCTGTCAGCCGGTATACTGTGCTCGTTAGCGCGCACTCTTCAATTGCACGCGCAAATGCGGCGGCGCTCGCTGTGTACGAGCATGCAACGTCGTTACAATGTAAATTAGTAATAAAAGTAAAATACCAATAAATCACGTGTTAGCTGAGAAGGATTTGCATGCAGTTATGATTTTCATTCTATTCACCAGGAGCTGTTTCATTAACAGTTCTTGTTAGTATTGTGTATTCACCATGGTAAGTGTCGTTTCCATAACCCAAAAATGCCACTTTATTTTCACTTTGTGTATTTTTTTATATTTTTAAATGACTGTGGTGGCTCATATCAACATTGTATTAACAAAACTAGTTTGGGACTGCTATTTAATTGCTTTAGCATAGTCCTAATGTTTTTCTTTACTATGAGTCATTCTTACAATTTATGTATATGTTAAGTAAAGGGGGACAGTACTTGTGTGTGTGTTAACAATTTTTGTGTAAACATGTATTATAATATGCCTATATATATTCAATGTAAATTGTGATAATCGTAATTAATAAAAGCAAAAACAATTTCAAGAGAATTATCGGCAATTATGCTCAGGCACTCCAGTGCGTCATCGAGCCCCCTTTTAGCCCCGCCCAAAAAATCCGTCAAATAGCAATGGTGAAAAACTGTTTAACGGTCTAACTCCACAATTCAGTACTTCACAGTTCACAGTCTTTGTAATATGTTTTAGCAATACATTTCTAACATTTATAATGCGTTTAGAATTTTTTTTTTAAATTGCCTTTACAGGGACTTTAATGTTTTTGAAATAGGTCTTTAATGCTCACTATCACCAAGGCTGCATTTTTTTTATCACAAATACAGTAAAACAGTAAAATTGTGAAATATTATTACAAATTAAAAGAACTGTTTTCTAAATTTTAAAATGTAATTTATTCCTGTGATGACAAATCTGAATTTTCAGCATCATTTCAACTCTACAGTGTCACATGATCCTTCAGAAATCATTCTAATATGCTGATTTGATGCTCAGGAAACATTTCTCATAATTATTATCAATTTTCTAAACCGTTGTGCTGCTCAACATTTTTGTGTAAATGGTGATAACTTTTTTCAGGATTCTTTTATGAATAGAAAGTTCAAGGAACAGCATTTAATTTACATTTATTTATTAAATGTATTAAACCATTTATTAAATAGAAATCTTTTGTAACATTATAAAAGTCCACTGTCACTTTCGATCAATTGAATGCATCCTTGATTAAAAGTATTAATTTCTTTCTTTTTTTTAAATCATACCACAAATGTTCGATTGGTATCTTTTGTTTCCATAAAGTTAAGCAGCAAAAACTGTTTTCAACATTAATAATAATAATCCATTCAGAACTTGAATAAAACTTTTTTGCTGGATTAGATAAGGCAATGGTTATTTATTATTTGAATTTTTGTTGAAGTATGCTTGTTTTTTTGTTTAAATTGTGAACATAGCTGCTTTAATAACAACTAATTTATTAGGGATGTGTAAGTTGTTGCTAGGCGAAATGTAATTTGAAGCTATTTCATGACATTCTATTTAAATGTGTTTTTAAAGAGGAACCACATCACCTTAGCCTTACCTTGGAGTTGGTTTACCCTACTCCGCATATGGGTAACATTGTCCCTAACATCTGCCACTGTATTCGTTTTGGATTTGAAAAGTAAAAGATGACATAATTTTAATTTTGGGTGAACTATCCCTTTAACTAACACTTGACTAGTTCTCTTTATATTAGCGATGTCCTGGCCACATTGATCACACAGTAAATCTCACATGCTGCCAACACAATCCTCATGAAGCAGTTTTTAATCCTGAGCTGTAATCCAGCACAGTACAATCTGATACCCCTTTTCCACCAAGGCATTTTGAGAGCCGGTTCGGAGCCGGTGCCTACTCGCGAACCAGTTCTTTGTGTTTCGACAGCCAAAGAACCGGTTCTCGGCCAGGAAAACTGGTTCCAAAGCGGCACCAACTCTTTGCTGGACTAGAACCGTTCTTTTACCACGTCATGTTTACGTCGGGGGCTGGGGGCGGGTTTAGATGTGCTCTAAACATCTTTTCTGACCGCAAAGTAAAAAGCAAAGAAGAAAACAGTCACAATAGAACAAATAAACGGAAAGAAAAAAAGACACGAGACCGGGGTACATAACTAATCAGAAAAGATTACATATCAAAGGAAAAGATTAAAAGACATATTTCAATTGATTTTAAAGCCTTCTTGGTACACGAGTTAGAGATAATCCCACAGTAATGTTGTACTTGCAAGCGTTTCTAGCTAAGACGTATGGCGACGTACACAGTGACGTAACGACGCCGTTCGCTGGGCGCTCTAGTCAGTGGAAAAACAAACAGGTTCTGAGAAGGTTCGCAAGTTGAACCAACTCCGAACCAACTTTGAACCAGCACCAGTTCCGAACCAGTTATTTTTTGGTGGAAAAGGGGTAACAGTGGCAGTTCCTCTCATTAGGGAGATGGAACAACAGACTTCAGCACTAATCGCTGTGATCTGTGTTTGTGATACAATACCCAACAATGCTCTGTTTTGAAATGCCACAGTGCCTGTCCTGTGTGATCCTGTGGGTTGAGTTACTCATGACTGTTGTTGTCTGAAAATGACATCAGTGGCAGAGCAAAGAGCATAAATAACTGTTGCTGTACAAACATCACTCTTGGGATTGGTGATGTTCTGCAACCTTTGGAGCATCAAGCTCTGTTTTAGCTCTTAATACATACTTAGGCTAAGGGTTTGTTCACCACAAATGGCTTCACAGGAAAACAGTAAATGTTCATTTACACTTAGACACAGTCTCACTCTAAACTGCTTTCAAAGACCTCACCCACTAATTAGCACTTTTACAGTCTCTCTGTGTCCGCATCAAAACACTTCTACTCCAGTGTGGTTTTTATTTATGAGATGGGTAATTTTTGATGATTTTAACAGCCTGTTTATCTCTATCTGTTGGTTTGGTTTAGACTTAACTGAGCTCAGACCTACTATAAAGTCTATACTTGATAAATGTTGTTTTACAATCAGTGTGTTGACATTATCGCTGAACTATATTGGATGTGTAAGGGTACGTTTACACCACAACGGTGTGTTTAAAATAAAAAAAAAAATGTCCTTTGTGTACAGGCGACAGCGTTGTCAAAATGATTCCCGTTCACACGGATCTGTGAAAATGACTAAAATGCTGTATTATGCATGCCAGGCCAGTAGTTGGCAATGTCACTTTGTAAAGAAACACTATGCTCCTATATACTGAACACGTTACACACACGTTTTTACAAATTCACCTTTTTGTAGTTTACACGGATACGATAACGCTATCGTTTTTAAAAACTTGCACTTTGAAACAAGTTTCCAAAAGTTTGCATATTCAGGCCCCCAAAACAACCCATTTATTGTTTAAATTGGTGTCTTGTAAATGGCCCCTAAATTTCTCCTCTTTTGAAACCAAATGAAGGAACTTTTTTTTTCTCTCTCTGAGAATTACCTCCTGTTTTTGCATAACTTTGGATAACCTCTGAAAAAAACTCAGCAAAAAAAGAAACAACCCATTTTCAGGATGCTGTATTTTAAATATAATGTTGTAAAATACAAATGGGCTTTACAGATCATGATTGGAAAGGGTTTAAACAATGTTTTTCATGCTTGTTCAGTAAACCATAAAAATGTTTTGCACATGAACCTGTGGAACAGTCCTTAATACACTAACAGTTTACAGGCAGTATAATAAAGTCACAATTCCAATAGCTTAGGACATTAAAAAAAAGCTTTCTACTGAGCAAGAAAGATGCCCTGGGTCCCTGTCCCTAGTTCTGGCATGAAACTCTAGATGGCGCAGGCTGATAGGTCTTTAACTCATTTGGTAGCGATCACATTATTATTTACTAGCACAGCTGATTGGTTGCTGTTGCATCACCGGCCAATGAGCTGTGGCTCAACATTGAAACAAATACCGGTGTGTTGCTTTTAGCTGTATGCAGCGTGCTTTCAGAAACCCTCCACCTTCCCCAGCTCCACCTGAATAGATCTCCTATGGGTAAAAACGTGTGTACAGCAGCAGCATGTCTTGCATGCTCACAGCAATGTCTGTGAATGTATTGGCAATGTATTAAGGTATTAGCAAGTCTCTGTACTTGCTCTGCAGCAGCAACAGTGAAGCAGATCTATTCCGCCAAGACCAAATACATTACCATGCCAAGCTCTATTACCATACCAATCTCCTGAGAGTTGTCAATGCAGAACTGCATGAACATGCCATAGACCTGCTGTAGGGGGACATGAGGACTGCAGACATGGTCAGAGCAATAAACTGCAATGTCCATAATTTAAGATGCCCAAGACAGTGCTATTGGGAGACAGGAAGGACAGCTGATTTCTTGACTTCTACTTTTGATGTCAACCCTTCCACTTTTTTGTTCATGGGCTCATCCTTATTCCATTTCTGTTCATCAAATATCTGTGAAATTTGTTCAGTTTATGTCTTATTTGTTGAATATTTTTATGTTCATACAAATGTTTACATATGTAAAGAAATTTGCTGGAAAAAACAGTTGAAAGTGAGAGGACATTTTTTGTTGTTGCTGTTTTTATATTAAAGTATATATGTACTCAGATATGCGGAGTATATTAATATCTGTTTATCTGCATGCACAGCAAATCTATATCATCTATGCTTTATTTTGACATGGACTACAGTAACTAAAGTTTCTCATTAAGAAATATTTCTTTGAAAGAAATTAATTTTATTCAGCTAGGATGCAATAAATAAAAAATGACAGTATATCAAAAGTGACAGTAAAAGCATAAATAATGTAACAAAATATTTCTATTTCAAATAAATTTCAAATAAGAACCCTGGAAAATTATAAATGTTTATAGATAATGTATAAATCAGCATATTAGAATGATTTCCAATTCCAAGGGATCATGTGACACTGAAGACTGGAGTAAAGGCTGCTGAAAATCAGAGGAATACATATTTAAAACATATTCAAATTGAAGATTTAATTTAAATTGTACTTTAATTTACCCAATATTACAATTTTACTGTATTTTTGATCAAATAAATGTAGCCTTGGTGAGCTATGGCAAGAGACTTACAAATTTTGTTGACACATTGATCTATAGCACATGACATCCCATAAGAGTCACATCCGATCTGAATCAGTACATGAAATCACAATGTCCCAATAATAACTTCTACTCGAACTTATTACAAAAACTACTGCAAGAACTAATCCCATCTGAACGGTAGAAAGTGTCATGTGAGGGTGTAACCTGTGAGAAGTTTCAGTTTATCCTGCCCTGTTGAAAGGAAATCCATTCTGTCTCTGAAGTGGTTTGATGGGATAAATTTGGATTAGCCTTGTGCTGAGGAGGCAATGATTTTCAGTCGTTGATTCGGGCTGAGACTCTCCTCTGCTGTCGGCATGACTTTATATTGATATCAACTGAACAGGCTATGCTGGTTCAAAGCATCATGTAACAGGTACTCTGCTCGGAGTAATCTGTGTTTGTGAGTGCTGGCACGTCCACTAAGACCCTTTTTGGACTATGTTTGTATGTGTTTAACTGTCCTTAATACAGATAACATTACAATGCACTGCTCTCTTGTTTTCCCAAGCCTCAGGGAGTGGTTGTTTCACTATTATAGCAGTGTTTTTTGGCTGTTGGAAACTGCTTTTCCCAGCAAAAGATCAAATAATGGAACCCCAGTTGCTGGGAAGTGAACTCAGAGCAAATGTAAGTGTTGTAAAATTGTCAGATTACCTTTAATAGTGTACCACATCTATTATTCTTATATATTATTCTTATATTTCATTTTTTCCCATTGCTACTATTCACACATCAGCACTAAAATGCTCTTTAAACTGATCTTTTCCTGTAAATTACCTTTAAACCAGTGGTTCTCAACCTTTTTGACTCTAAGGCCCCCCTTTGTCCTAAACAATATTGAAAGTTACTTCTGTATAAGCTGATAAAAGTAAACAAACAAACATTTTGTTTGTCGTTGTGTATCTTTATTTTTAGTGTTTTTTTAAATAACATTTTAATTAAGATTATGATAGTATAACTAAATTTAAATATAAAATAACAATACTTATTATAAATTTTGCTATGGATAATGTTTAATGGAGCCCTGTTGGGAACTACTGATTTAAACGGCTGCACAATATATTAACTGTTCCAGTAATCTGTCTGTTAATTCCTTCATCTGTTCAGGAGGAGAGAAGCTCTTTAGTTTCAGAGTGTGTCTAATATGACATTTTTTATGTTTTCAGTACAGGCTTCAGAACATGTGAGTCAAACTCTGTGACAGCAGACTTCATCTATCCTTATACAGTATGTTTTTAAAGTATTAATCTTATGGCGTTGTTCACAGCATCAATACAAGACTTTTCTGACCATGTTTCAACATCTTAAAGGCATAGTTCATTAAAAAATGAAAATTCTGCCATCACTTATGGGTCTTTGAGTCCTAAATATAGTTATGTTCACACACACAGTTCAGTTATTTACAGGAGTGACACCACATTCTATAACCAAATCCATGTACATTTTCAGGACTCACAACCGCATTCTTGGACAACCCTTGCACTGTGGCATTTCATTCTTGGGCAACCCTTGTAAACAGAAGCAGACTGGACAACTAGTTGCCTGAGAGCTGCTCTGCAGTGCACAAACACATGTCTACCGTGTGTTGAGGGTTTTCATATGTGGTTACAGCGACAGAGATATGAGCTGTGTGTCATCTGATGGTTTTAGATCTGATCACTGTTCTCCACCAGAGTTTTTTCTACTTTTTTCCCCCCGCGTATAAAAGCTGCTGTTGCTTAATGAAGATTTGATGGATGAACTTGCAGCTCAATTAGACTCTTATCATTTCATGTAACACACACACACACACACACACACACACACACACACACACACACACACACACACACACACACACACACACACACACACACACACACACACACACACACACACACACACACACACACACACACACATATATTTTTTCAAAGTCCCTGTAAAGGCAAGTCTAAAAAAAAATACTAAACGCATTATAAATGCTAGACATGTATTGCTAAAACATATTACAAAGAATGTGAACTGTGAAGTACTGAATTGTGGAGTTAGACCGTTAAACAGTTTTTCATTATTGCGGTGTTCCGGATTTTTTGGGCGGGGCTAAAACGGGGTCTTGATGACGCACTGGAGCCCCTGAGCTCCTGGACACGCCACTACTTGATGACGCACTGGAGTGCCTTAGGCTGGCCCCTCCCCTAACAATATAAATGGAGCACATTCACATCAGTTTGCCGCTCAATCGCGAGTTACACTCAGTATTATTAGTAACTAAAGCCTCCAGTTTTCTAGCTAGCTATGCGTTCGTCACGGAAATGCGTATTACCTGGATGCGGTCACGTACAAAACAGATCGGTGTCCTCAATTACATTTCCGAAAAACGATCACATTAAGAAGAGGTGGATTAATTTTGTGAAGAGCCAGCTTGGAGAGCTGAGGATGACCGCAAACACCTGCCTCTGTAGTGATCATTTTACACGGGGTAGTTTTATAAACTTTCGTCGGAGACAAGTGGGATTCACTGATAATCCGCTGTTACTGGTGAATGGGGCGAACCGACTGGTGAGTGCTTCCCGCGAGTGGGCGTGGTTTCAGCACAGCCAGCAGACACGCCCCCAGCGTTTGAGAGCAGAGACTGCTCATTTTTTCAAGGTTTTGATAGCTTATTTTATGTACTTGCCGGCTTCTTTTTTATCATTCAAATTTGGCTGGGTGCCTAATAACACATTTTCCTGTGGTGTGGCAAACTCAAACACGTACTTAATTTTGACTTTACAGGGAATTTTGAATGAATGCAGCCACCCATGTTGTTCAGGGCTCCAGACTTACTTTTTTTACTAGGAGTGCTGTAGCCCCTGACTGAAATTTTTAGGAGCACAAGCAGAAAAATTTAGGGGCACACCTTAAATCAGCTTGCAATGCAATTATTCAAATTTCCCCCAAAATAACTGTAATACTGACACATTCTTTAATAATAGACTTAACGTACAGATATTACAATGTGAAGTTTTTTTTAAAGTTCACAGGACTGCAAACTAACATCTGCCACTGAGTTCCACAACACACATCATGTTGCAAGCAGTTAACTAAAGTTCTGCTGTTCAGATTAACG
This sequence comes from Siphateles boraxobius, assembly GCF_051911475.1. NCBI lineage: Eukaryota > Metazoa > Chordata > Actinopteri > Cypriniformes > Leuciscidae > Siphateles > Siphateles boraxobius. The sequence goes on along the minus strand of NW_027508811.1, from coordinate 18,781,266 downwards.
TTAAAGCAGTAAGTACGTTGCTGTGTTTTGGGAGCAAGCTGTTATACTGATGTAGCTGCTGTTAGCCAAATCAACATATCAATTCTCAATTAGCAATGTCAGCGTGGCCATAAATGTGTGTTCAGTCATGAGACCCTCACACTCTGATCTTTAACGTCCAGCTCTGAGGGATTGTAGACGAGCAGTGAAGGACCATTTAAGGCTTGGCCATTGTGGGGTTCTATTAACTTTCTCTTGACCTTATTGTGGTTAATGTAAAAGGTAGTGGGGTTTTCATCCTAGGCTCTGTAGATGAATGGATGGATGGTGAGAAACTGACGAGCCGTGACTATATGTCAGAAACCTACTAATATCAATCTCTACCCTTGCTGACCCCATTGTCTCTAAGCATGAGTGATTTTTCATTTTTAATGAAGGGCAGTGCCAGTAGGTCAAGGTTATTCATGAAAAACGACCAGTTCTTTCATTGTTAGGTCTCCATAGTGGATCAGTGCGCATGCAGTGGATATGAACACTATACAATAACACAGGCTATTTTTAATCTTGCAGAAAGGGTGATTTGTTTTGACTGGAACTGACATTGTTGAAGACAGACAGTTTTGTAGCGTGAAAAGAACAGCAATCCAGTATAATGTGGGTGACACAACCAGCTAAATATCCCTGGGTAGGGGGGTGTTCGATTCCAGGTTTTTCTGAAGTAGTTAGTTGTTTCTGTGACCGCTCCAGGCGATATAGTGCACTCAACAGCTATGCACTATATAGGGTTTAGAGAATGAGTGAACAAGTGAGTGATTTCAGACATAGCAACAGTCAACTACAACAGGGCTATTCAGAGTTGAGGAATCGGATTTTGGAGTCAACTCCCTATCACCAGTTATCGGGCGTCTGCAATGCATTGGCATTTATCTTAGATAGTATCTTTGATAATTCACACATGATGATCATCACTCACATGAATGAGAACCGATTTACATCCACCAGCATTTTTGATAGCTTTTCCGAAAAATTGCATGGCCCCCAGAATATTTTGTTGTAGGAATATCTGCACATGCAATATATCAAAAGAAAGAACAGGGCCTCTGTTTGAGAAAAATTGTATTCTAGCTATTCTCATCTTTTTTTTAATCCACTTGGAATGTGGGTAACTTTAATACTGTGAAAATCAAACAATGTGCATATCAATGCTTTTATCGCTTGTTTCTGCTCCCTTTTTGCCTGTGTTTTGATCCAGAGATTCTTTACTCTTTCAGAAGTTGTGTAATAGCGCCTCCTACCATATAACAGTGAAAACACGGAAAGCCTGAAAATTCCGTCAATGGTGGGAAAGTGTTGTTTCATAAATTACGAAAAATGCGTAAAAAAAATTGTATCGTTGGTCACATCTGATTCCGAATCAAATTAAAATTAACTTGATCTGTTAAGCTACACGGCTTGGTTAAATAAAAGCTGCATAATCTTCGTGTCTGCAACCTTCAGGACTCCTGCATTGTTTATGGTACAGCAAGTAGTGACTTGATTATAGTCACTACTATAATAATCAAATTGATTGTTCTGTTATTGTATACATTGGACTGCAACAACCCAAGCCAAGAGAAAACGCCTCGCTCCTTAACTTCCGAAAACCCCCACCCGATATGCAAACTGAAACAAGTGATATTTTTAGCTCGTACATCTTTTGTCTCCACTAAGATAACACTTCAAAGGATATACTGTTGCTAGAGCTGGCAAGAATGTCTCTAATAAGAACATTTACGATGTGGTACAGGGTATATTAGACTTATTAACCACAAAAATGAAAATGTTAAGAGCCCATTTAATTCTACAGTTCCCATCCTACAATAAACGCAGTCTAAGAATAGTCCTGTCACCTCTTGTAAGAGTGATGCAGTCTCCATTTAGAATGCCATTGCTGTTGTAGTGTAACAGTAGTGCTTTTATATCTCTGATTTGGACTCTGCATTGTCCAAAAGATGAGATCATGCCTTGCTGACGGACATTCACTAAGACCTTTTGTCTTAATTATAATCTAATATGCACATTTGTTAAAAGTAGTTTGTGTGGGTCTCGTTGTTAGCTGTAACCTTGCACTATTTCATCAGTATTACAGGATTGTAGGCCTGATTTGTCAGAGACAAGACAATTTCAAATGCTTTCTGGTAGCTTATATCAAATTCCATGTCGTGATTAAAGCTACAATTTTTAATTGACATTTTTTCCCCTGAATTCACCTAATAGTTTAGTAAAAATCATTTTTAGATATAGTTTTTGCAACTAATGAAGAAAAATGTTATTGTACCCCTTCTTTATCTAATATGGTGCTTGAGGGTAGTTTCACATTCTTACAAAAGTGCATTTTAACCAATCTTTCAGTGTTCACTCCAAATGGTTTCAAACAAACACAACGCAGTTGGGTTCTTTACATTGATGGCTTTGTGGCGAAATAGCTTGAGTTGATTATTGTGTCCTTTTGCCAGATGTGGTTTGTATTTTGGGCACACTGTGTTTTTAAATGGTTTGCAAATATTTGTGGGTTAACTGGGAGAAGAATTGAGGATAAAACACTGTTTTCTGATATGCTTGGGTTTGTGGCTTAGCTCTTTCCTGTGCAGTTTAAGACACTTTACAAACATTAATGGTAGGGCATTAAAGCTATTTCACCTATTGTGAGGAGACTCCAGGAAGATTCATGCTAACCCTGAGATATGAAGTTTGATACCTTCCATTTCAGTTTTCCCGGAGTCAGCTAGACTGTGTCTCTTTGGGTTGCTATATATTTATCTAATGTAGGCCTTGATATTTCAGTAATGGTTTTTGAATCAGAGCGCTCTTTGTTCTCTTCAGAGTTCAGGTGTTTAGATGAATGTCACAAGTTATTCTTGAGGTATTCATCTGTAGGGTTGTAGTACTCGAGTCCGGTCTTGAGAAAGTTTTTTTTATGGTCTCGGACTAGTGTCGGACCCGCTGGTATTCGGACTCGGACTTGTCTCGGTCTCGGCCAATGGTCTTGCCAAATATGGCTTTTGGTCTCAACCGAGTCCAGGTGTCTTCATTATGTTCCCAGTAAGCACACATAAAAGCCGTTTATTTGCGCGCCGTTTATTTGCTCTGGTGTGAGCCGCGATTGCGCCAGAACCAGCCAGTTGTCAAGATAATTCTGCACGCGCACTCCCTGGAGTCTCAGGGGAGAAAGCACCGGGTTAATGCACTTCGTAAATGTACGGGGTGGTAGGGACAGACCGAACAGCAGAACTGTGTATTGATAAGCCTGCCCCTCGAAGGCGAATCTCAAGGATGGCCTGTGATGGGGGGCTATCTGGATGTGAAAGTGTGCTCATTCAGATCCACAGTGAAACATTGCTATTATGAGGAAACACCATATGTCATCATTCTGTTTTCTTTAGATAAGAAGATTATATGATATCAAGGGGAATGTCTATACTTAAAAATCCTGGGTGTTGTGACACTGTTTTTGCTTTTATATCAACAAATAATGACCCAAAATGATTGTCTTGATAAGGCATAAGAATTTTTTTTGACTCGGACTCGAACCTTTTTGGACTCGGTCTTGTCTTGGACTCGAACCTCTTTGGACTTGGTCTTGACTTGGACTCAACTAGTCCTGGTCTTGGACTTGTCTTTGACTCGACAAAAGTGGTCTTGACTACAGCCCTATTCATCTGTGTGTGGTTGTAGTTCAGAAGGTTGTTGTTTGTTCTGTGACTGAGCAGAATAGGACATTAATTGTCTCATAATGTTTGCTTGCATGGAGTAAAATAGGTTTGTAAGTTTGTAATTTGTGGACCAGTGTACATCAGTCTCTAGGTGCCTTGGGTCTTTGTACTTAGTTTGTTTTAAGTCACCTTGGATTATAAGAAATATTTCAGAAGAATCTCAATCCTGACCCAGACATCAGTGAAAGTAGGTTACAGTTTATGACACATGAGTGAGTGGAGGAGAGGAGGTTAAGGCAGAATGCTTGGGGAAAGAAATGATTGTGTCCTTCCTCCTGGTTATTAGTGCCTCTCTATTTTTTTTTAAAAGTTGCGATGTAACGAAAGTATAGCGACAGATCATTTCCTCCGTATTGTGATTTAAAAAGTTGTAAATGAAACAAAGATTATTGAAGCACGTTTTAAACAAAAATACTATTTGGTATTTTTGGTTATTGATTAGATATGAGGAAAACTAGCTGATTGTAATAAAGAGGCAGGGTTTAAGAGGACTAAATAACATTTTGAGTTATGACATTTTTATAAAAAATTGTCAATTAAAAAGAAAGTAAAATACGCATGGATGATCTCCTGGTTTACTACGGCCAGGCCCAGACTAAACAACACCACAAGGGGGTAATCAGTGACATGATCAAAGATTTTTGCATAAAAATGTACACACACACACACATATATATATATATATATATATATATATATATATATATATATATATATTATATACAAAAAATTATCACATTTTGTTATACCAGAGTAATATTAAAATACATGAAAATGCATTTTATGTATATAAACTGTAATCAAGCTGTGGTTACAATATCATCTGCAACATACATGAAACATGTATTTTGACACCGTATCCTATATTTGGTGTTTGTGAGGTTGAGAGTGTAGCTTTTCTTAAACTTTCAAATAGCAGTGCATAGAGTTGAATAATTTGCAAAAACTTTGGAAAACAAAGTTTGAGTGTTTGCTCTGGTAGTGGTTATGAAAAATCTCAAAACAAGGGTTAAGGGTGATTCACTATTGTAGAATGCTCAAAACAGAAACATAACGTTTGTATTTAATTTCATGGTCGTCACTGAAGAAAAACTGTGTCTACTGCATTTAGGATTCAGTGATTTGTACCAGTTGTTCATTACATTATGACGACTCTTTGCTGTCATAGCTGTTTTTGACCCTAGGTGAGATCCCTATTAATGCTCCCTGTCCCTTCCTCACAACTTAAACACTCAAAACTTAGTTTTTTTCTAGAATTGATTTGATATGTTTTACAAATTATATAAATAAGTTATCTTAAGCATTAAAATGATTCACCAATTTATGTACATGATTTTCTTTTCTGTTCACACTGCAGTCGCTTGTCCATATTGGTTATTTTCATAGTAACAGCACTAGTGTGCAGTGGCTTTGCGTAGTTAGCAACTGGGTTCGAACTAGGGGTGTAACGGCTTAAATTGCTCTAGGTTCGGTTTGTTTCAGGGTTTTAGGTTCACAGTTTCGGTACAGTTCGGCATGTGCTATGTTCATGGAAAAAAGTACTACTCTCAAAGTAAAATAAATCTAACTACAAGCTACAGCACAAATAAATACAATAGAGCAAAGATACCAAAAAAATAAGCAGTGCTTAGGTTTTTCAGGTAGGTCTAACATTAGTTTTCAGGTACAGAAATATTCCAATAATTTATATAATTATAACACCTTATATAGGGCCATTTTTCATAACGAGTAGTTTCACGTTTATTTCATTTTGCTGACTACTTATTTAAAATATTTTTTAAGTAAAAGTACTCTACTTATGTAATTAAACATGTTTTCATTATGGTATTATTACTTTTACTTTAGTAAAAGATCTGAGTACTTCCTTCATTGATAATAGAAGATAAGGTTTTGCCAGTGATACCTTTGATATATTTATTGATATAAGTTATTTTTTTGTATAACGTGACTAAGTAAAAAGACAAAGCCATTAGTGAAGATTATGCAACAGTATTTAGAATATAATTTAGAATAGAACATGCAACGCAAACTAGTTTGGTTACAGCTCAAACGTATCATTCTCATTCTCTCATTCACCCTGCCTTCATATATATATATATATATATATATATATATATATATATATATATATATATATATATATATATATATATATATATATATACATATATATATACATATATATATATACATATATATATACATATATACATATATGTGTATATATATATATAGTACCAGTCAAAAGTTTGTACACACGAATGGGAAAGTGTGTCCAAGCTTTTGACTGGTTCTGTACTGGTTCTGTACTATAATATACACACACATAATATTGCTACTGTATTATAATATACACATAAATAATATTGCTACTGTATTATAATATACACATAAATAATGTAGGCCGATATATCGTTATCAGGTATCGGCATCATTCCCCAAAAATCCATATCGGTCGGGCTCTAATTATTATTATTGTTATTATTATTATTATTATTATTGTTAAGCCAGCATGTGCATCCATCGACAGAAACATACAATAGCCAAACTGTCTGTTTTATGCATTGCTATTTTCAACAAATCATAATATAGATGTGTCATCAGATTTGAGGTGAACCGCGGTGCAAATGCGTGCCGAACCGTGGGTGGAGAACGGAAGGTTCAATTTTTTTTTTTTTTTTTACCGAGTAGAGTTACACCCTTAGTTCAAACAGATACTATGAAATGAAATTCCAGGACTTTTAAATTTTAAATTCTAAAAAAATGAAGTAAAATTGCTGACTGCTGCTTCTGCTGGTGATCTTTACCTCTTGTGTTTTTGTTTGTTTGTTGATAAACATGAATTTTCATGGATAAGCTGATCTCTTGACTGATGTGCAGTTGCTGTGGCTTGCTCTTTACTGTGCAGTAACATTCTGATCTTGGCCCCCCTCCACTCTCGGACAAATGAGTATTTTTTTTTTTTTTTTCAATCCATTGGGATTATGGCCCTCATTTCTGTGTTGGAGAAGGAGGGATAAAAATGAGGTGAAAGGGAAAGAGGATGAATCGGGAGCAGGTGGTTGTGCCAATGTCACATGACCAGTTTGTTGGTGCACGTGGATGGCGTTTCATTCCGGTGACGTTGGATTCTGCAGTACTATGAAGGATTTGACTGGACGGACTTTGCAGTCAAGATGTCATATGTCAGTAATTTTTTAATCATTGCAGATGTCTTCTCAAGTTCCAATCACACACTTCATTCAATATCAAACATGCTTGAATTCAAGTTTACCTTAAAAATGTTGAATTAAAAAACAAAATTATTTAAAGTTTATTTATTTTCTTAATTTAGGCTAATAATTAGCTGAAAGCGATGGTAGCTCTTTGTGGAAGGAGAGATGTTTGTGCTTAAATCATACATGCATGATGTGGAGTTTATACAATAGTTGATTATTAACCTATTAAGAGAGCATACAGAAAGATTATATGCATTATTCCCTACAATATTAATTTGTTGCAAAGACAGTCACAAATTAACAATTGTCTAAATTTACAAATATACCTATACCTTTTGCTTTGCTTTCATCAAGTCCTTTTTGAGATATTTATTTATCTTTGTATTTTTCTTTGTCAGGTTGACAGAGTCATCAGGATCACTCACCGATGGACCAGTTAACTACAAGTACAAGACTAAATGCACTTGGCTCATTGAAGGATAGTGAGTACCACTATGTTAAGCTAATCTCTCTGTATGCTTTTTTTTTTCTTTTTGTCGCAAATGTTCTCGCATTTACATCTATATTTATTGTTTACCAAATGCTTTTGTTCAAAGCAACATATAAATTAAAATTAGAAATAATAGAAAAAAGTGTTTGGAGCTAAATTGTTACTCATGTCCCATTAGTGGACATTGGGTTTAAATATCTAGTTCAGTCATGAAACTCTAGAGGGCACAGGCTGATGGGTTATTTTACATGCGATCTGCAGGCAATCACATCATTACCACATGGTACAAGCTGATTGGCCTCTGCTGATCCTGCAGCCAATGAGATTACTTCTATCTATTAGCAGCAAGTTAATACTTGCTCTGCAGCAGCAGCAGCAACAGTGTAGCAGATCTAGTCCGCAAGGACCAAATATATTAACATTGCTATATTCAATAACATGCTAAAACTATTCCGAGAGCTGTCATGATTGAAATACAATTGTCTTGACTCTTATTATTAAGTGTCAAATTAATATATTTTTCTGTTTTTATTTTAGCCCAAATGCTGTGCTGAGGTTGAGGTTCAACCATTTTGCCACTGAGTGCAGTTGGGATCACATGTATGTTTTTGATGGAGACTCTATTTACGCACCTTTGATAGCTGTTTTTAGGTGAGTGGAACTGGAAGCATTGTAATTCAGAGTGGATACAAACTTCCCTAGTCATTTCATATCAAGCAAAAAAAAACATTGCATTGACCTAAGACAGAGCTTATTGTTTCGTGAACAAAAAATACTATACATGATTATATATATAGTACATAAACAAAAGTATAACATAACCATCAACAAATCTTATGTCCAATTCAGTGAAATGAACAGTGAACTTTAACCAATCAACAACACAGTAGAATCAAAACAGACTAAGTCACCCATGAAGTGCGCTTGAAAAATGTATGCTGATCTTTCACTTGTGTGAACATGTGACTTCTCTTTCCTGCATATATTTTTCAATTGAAAGCATAGCGAGGGTGTTAACCTCTGCTGACCCATGGAATTTCAATTTCAAGTTATTCTTGTTTCTCTTCTATGAATTGCTGCTTAACTACTGATATTGTTTTATTTTACAAGCATTAAAATAAATAAAATAATAGCACAGAGGAAAGCACTAACAATTAAAAAGGTTACTGGCCTATATTTTCCGATTCATCATTTAGCTATGTATTCTGTCATTAAGGGAAAAATGACGATTAATGTTTTAATTAAAATTGCTAGAATGCAGAGTAATAAATGGCATGAAATCAAAATGGGGAAAAATGTACATATCTTAGTTTTTTTTTCAAATATTTACTCAAAATATCCGGATCCCATGTGTAAAACTTTTTTCTCTATGGAGCATGTTAAAATGTTTTTCAGAATTAAGGCATAATTGGAATCTGGACCTTAGTGAAGGGTTTGCAGGTAAACATCATCTGTGACTACAGTAAATAAGTTTAAACAAATTGTTTGTGGAAACATTATGCTAATTTGGTCCCATCATGAACTTTGAGGTTGCTAATCAATTATACTGTATGCGCTTTTGTTGTTATTTTTTTAAATTATCCTATTTAACCATGGAATTCTCAGTTAAAAACTACATTGCCCATGATTCTGCAAAGAAATCTCTAAAAAACAGAGAAATGGAACATGCAAATTGCTCCAAAAGAACTCTTTAATGCCCACCCACTCCCATGAAGAAATATTTGGATATACAGTATATGCATGTTTTGCAATAAATGTAAAATATAGTGTTTCTGTATATTTATTTAAAATATTAAATCAATAGTTTAATATCTGTGTTTCATGGGATTGCAGTTCTTTCCCTCATTTAAGTCGTCAAGTACAGTCTTTATTTTTGCGGGTTTTTTTTCAAATATTTTTTGCTTAAAGTCAAAGTTTGTAATGTTGTGATTCACCTCATAACTGTTTAGTTTGGTTCATGGCTTATAACTCTTAAACATATATATTTTTAAATCCCTATGGGAAAAAATGTATGTGGAAACTCCTTCAGCAAATAAGGCTGCTGAAAAAAGTGGGTGGGCACTGTTGCACTCTGAGCGACAGAGAATTGTTCACATTTGATGCGGCAAGTAACAATCATCTTTGCTATTAATATGCATGAATATGCAAGGTGAAAAAATCACATGCTCATAAGGATAATTTGCCCGCCTAAATACAAAGGTAACATTAGTCAAGTCAAATTACATATAAAGAATCTGTCTGCTTCTCTCTTTTCTTCTTCATTTGAAGTGCTATCTCTTATTCCTTTCTAATGGGACGGACCTTGTGTTCAGATACCTGCTGTGTACTTTAGTGTGTGTGTGTGTGTGTGTGTGTGTGTGTATGTGTGTGTTTGTTGGTGTGCAGTATCTGGTCCATTGCATCTCTGTGCCCTGTGGTGTGTCTGAGAGTCCCAGCTAGTTGTCCACTTGTGCTGAAGCACTGAATGTGAGGTTATCTTCTTCCTTATTTGAAGAATATTGGACCGTCAAGAGCATGGAGATTTATTTAGATGATGTTTGCTTTGCAACAGCTGTCTTCATGCTGAGTGGAACATGTGAACACAAAGTATTTTCACTGATTGGTGTGTCATACTCTTGCATGTCCAGTGGCCTGGTTGTCCCAGAAACAAAAGGAAATGAAACCATTCCAGAGGTGGTGACCACATCTGGGTATGCATTGTTGCACTTTTTCAGTGATGCTGCCTACAATCTTACAGGATTCAACATCTTTTATTCGTGAGTATTGTTATACAGTGTCAATGAAATTGTCACACACACACACACACACACACATATATACTGTATATATTAGGGGTATAACGATATTCGAACCGAACCGAAAAACCGCGATACAGAACACACGATTCGAATCGCGATACTCTCATTGCGTACCGAACACGCCCCTCCCCGCCCCCTGCTACCCCGGCCCCGGCCAGCCCGGCTCATTGGACCTCGTGTCAGTACACAACGAATTCAGTTTTGTAGCCTAACCACAGAGCCGGCCCGAGCCTTTTGGGGGCCCTAAGCAGAATTTTAATTTGGGGTCCCCTCCCACTACGCGGAGTCACCTGTGCTTGACGATTATTGACACAAATACCACGCAATAACGAAACATTATAAATGAATACAGTGAGGTTATGTCTTATTAATACAAAATAAATACTTAATAAAAAATAGATAGCCTACTTAAATAAAAAAGTTTTAACTTTTACTTTACTCTTTTACTAACTCTCTGAAACTTCTTAAAACAAACTGTCTCAAAACATATCATATAAATTATTTGCTAAAATAATGACAAAACTGAGGAATCAGAAACATAATAAAAGCAAGGGTTCAACAATGACAATTATTGTTGAAAACTGTAAAAATATTATTATTTCTCAACTGTCTCAATACAGTGTAACTGTCCTCAAAATCTTTTTTTTTTTTTTTGATTATTATTGTAACAGACTTTGTTGGATTGTACATGACAGAATCCAACAAAGCCTGTTACTATAATACCAGTAATTATGTACTGGCGCTCGTTGTATATGTGTGTATGCAATGTATTTTTCCCCTCGGGGCTTGCCGTAGATAGGAATGGGTCAATTGCTGCACAAAACACACTGTAAATAATCATGCAAACATACTTTTATCTTGCTCTTTTTGTCCCCTCCTCTGTCATTTTTGTCTTTCTATTTTCGGCACCAGAGGGATACGTCTTTTTTTGTGACATGGCTTAACATTACCGTGACCATGCACAGTTGCGCACGCGCGAGGTGTCTAGATTATGCGCATGACTTAAACGCTGGCAAACCCAGCAGCCGTTGTAGGTAGGTATATTGATCATGAAATCAGAATTTACTTGTCTTTAATTATTCATTCATTCATATTAATTCATTCATTTATGTCACTTGTTTAAGTCATCTAAAAAAAATGTCTTCGATTTTTCGACTCGATTGGGGGGCCCCCTGGTGGCCAAGGGGCCCCAAGCAGCCGCTTAGTTCGCTTATGCCTCGGGCCGGCCCTGCCTAACCACCATTAACACCAAATAACAAGCTCCGTGTTTTGTTACTTTAGATAATAAGCAAGGTGTAATCTTTCAAATTCTGGCTATTTGATCACGAAATTCAAACAAATAATTGGCGTTTTGGCGCTCTTTGCTGTGGCGTGACAGATCGCTTTAGGCCTACTAAGCTCCTCATTTCAAGCGGCAGCGCGGCGCGCGGGTAAACGCGATCATCTCTTCCTCAGTTACAGAATGGACACCTGAAGGTATGTTGACAGATGCAGTATACTTACTCAAAGACATAACTCGTGTAATCGCTCAATCAGTGTTTCAGCAGCGGAAAGACGTCAATAAAACAGCATAGCTTGTCACTAGCATTATATTTACCTCAACAGGCAAGTGATTCAGTGTCCACAACTTTGGTTCCTATAAATGAACTCTTGCACTGAATAAATGCACCATGTTAGCCTATATATAATATTTTACTTAACCTGTTAATGATATCTTGATTATTTAATGTATGTTTAAAATACCTTTCATGAAAATGACAACTGTGTAAAGTATTATATTTCAATAACAAATTAGAGTAAAAACACAAGTTAATGCAAAAACAGCCTTATGTTCAGTTTACATGTTTTCATACAATGTGTTGTGTGTTGATTATTATATCTAAAAAATAAATAGCATCTGAATTTAGGTTAAAAGTCTAGGCTACAACCTTTAATGTTATAGTAATGTGTGGCTCCCTTTTTTATCCTTGTGAAACGTTTAATTGTAATTGAATTAACCACTGTTAAAAAAAAAAAAAAAAGAAGAAGAAATTTTAGCTTTCTAAACCGAAACGAATCGAACCGAACCGAGACGTCAAAACCGTGGGAAAACGGAACCGTCCATTTTGTGTATGGTTACACCCCTAGTATATATATATATATATATATTGTACTGATCACTCTCTCTCTCCCTGCTGTGTTTTTCAGGATAAACTCCTGTCCTAATAACTGTTCAGGTCATGGAAGGTGTACTACGGGCAACTTCATCTCTAGCAGTGTTTACTGCGAGTGTGAGCGATACTGGAAAGGTGAGGCGTGTGATATTCCCTACTGTTGGGATGACTGTGGCAGTCCTGACCGTGGATACTGCGACCTCACCGGAGAAAAGCTTTGCGTCTGCAATGACAGCTGGCAAGGTGAGGTGCCAATAATTGTTCAGATGTCTATATGATACTATTGTTTAGAATATCTCCACATTGTCTGCAAAATGTTGCACTGATTTTTGATATTGTACAAGTTCCTTTACTTTTACCTTTTTTTTTTTTACTTTTAGCTTTACATTTTTTGGGTCAGTAAGATTTTTGGTTTTGAAATAAATTAATAGAAAACAGTTATTTTAGAGTGTAAAATTATTTCACAGTATTACTATATTTTTGGATCAAATAAACGTAGCCTTGGTCTGCACAACTTAAAATAAAACATTCAAAATTTTACTGATCCCAAACTTTTGTACATTTGTGCCTTTTTCATCAATATATTGATTACAGAGTTCCAGAACATGACCGCATATACAAGGGATATTTCTTAAATCACCTAAACAAATATATTTAAAAAATCACAAGGAGTCTCATGTTTCATGTCAATAGTGCCACCTGCTGGTTATCCATGATAATTTGGTTAATTGTATGATTCACGTTCAACATGAGAAGAAACTAAAGTAATAAGAAAATAGATATACAATGTTAATACAAGTCATGCATACAGTATATGACGACAGCATATCATCTTAGAATCTCAATAACATTCCTCCAAAAAGATGTCGGTTCCTTTCAAAAGCAAAACTTTATGTTAAGTAGTCGAATGCAATTGAAACTGTACACTTATAAAATCAATTTTTTCCCCTATATATCCCTATATATTGTATATATTTTCTTTTCCCCAATATTTTTGACTACTTCAACCAGGTATGCTGGGTCATGCAATGCAAAAGTGGCCTAAATATAAGTGTAAAATCTATCTAGCTTTGGTTCACAGGAGTTTGAGCATCACCATGGTACATCGATAAGAATGGAGAAGGGACAAAGGATTCCGTTTAAGCCATTTATTGCCACTGTTCACACATGAGGAGCAACGTGAGATGATGAGGCTTGACGGTTATGGTTTTTTTTTATCACGCACAACCATGGATAGTATCTGAATCACAGAGACTGAGGGTCCTCACATGTGGTTTGTGTTGCTGCCAGCCAGAACAAAGGAATGGGTGGGGCTTATAAAGTGAACCATTGATTAGGAGGAAGTGAGATCAGGTGAGATTGGGTGGGTCCTTGCCATGGAAACAAGCAGAGGGCTACTGAATAGTATGACTCTATTCTACAATAAGTTACATGGTAAAGAGTGGAAGAGTGACTCTTCTCAAAATGTGAATTACACCTGTGTTGGGAGATGACTTGAAGCCTCGTTATAAATATAGCTCTGAAATCAGAGCACAATTGAATGATTTAATCTGAATTGAAACTGACTACTCCTGTCCAGCATTAGGACAACTTTTAAACCGTCCAGGTTGTATTCTGGTATACTCGTCCTTGATAACTGCTGGACTTGATCAGTTTTGACTGTGCAGTTAATGCAAGTTCTGCATTATGTTCTACAATATTTACTTCATGAAAGACATACTGTAGTTCTGTCTTAAGTTAAAGCAGAACACAAAGGTAAGCGAATTCTTGTTCACTTCTTGTTGTCGGATTATCTGTGATATTTTGAAAAATGCCGGAAACCTAACAAATGCCCTACAATTGTTTTGTTACCCATATTCTCCTAAATATCACCTTTAGTGTTAAGCAGGAGAAAGAAATTCATACAGGTTTAGAACAACTTGAGGATGAGTAAATGATGACGGAATTTTTGTGTTAAATGCCTGCTAATTATGTTATATTAAGCACTTTTTGCACTTAAATTGGCTCATTCTTACTGTTGACATTGAAAATGATGCATGTGTTTTTCCCAGGTCATTGGTTCATTTCTTGATTGCCGCTTCAACGTAGTTTCCACCTGGACATTTGCCATATTTGAGGAGATAAAAATTGTGCTCATCAACCTTGACTGACATGGCAGTAAAATTCTATTACCTTATTTTGGCAGTTTAAGTTTTGGGCGTTGTTTTTCTTGGAGTTAGGCAGGTTTTGGTGAGATTTTGGGCTGGAAATCGTAGACCTACTCTGGCAACAGTGTGCAATGTGCATCGGCTCAAAACTAAATCAGAGATGTCCAATAAGAAACACCATTGCATTTGTATGAAAAAATATATGTATAATGAATTAAAAAAAAGTATTCTTTAAGACATCAAGTTGAAATAAAACATCCTTGTATAGTTACAGTAGGTACCCACTGCGCAATGTGACGTCAGAGTGACGTCTTTTCTATGTAATTTTTGGACGTCCAATTTCGCTCCACTGAAGGGGTTGTTTTGTAACGCCAGGCGACGTCTTTATTCGACGTCTTTTGCACGTCTAATATTGACCTCGGTGGGACTAAATGTGGTCGTTTGTGGACGTCTTTTCAAAATCAAATTTAGTATCTTCTATAACTTCTATAACTGTTGTCACATGTTTCAAAAGGGTAGAGGACGTTTTTAAAGGATGTTTTCTGTACCATGTATTTACATTTATGCATTTGGCAGACGCTTCTATCCACAGTGACTTGCATTGCATTACACATTTACATTCCTGCTTTCTCTGGAAATCGAACCCATGATCTAGGCGTTGCACTAGGTGGCCGTTACACAAGTGCCAACTATGGAAGTAAAATAATGCCAAATGTTTTTGAAACAAAAAGCCTGTTGAATTGTACTACTTGAAAAAAATATGCATTGCATTAATAACCCTGCTTTTATTTTTATGCATTGTATTTTTAGGGTTTGCATTTTTATGGTCTGAAATTTAGCATGGTTAAATATTTAAGCTGTGAATATTTCAATTCAACACATTTTCATTAGTAAAATTTCAATAATCCATATTCACCTTTCATATTTCACTTCCAAAATATTCAAACTGATTAAAAATACAGCCTATAATATTCAACAGGCGGTTTTCGGTCCATTTTATTTCGCTTTGCAAATTCACTTCCACAAATTCAGTGGTTCAAATTCGACAGTAAATTCAACGTTGACCTCCAGGAACTGCAGGAAAAGCAGTAGATTACCGAGCATAATCTCCATCTGCTGTTAGTCGACCTCACCAGCAGGGGGTGCAAGCGCGTGTTGTTGACGAAGACCAGAGCAACAGTTAGAGCAATCTATTCATTCATAAAAACTAATTTACAACAATTGAGTATGCATGAAGTTTTTTGTGAGGATTATCTGGGTCAGTATATATGCAGAAAATATGATAAAGGCACAAAAGCTGTTTTTATGTTTCATTCATTAACTTAATTGTTACTTTCCCTGTGTAGCCTTACATCTTATCAACTTTTTCTACCATGAACGGGATTATAATCGGTTTCACTCAATACCTCATCATACTCAAGGATTCCCCTTCCATCAGGACAAAACGCTTAACGTAGCTTAATGGACTAATACAGTGATATAAAAGACCAAACTCGCACCTTATTGGGGAAGTATCCGTACATACATGTTAATATTCCTACATACATGATTAATCTGGGAAGGGTCATATCACTTTCATATTGTTGTCCTATATTGTTAATTTAACTGTAACTTAAGTCGTTTTGGATAAAAGCATCTGCTAAATAACTAAATGTAATTGGCTTGACATTCGCACATTTAGGGACCGTCTCTAAAGTAACATTGGTAGTCCTACAGGCCTAAACGTTTCTAACTTCAATAGCAAACTTCAATTAATTTGAGTAAATTGCGCATTATGCCTGACACCTACAGGAACACTTTACAGTTGGTTTTATGACTGCAAGTCGTTCTCTTCAAATGCTGTTGAAGTTAGAAACGTGTATACCAATGTCGTATGTAACTTTAGAGACAGTCCCTAAATGTGCGGATGTCCAATGTCAATCTAATTTATGCCAGTATCACTGAGAAACGCTCAGCTTTAAACTTTGCGTGTTAAGTTCATATTCTGAGTCCTTCTGCTTGCCTCCGAGTTTGGTCTTTTATATCACTGTATTAGTCCATTAAGCTACGTTAAGCGTTTTATATGTCCAGCAGGGGAATCCTGACGTATTGAGGGAAACCCTAGTAGCTATGCAGCACAATCACCGCAATATACAGGTTGAGGCAACTAAACAACCAATAGATATGTCAAACTCAAATGTAACATTGGATCTGTATACATCCTCATCAGGGGAATAACATTATAATCTCGTTCACGGTAGATATGCATGTAGGCTACACAGGAAAAGTAATCGTGAAGACACTGAATTTCACATAAAGCATAATAATCACAGATACACTTACATTGTTGTAAATTAGTTTTTATGAATGAATAGATTGCTCTAACTGTTGCTCTGGTCTTCGTCAACAACACGCGCTTGCACCCCCTGCTGGTGAGGTCGACTAACAGCAGATGGAGATTATGCTCGGTAATCTACTGCTTTTCCTGCAGTTCCTGGATGTCAACGTTGAATTTACTGTCGAATTTGAACCACTGAATTTGTGGAAGCGAATTTGCAAAGCGAAATAAAATGGGCCGAAAACCGCCTGTTGAATATTATAGGCTGTATTTTTAATCAGTTTGAATATTTTGGAAGTGAAATATGAAAGGTGAATATGGATTATTGAAATTTTACCAATGAAAATGTGTTTGAAATGTTTTGAATTGAAATATTCACAGCTTAAATATTTAACCATGCTAAATTTCAGCCCATAAAAATGCAAGCCCTAAAAATACAATGCATAAAAATACAAGCAGGGTTATTAATGCAATGCATATTTTTTTCAAGTAGTACAATTCAACAGGCTTTTTGTTTCAAAAACATTTGGCATTATTTTACTTCCATAGCCAACGCTCTAATGTTTGAGCTACAGCATTACACAAAAAAATTATCTTAAATAATCATAAATAATCTGTATTCATATACATTAATCATGTTGATAACAACAATGTTGATATTTGTAAATAAAAAAAATATTGCATATCAATCATGTAAATTTCCTGCACCTGTAATAGACGTCCTAATGAGTTCCAAAAAAATGACCCAGTTCAACGGTCAAATGTTGAACGTCAACATGACGTACAAGTTGGGTCATGGTTGGACGTCCAAATAGTGGACCTAGTTTGGACATCGAATAGATGTCCAGAATTGGTCATGGACCGACGGACCCAATATACGTCCAGTGTTTAGTGGGTATACTTACTTACAGTATAGGTCTGTCTTTAACAGTTTATACGTTTTTGTAAAAAAATAAGTTTTTTTATTTTTATTTAATCTAGTTAGTTTTGTGTCAAATCAAATACAGTGATTTTCGCGGATTGAGATCTGCCAGTAACAGCCATATTTTTCCGCTTGGGCGAGCGATTCGTGGACAGCTTTCCCTGCGCATGTCAACCAATGAGAACGCGGGACAATGATGACGACAAATAACAACAGTCACAGTGCCAAAGCTTCGCTTACCTGAAACCCTACGGCAGTTTTGAAGAAAATTACCGTCGTTTGGCAAATAAATAAATAACGGACAGTTTACATAGCCTACATACTAAACACATTTTACCAGGTAAGCTTTATGGTACCGCTAAAACAATGAAATTTATAGTAATTTATAGTGTTAATATATTAATTAGAGAGTATGGCTTGGGTATGCAAAACATTCGCAGCTTAAATGATAGACTGGAATTTTAAAGGAACTGACTTCTTCTTGTATGTCTGTTATTGAGATTCCAAGATGATGTTTTAAAAAAAAAATTCTTTGTTGTGGAGATAACTGGAAAAGAGTTTGGAAAAGACTGTTTGGCGTGAACTTGCAGCATCATTCTTTTAGAGAAATGTTTTATAACCACTAGGTGTCAGTGTTGGATCATTTTTGGATCTGTCCTTCAACACTCAGGTTGCTAATTATTATTCATGCTAATTCTATTTAATTCATAGCTTTGTAACGGCAATTTTTGACATCAATGTTTATTTTGTGTTTACTCCTACTTTTATAACCATTTATTTAGCTATTTTCTTTCACAAGCAATCTTAATTAGTTTTTTGGGGGTATGATTTATAACATTTGAAATTCAAAGCAAGATAGAGCATGTTTGGTTGATGTATTTTCTATAACATGGTTAAGAAGTCAAACATCAAGTTGTTGACAGTTCTGGTAACACTGAGGGCTCAGTGTTTGTTTAGAATCTTAAATTAGAATTTATGACTCACACAGGTGAGCACACACCTCTGTGTAGTTTAATTTGCTTGTCTTGTTTCTTATCTGACACCTTTTTTCCCCATATCAGGTCCAGATTGCTCTTTAAAATTTCCTTCAACTGAACCGCACTGGTTTCTGCCTAATGTGAAGCCTGATGGACAGTCACTAGGCCGGGCTTCTCATAAAGCAGTGGTTCTTGGGAAGCTGATGTGGGTGATTGGAGGGTTCACCTTTAACTACAGCTCCTTTCAGATGGTTATAAAGTAAGTTTTGCTGCCTGGTGACATCATCAGCCAATAATCCGATCAATATTTAGTGATGCACCAATCATGATTTCAAGCAAATGTATTTGTTTTAATTATTTGCTTTATAACAGGCAAACGTGGCTTAAATTGATCTGCAGCCATTTTAAATTAGAGCCAAACAAAGAGATGCTACGCATGCACATGTAGCATGAGCAGTTGTTTTTGATTTTCAAGATTTAAAAACAAATACAGAATTTGACTTTATATTTGTGAAATTATGCTACAGCACACCTGCACAAAACAAACAGCAGAAGGACTGAATGAAAATTCACAATTGACACTCTGACTAGTGTGTCGGTGGCGCTTACAGAACAGCAGCGCTTTCTTTGGGTACCGCTGTACACAAAGCAGCGCTCCGCTTATAAACGCCACTTTATACGGAGCTAAGAGGAAAAGAAATGCCATCAAAACTTTTCTTAAGGTTAGGAAAGTTCTCAGTTCCCGTCAGAGGTCCATTTATATAAACCCCCACCCCCGATTTTATATTGTTCTTCCTATAATTCGAGCATCACGAACAGTGAGCTTGCTGTGCCTGGTACAGTATTTGCTCTGCCGGAGCATCTGTGTTCTCTCCTTTTTGAATCCGTCTTCAGCGTATCCTGTGTGACCCACTTTCTACAAAACTATTAAGCAGCACAAAGGATTTTCAACATTGATGATAATAGTTTATGTTTCTTGAGCACCAAATCAACATATTAGCATGATTTCTGAAGGATCATGTGACACTGAAGACTGGAGTAATGATGCTGGAAATTCAGCTTTGCCAACATAGGATTTAGGAATATATTACATTTTAAAATATATTCAAACAGGAAAAACTTCAATTGTAATACTATTAATATGTACCGTATACCTTGGTGACAATAAAAATAACTTCTTTCAAAATCAGTAGTGTATACATTACTTTTCCCACTTTTATTAGCTAGCAATGAGTGTACCACACTTTCTCATTCTTCATTTCCTTACTGTTCTCTATCTCAGCTATAATCTAGAGAGCAGCACATGGGATGTGGTGCCAATCAACGGTGGCCCTCTCCTGCGCTATGGACACTCTCTGGCTCTTCACAAGGTAAACACAACGCTAGTCTCTACACTTTGTATAACAATGCCTCAGTGAGTGATTTAACTGTTTGCCATTGATATGCTGAACCATTGATTTACAATTGAAAAGATGTAACCTCTGTCATTGTTGCCCATAATGTTACAAGCTCAAATGGTGTTTAGCTACTCGTTGCACTGAGGTGCATGTCTTTTTTGGGATATTTTAATATTTTGTAGCAACAGTGCCCACTAGTGTATATTATTCAGAAAATGATTCAAATAATTATCAAGTATTGCGGTAATCATTGCATTAAAAAGCTGGACAGTTTGGCTAAATGCTCTCTGAAGGAGGCGTTAAACATTAAAGTTGAGCAATTCATACGAGTGATAGAGCCATCTATCTTAACCTAGAATTACATTTGACATTTGTTTAATGATAAACATTACTTTTATGTGTGTTATGTTACCCATGGGTATTTTGTCAAATTCTTTAACTGTGTTAAATAGTTCTTTGTCATATGCATTAACTGTGTTCAATTGTGTTTCTTCCTTCATTCAGCTTGTTAAGGAAGCAGGCTGTCATAAAAATGACAACAGTTATAAATCAAGCCAAGTATAAATTTTAATGTTATGATTAGGGCTGCAACAACTAATCGATAAAATCGATTATAATCGATTATGAAAATCGTTGTCAACGAATGTCATTATCGATTAGTTGGTCTGCTTACGTCACGGGGAGCGTTTACTGGTACGCACACACACGCAACGTCTCTCTCCCTCAGGCGCTCTGCCGAGCGCGCGTGCTACACGGTTTGGAGCAGTCTCTTCTGTCTCGCATGCGCGCTCTTGCTTGCGTGCTCTAGATTTCGGGAGTTTGAACTAATTCGCGGGCATCAGGGAGCCGCAATCAATATGCGGGAGACTCCCGGGACTTCCGGGATGTCTGTATTTTGTCTCGAGCATCAGGTTGTGCAATCAGTTCGCTCGCAACGTAAGTGATGGATTAAAATAGCGCTACCGCAGAAATAGGTTAAATTAAAACGGTCTTTACAAAGTGAAGCATTAAATACAAAGGCAGTTAATAACAGCAGCAGTAAAATATTGTTTTTTAGTCACTGTACTCAGTGGTTTTCAGCGAATGCTTGTGCACTAATACATAATTTCTCCTGTCCTTTACTCAAGCCTGTTAGCTTGCTGGTTAACGTTACCTCCATTCCGTTCTCTTTTTATAGCATTTGTCTACTAAGTTTTAATTGTTTTTCAAACGCGATCTACTGCGGCTCTACATTCAAACAATTGTTTTCAGTCTTTCTATATTTATTTAATCAATTTATCCTTATATTATTCTTTTATATATTATATATATAATATATATTATATTCTTTATCCTTATATTCCTTATATATAATTAATTTTAAATAAAAATTAAATGAATTATAAATTTTAGATATTTTTAGTTTGTTTTTAGTTCAGATATTCACATCTGAACAACATGTCTGTGTAAATTTGTTTTAACAAAAATTGTGTTAAAACATAATATGTTGGATATAATTTTTTTAACAATAATCATGTTTGTCAACTTGCCATCAGCAATTATCATTAAAAACAATGCAAATATTGATATTAGTAAAACTCAATGTGTGGCTTTTGCACTTGTTAAAGTACTCTTTTACACATAAATACCCTGATTTACGGTTTTATTTAGTTATAATAAAAAAAAAATCTAATTTAATTTCTGTCCGATTAATCGAAAAAATAATCGTCCGATTAATCGATTATCAAAATAATCGTTAGTTGCAGCCCTAGTTATGATAAAGGTTTAAGTTTTATTATGTCAGGACTGACCTATTACCTACTGACCAAAAAAAAAAAGTTTGTTGCATTGGCCGGGAATCGAACCCGGGCCTCCCGCGTGGCAGGCGAGAATTCTACCACTGAACCACCAATGCTCACATGAAACTATGTGCTAATGTGGGGCTTTTGGACACGTGGCTTCTTTAACCAATGTCAAGCAAGTCATGTAGAAACTGTAGAATTTTAAATAAGAGAGAAAAAGGGTTGGAAAAACGAATGGAAGGGTAATAAAAGAAATGTGTAACATAAGTGAGAGTGTGGCGTGTTTGTGCAGTCCCAAATGAGGACGGGACCTCCCAGCTTTCTGTCATGTGAGCATTGGTGGTTCAGTGGTAGAATTCTCGCCTGCCACGCGGGAGGCCCGGGTTCGATTCCCGGCCAATGCAACAGTCATTTTCTTTTGTCAGTCCACACAAAACAAAAACGTATGACTTTTAGAATGAAGGACATGAAGGAACAATAGAAAACTTTCAAAAAAATGGCCTGTCTATTGTGAAAATGTATGCTGAAAACACATTTATATGAATCACATTCTTTTCGATGAATTTTCCACTGTAGGTTTTTTTTCTCTCCATCAGAGCCTGTGATAATGTCTGCAGATTCATAAGAATGTTTATTCTGTTAATGGTTTTGAAGATACGCTCACTGTGTCTGACTGAAATAAGCAGGAGCTTTCTCTCAGTCCACTGTGTAAACTGGTTTCACTGGACTCATTTTAACCAGCATAGCAGCGAATATACCTGTGCAGCAGTTTAATGGACACCAATAGCTCACTTTTCATCACGCATATAAACTTTCTCTCTCATTCACAGTGCACATTATGTTTTAAATGAACTGCCTTTATTGTGGAGAAAGGTCCCAGGCAAATGTACAAATTAAAATCATTGTCCTGTCCAAAATACACATGACTTTATTTCACTAAGCTGTTGTCTGGCAGATGTCTTTATTTGTCATAAACTGCTGAATGCACTTTGATGATAGGAATGCAGTAGCAGGCCAGTCAATGTGCATTTACAGAGGATTAGAAGTGAATGTGCGTCCGCGTGCGTGCGTGTGTGTGCATGAATGTGAGTGTTCAGTCCGAACAATGAGATGGCCTTTTGCTTACTGTTTCATGAATCATAAAGTGGCTTTCTCCACTTTTATCTGAAAATCAACTGAATATGAAACGCATGATGCATTTATACACACACACACAGACACACACACACACACACACACACACACACACACACACACACACACACACACACACACACACACACACACACACACACACACACACACACACACACACACACACACACACACACACACTGTTGTGCTGCTTAACATATTTGTGTAAACTGTCTTACTTTTTAGGAGATTAGTCTGTTTTCATAATCACAATAGTAAATAGTAATAACAATAGAGTAGTTTTCAGTATATTCTGAGTCATGTTTTTGTTAGTTAAAGAGATGCAGCAGTGTCACTAGGCTTGAGTCTGTTCTCCATGGAGTCCTTTTTTAGATGCAGTGTATTTATTAGCTGTTTACACAGGAGAATATGTTTTCCTGTGATGCTGGGAAATTGGTGTCCAGCTTTTGCTCAGCCTGAGTTGATGTCATGCCTCAAATACTTGCACAGGATCTCATAATGTCTTCATTTCTCTTCTCTGCTTTTTGCAGGATGATATCTACATGTTTGGTGGGAAGCTAGAGGCAGGCTCCGGGAACATAACAGATGAACTGTGGCTGTTTGATACACATAGCCGTTCCTGGTCCCTCAGGACACTCAGTCCTGTGCTGCAGTCCCAACACTTGGCTGTGGAGGGACATACTGCTCACATAGTGGACAACAGAAATGGAGAGCCTATCATGGTGGTGCTTTTTGGCTATTCACCAATTTATAGCTACCTCAGCCACATCCAGGAGTACAACATTCGTAAGTGTCAATATGTAACTGTTATTGAGAAAATATTTCTTACTTGAACTGATGGTGCAATCAAGTCATGTCAGAAAGATTGTATTTACAAGTTGAATTCACATGAACGTCACCACAAAGTTGTAATAATGTGAGAAACATGGGATTTTCTTTAAGCCGAGTTTCCGAGGTGAATGATTCTTTTTTATTTGTAGATCTAGACTTAAAAACTCTTGTTGAATTTTCATGTAGAAGTTACATTGCCATCTTGCTTCGACCAAATTGATTTGAACACACCTGAGGTTGTAATTACAACTTCCCAACTCAAAAATATGATCTTCCCAGGAGGACTTGAATGCAGCATGAGTGTGTAGTTTCACGACAGTCTTAAAGGGATAGTTCACCCAAAAATAAAATTTTGTCATTAATTACTCGCCCTCATGATGTTCCAAACCAGTATGACTTTCGTTCATCTTCAGAACATAAATGAAGATCTTTTTAATGAAATTTGAGAGCTTTCTGTCCCTCCATTGACAAAGATAAACAAAAGTCTTACGGGTTTGGAATGACATGAGGGCGAGTGATTAATGAAAGAATTTTCATTTTTGAGTGAACTAAACCTTTAAGATGTGGTTGTGTTGACGTGAATGTGACAAATGCAGACAGTTCCTCTGGCTTCCAGCAGATGGCAGTGTAATATAACATGTCATTAGCACAGTACTTTACTGATGACATGGTGAGTTGACATGGCCAGACTCATTAAAGTGAAGGTTCTCTTATTTCAGTGGTATTTTCTAGTCGACTCACTCCACTTTCTGTCACAAACACACACCCACTCAAACTTTCTGGTCATTAAGAAGTGGTGGTACCTGAACTGCACTGTCTGGAATTGAACAATGATTAATGTGTCTCTGAGCTCTGTTGAGACTCCACACTTTCCCCCACTGTTTTTTTTATCAGTTTTTATTCCCTAAATGAATACATCATATACATGAGCTTACTAGAGCTGTTCAAAATTATGGTAATCGCACCCCTTCTGTGCATCTGTGAACTTGATGACATAAAGCATTTGGCAAAATTAGATTGATGCAATATTTAAAGTGAAGCATCCTTAAACTTGAGGTAAGTATATATGCAGTGATGTAACAAACCAGGATATCAATGAAAAGCAGAGAATGGTTAACCATGGTATCTTCTCTGTCTCTGTAACACTTAGTCATGTGTAATTGATTACAGATGTTCTACCAGAGAGCAAATAACCACGGTCCTGAAGTCAGACTAGCATATAAAATGTCAGTATGTTAGATGTTAGTCTTTTTTAAAAGTTGTAGTGTATTTCATTAATATGTTTTACATTGTATTCCCATTTTCTATTAAAGTTTGAGGTCAAAAAACATTGTTGCATTGGCCGGGAATCGAACCCGGGCCTCCCGCGTGGCAGGCGAGAATTCTACCACTGAACCACCAATGCTCACATGACCAAATATTTTACTGACACGTGGTCTTTCATGGCTTTCCCATTTATCAAAAGTCAAAGTTTCTTTAGGATAGTTCTAGGAACTAACCATCAGCGTGGTCCCCCGAGATCTAACGGTTGGTGTAAGATGTAGTCATTGTTCATAGTCGAAGTATTTTTTGCCGCGACAAATCAAATCACTCCTTTACGACTGGCTGCCTGCACATTCATTCACTGAGTTCGCGGCTGCTGCAATTTACGCGCTCTTCACAACTCAACCTCCACGGACAGTTTTTAATGTTTTCTCAGACAATAACTACTCAAGATTTTGCTTTAGTATAATTTTCGGGACAATCAAGGCCGGATTCGGGACAACATTTTAGATTTTCGGGACTGTCCCGAATTTTTCGGGACTTTGGTCACCCTAGGTGCGAACGCGCCGACTTCCGGGTACTTTCACCATAGTTCTAGGACCTATGAAAAGGTTCCTCCGGTGCGAAAGCCCCTTTTGTCCATCACTATACTAACTTTGTAAGACCATCACAATTCCAGGTTTCAAGCTGATGTGCACGTGAGCTCAAATACCATAGCATTTGAAATAACAATAATATAATAATAATAATAAATAATAATAATATAATTAATTCATATTGCTTTCGTAAATAACGATAGTTGTTACTTTTCTGTACTAAAACGGGTGTAATGATATTCAAACCGAACCGAAAAACCGCGATACACCACCCACGATACGTATCATGATACTCTCATGGCGTACCGAACACGCCAGCTCATTGGATCTCATGTATTTTATGTGTATACGAAGAATACAGCGTTAGCCTAACCACCAATAATTGTAACAAGGTCTGCTTTTTGTTACTTTCGATAAGAAACAGTGTCATCTTTCAAATTCGGTCCATTTTATCACGAAATGCAAATAAAAAAATGCTGTTTTGACGCTCTTTGATGTGACGCACAGATCACTGTATAGGCGCCTCAGTTCAAGCGGTAGCTCGGAGCGCAAGTGAACGCGATCTTCCTATTCACTAGTTAAAGAATAAACATTAATGAACATATGAAGGTATGTTGAAAGATACAGAACAACTTATTGAAATGTATCTCGTGTAATCGCTCAATCAGTTTCATCCGCGGAAATTCGTCAATGAAACATCTTGTAAACAATGTCACGTAGCTTATTACCCCAGGCAAGTCATTCAGTGTCCACAGCTTGTTAGTTCGCCAGAGAAATAAACTCTTTTGCTAAATATATGCACTATATTAGCCTATATATTCATTATATTTTACTTAACCTATTCGTATTTATGTTTGAATAAATCTGGCATGCAAATGACAGCACTGTGTAAATTATTTCAACAACAAATTTGATTAAAAACATAATTTTATAAATAGATTTAGAAGTTAATGCAAAAACTGCTTTATATGTGCAGTTTACATGTTTACATACAATTTGTTATTTGAGTATTGATTATTATATCTAAAAATAAATAGCAACTGAAATTAGGCTAACATGGGCTCTGTTGTTAATCTTAAATATTATAGTAATGGTCTCCCTATATAGTTTACAGCATAACCAGAGATCATTTTATCCTTAAGACACTTTTAATTATAATTTAATTAATTTAAGGACAGAGACACCATTTTTTCAGTAAACCACTGTTTAATAAAAAAAAAGCTATTTCATGATTAGTTTTCTCCCCCCTGCTGAACCGAACCAAACCCCCACTTTAAAACTGAGGTACGTATAGAACCGTCAGTTGTGTACCGTTACACCCGTAACTACAACTTTACATTTTTAAAGGGTTTACTCTGATTTTATGTTAATAACTAGACGATTTATAGAAAGATGTTTTTTTTTCTACGTGATTATTTATATAAAATAACTGAGTAATTCTAGATACACTACCTTTCAAAAGTTTGGGGTCAGTAATTCTTTTATTCAGCAAGGACAAATTAAATGGCTCAAAAGTGACATTAAAGACATTTATAGTATTATAAAAGATTTCAATTACAATTAGATGCTTTTCTTTTGAAAGTTCTCTTTATCAAGGAATCCTGACCATTTTTTTTCACAGTTTCCACATATGAAGCAACTCAAAGGTTTTCAGCATTGTTAATAATAAGAAATGTTTAATGAGCATCTATTCAGCATATTAGAATGATTTCTGAATTATAATGTGAAATGCACTAATGAGTTTCTGAGAGTAAAGTCTAACTCTATGTTAGGCACTAACTCCTGGTTGGTGGCAGAGACGAATGGAGCGCTGGTGCAGGGAGGATATGGTCACAGCAGCGTTTATGACAGCTCCTCATATTCCATATATGTCCATGGAGGATACAAAGCCCTCCCTGCCAACAAATATGGCCTAGTGGATCATTTATACCGCTATCAGGTCCACACGCACACCTGGTGAGTATTCACACTGTGTATATGTTATACTCCTTTAACTATGAAAGGGTGTATGCCTGCCTGTGTATCATTGTTTGACTGTGACTAACCATTTCAGCCTCTGCCCAAAAAACAAAAACAAAAAAAAACAACGGATACTTTTCATCCACACACAAATCAGACCCTTAGCACACATGTGAGCAGGATTCACATCTTCCCTAAGAGAGTGAGTGTGCTGACCAAGACTTCCTGACATGAATGAAATATGTAACAAATAAGCTGTTAGTGACACTATAAATGATGCCAGGTTGCTGTTGCCAGGGTGAGTTCTTAGGAGGTTAAGTCCAAGAGGAACTAATCAAACATGCCTGACTTTTCACAGGCGTTTTTACACATATTTCTGTAAAAACCCTGTGAAAAAAACAAAATAATTAAGGGGTAGAAATAAGATTTTTTTTTCCCCATCATGTTGTTCCAAACTTGTATGGGATTTTAAAACTGCCCTCTTAAGACTAGCTAGACCGTACTGGGAGACCAGTTTATTACAACTAAGATCAGCTTATTGACATTTAAACCAGGTATGATCTAGCTAAGCACCAGCTTAGTCTGGTTTAAAAGTTTTATTCAGCAAGGAAGCATGTAACCTGTGCACCACTAGTGGCACCAAATGGAATTACTGATTTTTTATTATTGATATTATTATTATTATTATTATTATTTTTTTTTTAACAATGACAAGTTTTAGACATTTCCCAATCTTCCATTGCTAAGACAAACAGGTAGCCCCACTCAAAACTCAGGCTATTGATGTTTGACCTACAACGTTGTCACATCTGATCCTGTCTGGTCGCTCAAACAGATGTATTGTGTACCGCTTTTGGTGCTTTTGAATCGAAATTGCACTATTTACCCTTTTACTAAAAACCTAACTTGGAAAGGTTATGACATTTGTTTTTATTATGAACATTGCATTGGCCTACAATTGAACTCCGAGGTACCACCAATGCTTTTATGAATGCTAGGGAATGCTTCTTGGAGCGTAGACAAAGCACAAAGTAGCGATAGAAGTTAATTTGAGGTTTCGTTCTCGCATTCGTTCCTTTTCACGCTCAAAGACGGTTCACTTAAAAGTTGTCGGCTGCACAAAGAAAGCTTTTGTATCCATTTCTCTTAGAACGTCACCGTCTTCTGTGCTTGCATATGGAAGACATTAAAAAACGAGACACATGCCCAGTTTTTTTTCTTTGCCTTTTATATTTACTGTCTCTTTGCTTGGCCTAACTGTGAAACCTGTCTCTAAAAGCTCTCTTACCCTTAAATGTGAGGATCTCTCGCTCATGCACACACTGCGCATTCCTCACTCTCTGGCTTTTGATTGGCAAAGCAAGTGAAAGGAGCTGCACAATGCATCAAACAACGCTTCGGTTACAGTGCTTGGGGTGTTTGACAGAGTGTAAAGAGGAGTGCTGAGTGGATACAGAGTGACACAGAGTGCGTATCCTCACAGACACAATCACAATGAGGTCGAAAAAGAGATAACAGATTAGATGGAAAGTAAAAGGGAAAAGTGGAGAGAATTTAGAAACCCATTTTACCTTTTTGAAGATTGAGACATTTAGGGAAGAATTTAAAAAGAGAAAAGGAGAGGAAAAGTCAGTTGTGAAGGGAAGTTGAAAATGAGTTGGTAGTGAACTAATTTCTCAAATGTGTGTTTATGAAAGTGTTTTATAGATATTTGTATATTAGTATATTTTTGTGACCTTGTGACCTTTTTTCTCAAATGTGCTTTAGTCACATTTATGCGGACAGAACATCATACTACAATATTCTACATACTACATACTTCATACTACATACTACAATGGGGTGGTGATGGCGCAGTGGATAAGACACATGCCTTTGGTGTGAGAGACCCGGGTTCGAATCCATTGTGAGACACCAATGTGTCCCTGAGCAAGACAGTTAACCCCTAGTTGCTCCAAAGACGTGCGACCTCTGACATATATAGCAATTGTTAGTTGCTTTAAATAAAAGCGTCAGCTAAATGAATAAATGTAAATGTAAATATTCATCAACATGTCCAAAGTAGTCTGAACAAATGAATCAAATAAACAGCGTAATTTTTAATGCAGCCAAATCATACAGTGAAGTGTGGCCCATGTAGTTTGATACATGATTGAACAACTCTTTGGAGCTGGCTCTTTTTAGAGGACCAAAAACATTTAGCATTACCAGTGTAGTCCGATTCCTGAACGAATGATTCTTTTCAGTGAATCAAAAACAGTTACTGGAATATTCTGAGTCGTTATTACATTCTGAATATATGTGGTCGAATATGTTCGAACTTCAGCAAAAGACCGCCAACTCTCTCTGCCTACTGACCTAACGCACAAACATAATGGGAAGTGTGCTAACCAGACATGATTTAAACTTTTTTGGCTGTAGACCTAAGTTTGGTTTGAAGACGAAAAACGTACCAAGCACATTATTCTCTCACCGCTCCTGATTTGCGGAGCAGAAACGAAAGATGCTGCTACATGTTTTTCCTTCGTCTCCGGTCACGTTCATATATAAATTGCGTGAGCTCATTTCATCCATTAGATCTGAAAAACTCATGCATTTACCCACCCATAGACCCTCCCCTCAAATAAATCAGGACAGAAGGGGTTGAAAGTGGACAAAAGAGATGGATTATAAACACAGGTGTAAACGAGGATGTGTCTCCCTCATTTACTTGTGATCTGATAGACCAAAACAAATCTTAATACCAGGTTACGCAATACGCAAGTTATTATTACATCATGTTCGATTCGAAACAAACTGTTACTGTGTTATTTTGTACTTAAGGCTTGTGAGACTTAAATCAATGTAAATACCAACTGGTTCTTCATTTGTCGCACTCACAATACAAGTTTTGTGAGTTTGTGATTGTGTGTGCAGAAGTGGGTTTATGCATACACGTGTGTGTTTCTGTGTGTGGGTAGATGTCTCTGTGGTGCCATATTACTGATGGCGTCCGTCTGTGTATCTGACCTACCCTGTGGAGAGTGACCTTCAGACCAACTGTTCCATCCCATAAGCTAAACACTCATGCACACGCTGCATTACAATAGCCAATGAGATGTGTGTTTGCCTGTCCCCAGGTTTATTCTGAAGGAAAGCGGCCTGGCAAGATACCTCCACTCCGCTGTGCTGATCAGTGGAGTTCTTCTGGTGTTCGGGGGAAACACTCATAATGACACCTCGCTCAGTAACGGGGCCAAATGCTTCTCCTCCGACTTCCTCTCCTATGACATAGGTATGGACTACCTGTGACCTTCCTTATCTTATCTTCCTTGTCCTTATTCCTTTGCAAAAATAATGATTCCTGTCAAATTCCCAGTTGAGATCTTCTGAAAAATTTTAATAGTTCCTATGTTTGGACATTTTTGCACTTCACATTTTATAATGCTTTATAACATATGCTGCCAGCGCACTTTGGATTCGTTAACCATATACATTATGATTTATGACTTGAGTGTGCATGGATTCAGTGACGTATTGTGAGATACAGAATGCACGCACACTTAGCGGTACAGTTACTGTAAATTGTTTCATGCAAGCTGCAATGTGATATTACTGACAGTTCATTACAGAAAGCTGATAAGCCAGTGGATATCTACTGGAATGCACAGTTGAGTCATAATGGAATTTCCCAGATTATTGCCGACATATGCAAGCGAGACGCATACAGGATGAAATGACTGCATGTGTGGTGGCTGTAATCAAATCTTTGGTGTACCCTTATGGAAGACCTCCCAGTGCAGAACCTTTAAATAGTCTACATACCACCTCGTCAGTGCTCTCACTTTTCCCTTTTTGAAAAGTAAGTGTCTGTGGCTCTGTTCCAAAACCAAGGGAACTCTATGTAGGCAGCATCAAGATTCAAAACCTGTTCAAATGGTATAACTTAGCTGCCATCTAAGGTTCCTGCGTTAGTCAAATCCTAAAGTCTATCCCAGAATGCACTGTGTTGATCAGAAAAAAAAGACAATTATATATAATTGTATACAAAGTTAACAGAATGTCAATTATGTCCCAAATGCAACACTTAAAAAAAACTAAAAAAAACAAAAGAGCAACCTAGGTTCATTGGAAAAACTTGCCTCTACTTATATTTTTGCAAAACTCCAAAAATATGCCTATACATACAATTCACTGCAGTTTTCAGCTGAAATTAAACGCTAGAGGCAGTAGACATTTTACTTTGAAAGTGTTTTGAAATGTGAAAGAAGCATCGTTAAATGATTCATTCATTATATTTTTGTCAACACTTGAATGTAGATGTTTTATAAACAAATAACATTTCAAACAAAACATGAGAAAATATCATTTTTGTTAAATACTTTGTCCAGATTGGATTCAGAACAATGATGCAAAACATAGATGGAGTAGGTGAAGTCCATCAATATCCCATTGCTTGCAAAGTCGTGTACCTCTGGGTTCGATATTTCATTCGGCAGTTTGACTTAAATTGTGTTGAATAAATCCTGTTAGCTTAATTGTGCGTAAGCAATTTTCTATCCGCTCCTTCAGGTTTATGGTGCTGATATATATATATATATATATATATATATATAGATATATAGATAGATAGATAGATAGATAGATAGATGGATAGATAGATAGATAAGATAGATAGATAGATAGATAGATAGAAAAGTGAAAACAAGGAGAGCCAGATCAACTCAATGGTGGGAAAGTGTTGTGTCAAATGATGGCTCTTAACCCCCTCACACAAGCTCTTGTCAACACATGCATATTGTTGGTGCCATCTCTATTAGTTTAATGTTGTTTTTGTTTGTCTCATCAGTGTTACCACATTGTTGAGCAACTAATTGGTGCAAAAAAATTCAAGGCACATGTGTGAGCTGAACGTATAGAGTGTGCATGGTTTGAAAAATCAGGCTTTGCATGTGTTATGCTGACACATACAAACCGAAGTATACTTTGAGCTTTAGAAGGCAGCTGCCAATGTAGGCTGCAAACACAACAGCAAGGTGGCTTGTTGGGTTTTGGAACAGAGCACGTGAGTGTGTGTTGCTCCAGTCAAGCAGGTCCTTTGTAAATCTGTATGCATACACGCAGCTGAGGGGCTGCTAACGTAGGTTTACAGATATCCTCAGTATGACCTTTCTCAAGGCAAGACCTCTGTGATGGATTGCTTCTGAAACCTTTGACCTCTGTGGTATAATTTCTGGCCATAGGCATTTGTCTGAGGGTATGTGGTGGAGTGGTACACATTCATTTCTTCATTCACCGATTGGAGCTTTGTCACAGAGCTTTTAAAAAAAAAAGTACGGAATGGTTTTTGCTTGTAGGCTTTGCAAGTTCATGAAACAGAGTCAGGCACTGCAAACTTTGACAACACTTTAAATATAATCATTTATTATGGGCTGATATGGAGAACAAAGAGTGTGCATTGTGTTTTACATTGCTCTTACCTTGAAATATTAAACACCAATTAACATACACAACTTATTTCAGCCATTCCTTGCAAGTCAACAAACAATTTTACAACTGTTGTTTGATATTCTCTATGGCTTACGATCCCAGTGCGCGGTGCACACACTATAGGTTTACTACGGCCTTTGGCAACATTGGCTAATGTGTTTTTTTTTTTTAAATGGGAGACCTTAACGAGGAATATCAGTGAATGATTTAAAGTGTTCCTTTCAGTGCTGACAGTAATATTTAGCCATCATTAAATCCTCATAAAAAGCAGTCGAATGCCAGTGGGCCAGATGGTGTCTGTTATTTTATGAATCTTTTACAGTACCTTAGACAAGGAGGTTGTGGAGCCAAGGGAGTGTGAAAGAAAGGATGAGAGATTGTGTTCATTCTTAGCGAATTCCTCCCACAGTGTTTACTACAGTAGAGAGGCAACTTTCACTTCCACCTGGCGCTTCTCTACTGCACAATGTTTGTACAGTGTTTTGCAGCTCAAGTAAAGGCAAGGGCTTGTGGACTCTGTGGATTGTGCTGGTTCGGTTCTGGTGTCAGGGAGTGGTCATTTTTGGCTTAGGTCTGGGTTGGATCTGTGTGCCAAAGCCACTTTGTCTGATTGGACAAGTTTGCTTGGACAGCCTTGACTGGCTTTACACGTACTGGCTGCAGTCTGTCCAAATGTACATCACTACCACTAAAGCACTGGCCTTAAATCTGCTCCACCCGCTTAATTCATAAAAGTAGCAAATTAGGCCATTTTCTAATCACCAGCAGGCTTCCTGGAAATGTTCCTGTACAATTGCTTGTAACTGTTGGTCTTATGTTCTTCCTGCTGTGGATCCAGAGGGCAACCTTTCCGACCTGCTGCAGTGTGTATGAAACAAAATCAAGTAATGAACAGACTCTTTTCTTGACTTTATACTGCATAAAATGCTGTTTGTACTTGTATTATTTATTGGACTGTTATTATGTTTGCATTGAGTGCAGTGATTATGCTCATTTTGAATTGCACTGCTTTGCAAACCAGCTTTTCACTGCATCTGGCACTTTAAAGCCTGGTGCAACACTGTAAAATATATTAAGTTGATTGACCTTTACTGGCATAGAAAACCTGCTGAAACCGATTGTCTCAAAATTTACACGCAAAGTAGTTAATCACTTTTGAGTTGATAAAGCTAACTAAAACTTTGTACAGGTATTCAATTTGTAAATGCTCAATTTAAGTAAGATTTATATTAAGCATTAAGTCTTGCAATTTGTTGTTCATATAATACTAGATAAATCTCAAATTTCTCCTAACAGTATAAAGCATGGAACGGACATCATATATATATATATAAATAAATAAAACTTTAAGTTTTATTACTTTAAAATGTGTTTCAACCCAAATGGTTGAATTTGATCATCGATGGTCAGCAGCAAAGACAGTGGCTAATAAAGTGAGATTAAATCTATACATTATATTTGTGTTATTTAATATTTAATTATTGCAGGTTTGTGTAATATTCTGAGTTTGCCTATCTTTTTTTTCATCAGGGCTTAAAAACAGAAGAAAAAATCAATTGGTTCTCTCCGAACAGAACCAGTATTTAAACGTTTCTGTTCATGCGTCCCTTCTGTAACATAACAGTTTGATTAGAAAAAAATACCGGCTACTAATAATGGTATTTTTATACTTTTTGTTTGCCTATACTTTATAACGAAGCTTAAATATAACTTTATACAAGAGCTTGTGACTAAACCTCGTAACTCCATTTGATCCTCAAACTGTCTGCAAAAGCGCATTCGGTAGCTTTACTTGCCTCGATCATGAATTAAGTGCTGCACACATTTTGGAGACTGTCTCTGCTTGTTTGCAGTGCAAGGGTAAATAAAGTTCATTTCATTATTCAAAAAACGTGATGTTTGTAAAGGCAAATGTTTCATGTATTTGAGCAGCTGAGAAGAATGTCAGTCTGGTATTCGCCTTCTAATCATTGCCAACACAGCCTGTACATAGCACTTCATCTTTTATAACACAAGATTTTGGCCAAATGTATTAAACAACAGTAAAAACTGAGCATCCGCATAGGTACAATAATCTTTTAAGTTGTACAATAAACTGTAAGTTGATGAAAACATAATACTGAAATTCAGATGCCTTAGATTCCGTTAATGACTGACAAAACACAAATCTTTGACATTCGCTGGTGGAAAAACCTCATAACTCTATTTGGGCAAAATGTTAATATAATGACACGCTCAAGTGTCTGACCACACATAAAGCCACAATACTAACTTCGACTTATTCCGATACTCTTTCTTTCTTTCTTTCTTTCTTTCTTTCTTTCTTTCTTTCTTTCTTTCTTTCTTTCTTTCTTTCTTTCTTTCTTTCTTTCTTTCTTTCTTTCTTTCTTTCTTTCTTTCTTTCTTTCTTTCTTTCTTTCTTTCTTTCTTTCTTTCTTTCTTTCTTTCTTTCTTTCTTTCTTTCTTTCTTTCTTTCTTTCTTTCTTTCTTTCTTTCTTTCTCCCTTTCTTTCTTTCTCCCTTTCTTTCTTTCTTTCTTTCTTTCTTTCTCCGAGTCAACTTTTAAAGGGGAGAGAAGAAGCATTATTAGCTCTTTTTATGCAATATTTCTTGCAATGAGGGACTGAATTCAAGATGACACAGAAAACGGTTTTCATTTGCGTATCCTCTTGCCATGTCTTTCCCAACTCTCGTACCTCTAATTAGATTCAGGGAAAATAAACCCTAATTAAAATTGTAGCACTCTGGCTGAGAGGCGTTGAGAATCAGTGTTTTTTTCTTCTGCACAGACCTTTTGTTTTAATACAACCAACAGACTAGGTAGCAGATTGCCTCAGCACAAAAACATATTTTATTAAGCTTGCAATTAAAATGGGTTTGGTTTCCTTGTTACTGCATCTACTGTTCTCTACCTCTGCTCTATCTGCTCTTGTCATCCAGTGTTTCTTCGCTTTGTTTCTTTGTCTCCTGCACATTAGCTATGGGAGTTGAGCAAATATCCTGTGAGGAAATGAAATCTAGGAAGAGCCAATGATAACTATCTGGAGCAGTTTTATCGTTTGATAGAATATGAGTATCACCTTTAGATCTGTATAGGTGTGGACCAGGTTGATTGAAATCATTCATTGAATTACTCCAGCCAGAAATCTGTGTGGTGGCCTGTGTGTGACAGACTTTTTGTAATTCTGTGTGATTCAGAGGCCACTTGCAAAAAGCTTTAAAATTGATAAACAGGATAATGAAGGTTTTTAAAGACATTTCTCCCCTCATCTAAGCTACATCAGTTGTAGCTTGATGGGAATCGAGTGGTACTTATTTTCAATTCACTCCAATAGTGGTTCACACAGCATTCAAGGTGTATGATATAGTTAAATGCCAGGATGTTCCCATCCTTCTACAACTGATTAAACTACATATGCATGAAAATCCAGTTATAATGAATGAACTCTTTCTGACATTCCAGGACAATGTTTTGTTTATCACTTTTCCTAATGTGTCCATTAATTAATAATCCTGTAAGGGTTGCAGGAGTCTGAGATTAGCTAAAATCCTTTTTGTGTGGCCATTTGGCCTGTTTTCTGAAATGAAATTTTGTGTGGATGCAGGTGTGACCTTTGTTAAACAGCAGCTCGATCAGTACTGCACTCAAGAGTGCTGTTTGCAACCTGGCCACACTTTCTTGACTTTGCCTACTCTTTGAGTACTCTGTGGGGTAAATGCCACATTTACATATTAATGCTGTCTGTGGCAGTCTGTGTCGACTTTGAAAGTATGTGATGGCTTTTGAAACTGATATATATATGAGAAAAAGAAAGGACACCCTATTGAATTGTATGGTTTTATGTGTCTCAGATACATTATAGAAAATCATCTGGTCCTTGGCAGGTCTTAAAATTAGGTAAATAAACAACCTCAGATGAACAACAGCACATGACATATTACACTGTGTTTTTAAGCCAAAATGGAGAAGCCTTTTCTGCCCCTAGACTTGAAACGGATCGTAACATGTGTGACAAACTAAGTACACCCTTACTGCTTCCATTGCAGTCCTTCCAGAAAAATGTGTTTTTTTTTGTGATTGTTGCGGGCAAAAATCCTTGATTATGCGGCACGTTTTCTTAGAAAATGCAATGAAATATGTGGGATATTAATGCAATTTGATGCAATGAAATTGTGGGAACTTTCAAAAATTGCGGGAACTTGCAAAAACTGCGGTTTGATGAAAAAAAAAAAAAAAAAAAAGTGATTTCCCTCAACACCCTTTGCTCACTATGCTACTACCTTAATGTAAAGAGTGATTTCTTATTACTTCCTATGATAAGCAAGCATACTACATCACAGAAAGTGCTGGGAATATTTAAGTTCTCATCTTGTTTTATTTCAGACCTTAATAAACACATGGCTCAAACTTACAAAACATGATGACTCAAACAATTTCTGTAGCTTTACAAAAGGAATATGCTACAACTTCTGTAAAAATTTATAAATAAAATATATATATAAAAAAATTTGTGCTTCCTGTTTTACAGCTTTTACATCGAAGATATTCGCGTCGCGTAATAACGTCGCGTAATAACGTCACTTCATAACGTTCCCATAGCAACAGGTGAAAATGGCTGATCTTGTGTGAAGTAAACGCAATTTTTCAACTTTCTGCTAAGATATATGTGACTTTTTTGCAACAAAAATGCAGGGATTATGAAATCATGCAAGCTCCGCATATTTTGCGCGGAAATCTGCAATTTATGTGGCGAAAGTACTGCGTATTCGAAAAAATGCGGCCCCTGCATAAATATGCAGACTTTGGCTGATTATGCATTGAATTATGCGATCGTATAATCTCTTTTTTCTGGAGGGACTGCAATAGTAATTAAGAGGGTAAGTAGCAGTCAGGTTCGGCTAATCAAATGCATTTGATTTAACTGATCATCAGCAAGTAGGGATGCTCCAATCGATCGGCCAGAGATCGGTATCGGCCGATATTCACATTTTATGACTCGAACGGTACTCCCTAAACTTGGCCGATCTCACAAACCGATCACAATTTGATGACGTCAAAACGTGACAAGGTAGGCTACATGATGCGTGGGGACTTTAATGATTTGGCAGTCATGTCATCACCGGTGTGGTATTACTATGATGTGTCGAGAAACGGCTATTTGCCATGTATGTTTCAAAGGAATCTCACGTGGAGCAGCATTGTCCTCCAGAGAGATCGCCTTCTGAAGAATAGCTTCGCTCGCTCTGTCCATACAGCGCCGCTCGCTCAGAACGCCCGCAGTGACGCGCTGGTTAGGAAATATGTGAAATAAATTGGGCTGCTCGTGCACAACTAAAGTTTTCTAGTTGACAAGTAGTAGTTTATTTAAGCCATTAG
The DNA here is from genome assembly GCF_051911475.1 of Siphateles boraxobius. Lineage (NCBI taxonomy): Eukaryota > Metazoa > Chordata > Actinopteri > Cypriniformes > Leuciscidae > Siphateles > Siphateles boraxobius. Next base: position 18,742,686 of record NW_027508811.1, on the reverse strand, counting down.
TCTAATCACATATTTATATTAATTTAATTACTTAAATATATATATGGGAGAAAATACTAAACCATAATGAGCGGTATCGTAATATTGTCTATATTCCGCACATCAAGCGCATGCATAAAGCTTGCCACAAAGAACCGGCAAAAGTAATGTTTAAGTAGCATTATACATTTTAGTGTTTTCTGGCTGCAAAGATACAGTTGGAGATGTTGACGCCATCTTCGCAGTAGTGAACGCGCCGATAGAGAGAAATGCACACTTCATATGGATTTGACTAGCAGAGAGTACACCATTTCTTATCGATTTGAATGTTTTTTTTTTAAAGCATTTCAAGCTTTCTATATGTTCTCAGGTCTGTGAGGCAAGTCATTTATATGCTGAGTTTCGGTTCATTCATGAGACGCGCTCCAGTTCACGTGCGGGCGCCTCCGTATCCTATATTGTCTGCTATATTTCGCTTTTTTATATGTTTAATCCAGTCAATTGGTTGATGAAACATTGATTGAAATTAAGATACAATTTTTACGAAACGAAATTCACTTTAAAGAATGGCTTTATACAAAACAAAACTTAATTAAGTGGTCAAAATCATATCTGACCCATTCCAAATGTCTCCTGATATATTGGGCATCTTATGATCTTATCTTACTCATCTCATGCGGTTCCTTTTTCAAATAATTCCCATAGATGAAATAAAAAAAGAACATTATATTATATAAAACAAATACGAAATGTATATTTACGTTTATAAGTTATATTTAAAGGTCAGACCACTCCGCTTTTCTTACTTGTGTGGTCTATGCATCTTTGCGTGCATATGGGGGAGGGTGCAATTTTCGAATATATTCGAAATATTTTTGCTTGAAATGCCCATCCCTTCTAATGAGTAGCATCAAACTACCGGTACTCCAATTTGGTCTTTTAGGAGTTTAAATTATTTATTTATTTATTTAATTTTTGTCCTGCTCAGACTTGTATTGGACAAGGTTTAAGTTATATCATAATTCTCTATTTTAGGTGATTAAATGTTTATGTTGTCCTCCAAAGTTTACTATTGGACAATGTTTAATTTAACCTTGTGGGCTGCATCAGACTGCTCCATTTTGTTTGTATTTATCTTTGTCTTATATTAAGTTTAAGCATCGGTATCGGCCGATCACCATGACAAGAAATCGGCTATCGGTTTCGGCTGCAAAAATCTTGATCGGAGCATTCCTATCAGCAAGTGTGACCAACTTTATAAAAGCTGAAGTTTTGCTGATTATTATTATTATTATTATTATTATTATTATTATTATTATTATTATTATCATTTTCTGCAAGGGTTGCAAGGAGGAAGCTGCTTCTCTCTAAAAGGAACATGGCTGCACGGCTTAGATTTGCAAAGTTGCATCTGAACAAACCACAAGATTTCTGGAACAATGTCCTTTGGACAGACAAGACCAAATTGGAGAGGTTTGGCATTAGTGCATAGCGACACTTTTGGCGAAACCCAAACACAGCATATCAACACAAACACCTTATACCAACTGTCAATCACTCTGGTGGAGGGGTGATGTTTGTGGTTGTCTTGCAGTCATAGTGCCTTGGCACCTTGCAGTCGTTGAGTCGACCAAGAACTCCTCTGTATACCAAAGTATTGTAGAGTCAAATGTGAGGCCATCTGTCCGACAGCTGAAGCATGGCTGATATTGGGTCGTGCAGCAGGTCAATGATCCTAAGAACACCAGCAAAGCTACATCAGAATGGCTGAAAAAGAAAATAAAATTGCAGTGGCCCAGTCAAAGTCCAGACCTCAACCAGATTGAAATTCCGTTGGCCTTAAGAGAGCTGTGCATAAACAAATGCACACAAACCTCTAAGAAATGAAGCACTGTTGCAAAGAAGAGTGGGCAGAAATTCCTCCAGAACGATGTGAGAGACTGATAAAGTCATACAGAAAAGGATTACTTCAAGTTATTGCTGCTAAGGTGGTTCTGCAAGCAAATTAATCAAAAGGTGTTGTTACACAAATAATGACACAGTGTAATGACATCTGTTGTTGTTCATCTGAGGTTGTATTTACCTAATTTTAAGCCCTGCTAAAGGGTGTTTTTACCTAATTTTAAGCCCTGCTACCATTTTTTTTATTATATGCTCCTGACATACACACACACACCCAGTATAAATATATTAAGAAACATATTATTTTAAACATACATTATATGGGGGCCGTGTAACAAGGCCTCAAAAGTCAAGCAATGGTCTGGATCTAAATGCAGATAAAAAGGTGTTTAATGGTTCAAAACGTGATACATGCATGACTTGACCGTGAAACACATGATACAGTATGAAGCGTAGCTCTTGACATTGACCCGTAACACTATGAACTATAAAGGCACATGCACACAAAAAATAATACCCCAACACATGGACTGAACACATGGTTAAATAACTGAGAAAAAAATAGGATAAAAAGAGACACCAATTTCAAAATAGTTTTTAAAAAAATCAATTATTCTATTCAACAAGACAGTGAACACATTTATAATGTTAATTTTTTAAAATAAATGCTGTTCTTTTGATTCTTCAAATGAATCTTAAAAAATGTTTCACTGTTTCCACAAAAATATTAGGCAGCACAGCATTTCAGCATTGAAGATAATAATAATAAATTTACTTGAGTACCAGATCAGTATATTAGATAGATTCCTTTAACTGTTTTTTTTTTAATTAAACAAATGCAGCCTTGAACATGAGACTTCTTTCAAAAACATAAAAATAAATAATAGCGCCCCAAAACATCTGAACTGTAGTGTTTTTTTTAAAAGTGACAGGGTATATTTGGGGTGAAATGGGAGTGATTTCTGAAGTTATTTTGATATCAGTGATAGAAGGTCCTGTGAAGGTATGCCCTATGACTGTTTTTTTCTCTCTCTCTTTTGCAGACTTAGAGGCGTCTTTGTTCACTTTCACTAGACAGGACTGCACTATGTTGTGTTGGCGGTATCATGGTGATGCAGTGATGAAATGTGTGGTGTTAATCTCTGCTGCCATCATTAGTGGTGCAGTAGTGAAGCTGTTAGATGTCTCAATCTTTCCTGTGCTCAGTATATTGTTGTTCTGTTATATAAGAATCTCATGCTACAAAACATCTTGTTAACAAGGGGTTGTTAACGGTGTGTATGTACTGTGTGTTTTCTTGACACACCTGCGTGTGTATATGCACATTGATGCCTTTACTATCAGGAAAGCCTGTATAATGTAAAGATAGTCTTTGGTTTCCTCTCCCTAGCTGATTAACTGACCATGAGTGCGGCTAATTTCTGAATTAAAGAGCGTGTAACGAGCCGAGAGTGTGTCCGATCTGGCAGCCTGGGAGAAACATATGCCACAGAGCTCATGTAACCTGGAAAAACACGTACAGCTCAAAACACACAGATGTCTCTGTCAGTAAAAAGGGTCGGTTTACATAGTGCTTTGTACACTACTGCTGTGGATTTCACTTCTCACCAATAAAATATCTCTGCACTGATATTAAATTCTGGGCGATATTGGCACATTTCCTAAATCAATGAAAAATAAACTAAAAAACTAAAACAATTGTTTTAAATAGTAAAAGTGAATCATTTTAACAATGTTAATACATTATCAGTTCTTCATGAGATTAAAGTGGATGTTAGGTGTTGGCAAAGGTAGAATACACTACTGAAAATTGATTTAAAGTGACAGTAAAGACATTTATAATTTTGCAAAAGATTTCTGTTTTTAAATAAATGCTGCTCTTTTGAACTTTCTATTCATCAAAGAATCCTGAAAAATCATCAGTTTACACAAAAATATTAAGCAGCACAACCTAAAATGTAATAACAATAATAAATGTTTCTTGAGCACCAAATTAGTATATTAGAATGATTTCTAAAGGATCATGTGACTGTAATGGCTACTTTGCTATTAAGGGAATACATTATATTTTTTAAATATTTTAAAATAGAAAATATCCATTTTAAATTGTAATAATATATTACTATATTTTATATATATAATATATAATTTAATTAAATTTAATATATAATTTATGTATATACTATATATAAATAAAATTGTCATGATTTTGTTTCATGTTCAGTTTCATGTCTGTCATGTGATCCCCTGTTCTAGTCATGTGATCATGTGTTCTGTGTTGTCATGTTGTCATTGGTTCATTGTTTCATTGGTCACGGACTGTGTCCCTTGTCTTGTCATAAGTCCTTGTGTATTTAAACCCTCAGGTTTTAATGTTTGATCACATTAATCCATGTAAATAAACTGCACTTGGGTTCTCTACAAACCTGCCTTCAATGGACCAACATTGCAATAATTCAAATTAAATATTTTTATTTTACTGTATATTTGATCAAATAAGTTCAGGCTTGGTGTGCATTAGATGTACCTTTAAAAAAAAAAAAACGTACTGCCCCAAATTTGTGTACTGTGGTGTGAATGTAAAAATAGAAGATATATTGTGCATCTCTAGAATAAAATATCAAATGACTAATAATCTTATTATAAGTTTTAGGGTTGTGACGTAATGTTTTATAATGATATAAATGTACTCTGTGTATCTAATAGCTTTTGATGTTATTTTCAATTACGTTTATATATATATATATATATATATATATATATATATTATTTATTTGCATGTGTGTTTTTCAGCATGTGACGAGTGGACAGTTCTTCCAAATCCCAGTCTTCATCGTGATGTCAACCGTTTTGGACACACAGCTGTTGTCAGTAATGGGTAAGTGATGTGGACACTTTCCATTCACTGATACCATCAGTATATGCACTCTTCCTGTGCCCAGGTTGTTATTTTTTCTACTTAATTTAATTTAGTTAAACAAATCATCATGGGTCGGGGGAAAAATCTAATGTGTGGCCTTATCCTCTCATTTCCTTTGGAAAATTGTTTTGGCAATACAAATGGATCGAAATACAGAAAAGGTCTGTTTTCTCTTCCACTCAGCTCAATGTACGTTTTTGGTGGTTTCTCTGGTGTGATTCTGAATGATGTGCTGGTGTATAAGCCTGCCAGCTGTGAGGCCTTCCTGGAGGTGGATCTTTGTCAGAGCGCTGGTCCTGGTGTTCGCTGCGTCTGGATCAAAGAACGCTGTGTACCCTGGGACTCCAGCCATGCTAATGACAGTGTGCCTGCCTCCTTATGCCCTGCGCGCACCAGTAAGAACCTATCATTTTAAAAGCTTATGTTAAAACTCCGGCTATGAAGAATTACATTTATGGAGCTGGTTTTGAGTATTTTCACCATACATTCACATTGAATTACTTTCTTATTCACAAGAGTCAGTAAAAGTGGGTCTTGCATGTCACAGAACCCTGAAGGGGTGTGTTTTGTGGTACAGGTTGGCTACATTATTCCACCTAAATCAAGGATATTTTACAAACATAAATGAATAAAAACACAACATTCCAGGAAACTAGGTGCCTGGACTTTAAAGTAGTTTAGTAGTCATTATACAAAAATATTTGACCACAGAGTACTGTGACCAATCAGTATAGAGAATTTCAGCGGGCCATATAATAAGATAAATGAGGTGCCAGAATACACTCTACTATTTAAAGTTTTGGCTCAGCAAGGATGTTTTTAATGTTACAAAATATTGTAACATATTTTCGGCTGTTTTTTTCTCTCAGAAAATAATGGCCAATAACAGAAAATTACATTTTCGCTCGATCATTTTTAGATGCCGAAATTTCGGTGCATCCCTAATTGTAATAACATTATAAATATTTTTTTTATTAAATAAATGCAGAATTGATGAGCATAAGAAACTTCTTTCAAAAACATTGAAACATTTTACAGACCCCAAACTTTTAAATAGTTGTGTAATTTATAAAATGCAAGTGTTATAAATGTTTACACATCCTTTCATCTTGTGGTAATATCTATACACCTGGTCTACTATCCTACATAACCATCCCAGTGGGGTGAAGTTCACTGCACATCTCATTCAATTGAGTTGGACTGTTAGCTTTGTATGTCAAACACACACCTGTAGAGTATGTTTCCTTCCAATAAATCCTCTGTCAGCAGATTATTGTTAAACCACATATAATCCTATTTACACTTGATACATTGTTCTGCTTTACCTTGATGGTGTGCTGCCTGTTTTCCACTGGGTAAATCCTGCATGACTGTGGAAATGCCTGTTGATAATTGACTGAACAAAAGGTCAGTCGGCGCATAATAATCTCATAGCGATGTAATTATGATTGCGATGAAACTAATCTCCAGTGATTGTGGATACAGATGTTTTTTTCTTTGGGCAAAACTGGACCTGAGAGGATTACTGCAATTACTACATTGAGTTTTGTGTTTTATCAGAGGTGGATTGGACTTTAATTAAGTAATGGAATGACACACAAGTTCATGATGGATTATCGTGTATTTTGTGCATCTCAGAGACCGGCAATCATGCAGTTTATCATTGTACGTAAGCACTATTTGGGTGGTTGCTCTCTGTATATACCTGTACACAATAATATCTGGACTTTTTTCCTATACACTATGTATGTTCCTGATATTATGTGTGTGTATATAATATATACTACTACACTTTCATTAAAAAGTTTGAGTTTGGAAGACTTTAGATGCAGAATAAGACATTAATATGTGCTTTATAAGTTACTAATAAATAACCAATGTCCTTGAAATATGCATGCTGATAAGCAACTAATTGGACTCGAAACTAAAGTGTTACCAAAAATTCAAAAGAACACTGTTTATTTGAAGTAATAGAAATCTTTTGTAACATTATAAATGCCTTTACTGTCACTTTTTATTAATTAAAAATAAATCTATAAAAAAAACAGACCCCAAACTTTTGAAAAGTAGCATATATATAATATTCTGTTTAAATTAACACATTCACATCTTTTTCCATAGATCATAATGTTAATCAGGGGCGTCAGTTGGGTTGGTGGCTGCCATACCTTGGTTGCCCAGTAAGTGCTAAAATAGTTAATTATAAATAAAATGAATCAAGATATACGTGATTAAATTAGTTTAAAAAAAATACTAATTCAAAAATAATAATACATTGACTTGGTTTTACTATTATAGGCCTACATTATTTGCTCTAACGTTCAACGACAACCTGAGCATAACAAAGATATTTAAATACACACATACTCTTCTAAGGTTTAAAGACTTGTGTTTTATATATATATATATATATATATATATATATATATATATATATATATATATGTATGTAATATAGCATCAGCGACTTTTTATAGTACAAAATTGCTGTCAATCAAAAGGAGATTCAGTCTTTCGACAGACCATCCAATCATCACGCAGAAGCCCGGAGTCCAGGCCCGCCTGACATAATCGCAGATTTATCCAATGACTGTCTAGTTTCGAAGCACTGAAAAAAAACCTGTTCAAAGCAGCCTCATTAAAGTCAATGGATGCTAGGCTTCAAAAGGGCACTGTGACGCTCTGGGAATGTACGAGAAGGAAATGGAGTCTGCTATATGTAGCTGATTCTGAACGAACTCATCTTCTAGATGAACGTGTTCTAACGCATTTTTAGTCAATAAAATGTTAACGCAATAGTACATATTTGACCATTAATTTTTTAACATTATAGGGGAAGCCGAGCTAAGAATAAGAAATCCCCACCGATATAAATATGATATATATATACAGGTCCTTCTAAAAAAATTAGCATATTGTGATAAAGTTCATTATTTTCCATAATGTAATGATAAAAATTAAAATTTCATATATTTTAGATTCATTGCACACCAACTGAAATATTTCAGGTCTTTTATTGTTTTAATACTGATGATTTTGGCATATAGCTCATGAAAACCCAAAATTCCTATCTAAAAAAATTAGCATATTTCATCCGACCAATAAAAGAAGTGTTTTTAATACAAAAAAAGCCAACCTTCAAATAATTATGTTCAGTTATGCACTCAATACTTGGTCGGGAATCCTTTTGCAGAAATGACTGCTTCAATGCGGCGTGGCATGGAGGCAATCAGCCTGTGGCACTGCTGAGGTGTTATGGAGGCCCACGATGCTTCGATAGCGGCCTTAAGCTCATCCAGAGTGTTGGGTCTTGCGTCTCTCAACTTTCTCTTCACAATATACCACAGATTCTCTATGGGGTTCAGGTCAGGAGAGTTGGCAGGCCAATTGAGCACAGTAATACCTTGGTCAGTAAACCATTTACCAGTGGTTTTGGCACTGTGAGCAGGTGCCAGGTCGTGCTGAAGAGTGAAATCTTAATCTCCATAAAGCTTTTCAGCAGATGGAAGCATGAAGTGCTCCAAAATCTCCTGATTGCTAGCTGCATTGACCCTGCCCTTGATAAAACACAGAGGACCAACACCAGCAGCTGACTGTGGGTACTTGACACTGGACTTCAGGCATTTTGGCATTTCCTTCTCCCCAGTCTACCTCCAGACTCTGGCACCTTGATTTCCGAATGACATGCAAAATTTGCTTTGCTCCGAAAAAAGTACTTTGGACCACTGAGCAACAGTCCAGTGCTGCTTCTCTGTAGCCCAGGTCAGGCGCTTCTGCCACTGTTTCTGGTTCAAAAGTGGCTTGACCTGGGGAATGCGGCACCTGTAGCCCATTTCCTGCACACGCCTGTGCACGGTGGCTCTGGATGTTTCTACTCCAGACTCAGTCCACTGCTTCCGCAGCTCCCCCAAGGTCTGGAATCGGTCCTTCTCCACAATCTTCCTCAGGGTCCGGTCACCTCTTCTCGTTGTGCAGCGTTTTTTGCCACACTTTTCCTTCCCACAGACTTCCCACTGAGGTGCCTTGAAACAGCACTCTGGGAACAGCCTATTTGTTCAGAAATTTCTTTCTGTGTCTTACCCTCTTGCTTGAGGGTGTCAATGAAGGCCTTCTGGACAGCAGTCAGGTCGGCAGTCTTACCCATGATTGCGGTTTTGAGTAATGAAACAGGCTGGGAGTTTTTAAAAGCCTCAGGAATCTTTTGCAGGTGTTTAGAGTTAATTAGTTGATTCCGATGATTAGGTTAATAGCTCGTTTAGAGACCCTTTTCATGATATGCTAATTTTTTGAGATAGGAATTTGGGGTTTTCATGAGCTGAATGCCAAAATCATCAGTATTAAAACAATAAAATACCTGAAATATTTCAGTTTGTGTGCAATGAATCTAAAATATATGAAAGTTTAATTTTTATCATTACATTATGGAAAATAATGAACTTTATCACAATATGCTAATTGTTTGAGAAGGACCTTATATATATTTTTAAAAAATCCTGGACTGCTGCGCACTCGCATGAATGTACACAGGACTGCAACGGCCAACGCTGGATATATATTAAAAGGATATGTGCAAGCAGGAATTTTTTTTTTATATATATATCTTTTTTTTTTTAAAAGATAAGGCTTTAAAACCACATCAATTTGAATTGGCAGTTTTTGTGTGTTAACTGTCCCAGAGACAGTCACAGAAAAACAAGGTGTGAAGGGGTGAATAAACCTGAGTGTAATTTTGTTTTCACTCATATTTCTTTTCTCCCATCCTTCTAGTTCATTTTTGTCCTGGATTTTCTCATTGTTTATCCTTTGAAATGGTTCCAGACAAAAGCCAGTTCCTGTGTGACATCTCTTTCCCAGAAATAATGATAAAAATGATAAAACAAACTAAGAAAGAGAAAACATCCTCCCAAAAAGAAAAGAACAGGAACAACAGTACTTATGTGTATTATGGTTATTCATGTCTAAAATAACCAAATTCACTGTCAGGACAAATGTATTTTTCTCTGTCCTTGGCTCTTCCCCTCAATTTTCTGGTTTAAATTTCTCTGTGCCCTGTCCATATCCACCTCCGCTGTTCAACTTTAGCCCTTACCCATGTGTCATTGCACACACTCATTTTTCACCACAGTTGTGAAGTGTTTCACCTTGAGAGCTCTGATTCAGACCCTTGTTACCTCCAATTTTTGTTTTATGCTAATTAGTAGATATTTTCCTTGTCTCTGATGCTAGTGTTTTTAAACCACAGATGGAGCTGATAAGCAGTGTCAGCAGTTTTCTGACTGTGCTTCCTGTACGGCCAACACCAATGACTGCCAATGGTGCGAAGACAAGAAATGCATCCCTTCTTCAAGCAACTGCACTGTGGTATGTCAAACAGAGGCATAACTATTAAATGGATTTAAAAGCATTTATAGCAATTTAAAAAAAACATTTCTCTTTGCCGTGTCATGTTTTATCTGCATTCAGCTTACAATTGAGCTTGCCCGCCACCCTCGAGGTCCTCTGTACCTCAACCCTCCACCTGCCATGCTGTCTGATCACCAGCTCTCTATTTGGAGACCCGGTCTGCGCAAAACCGTCCAGGTATGCAGTAATATATCTTATGATAAGATTGATTGGCTTAGAGAATTAGCACCTGTAACTTCTTGATTTCACTTGTTTCTTCCTCATATAAATGTTAGAAAATGCACCACAATGTTGTACAAAACTTGCTTGTCACATTGAAAATATATAACCAGAGTATTTTACAAATATATCTTTTCCATCATCTTGATTTTTAGTCTGTGAAGAACTATACTAAATGCAGTGTTCGAGGTGAGCAGGTTTGTACCAAACTGGCGAACTGCAGGAGTTGCTCGCTTAACATCAACTGTCAGTGGGAACCACAACAACAGGAATGTCATGCTCTACCTGGTGAGCGGATGGATGGATGGATGGATGGATGGATGGATGGATGGATGGACTGACAGACAGAATGACAGAGCATATGCATGTCTATATAAACAATAAAACAGTGATTAAAGTAGACATTTCTTCTGTTTAACTGTTACAACTTCAGATGATGTCTAGGGTAGAGGTCTTCAACCCTGCTCCTGGAGAACCACTGTGCTGCAAAATGTATTTCCAAACAGCTTCAACAGTTGGTCAGTTCTGTTTGATTAGATTTGGAGCTAAACTTTGCAGGACAGTGAGTCCCCAGGAGCTGGGTTGAAGGCCTCTGGTCTAGGGTATAGGTGCAACATCTAACATGATCGTATTTGAGTGTTTGTTTGGCAGAAAGATAAGATAGAAAGGCAAATATGATGCAGAGAACGTATTGTATACATTTGAAAAAAGAATAAGGAATTAGAAGTATAAAGAATAATACAAATATATACAATATTTACAATGGCAGGATGTTTCTGTATTTGCCTAGGTAGTGTACTCACCTTAACCTAGTGTGCCTAATACAGCTCAAAAATTCTTTGAACTGTACAAGGTTATCATTTATGACATATCTTTTTGTAAGAAATTCAACAAGGACATATTAAATTGATCAAAAGTGATAATGAAGACATTTATAATAATACAAAATAATTTGTAAAAAAATAAATGCTGTTCTTTTGAACTTTCTGTTTATCAAAGATTCCTGAAAAAAACATATCATGGTTTCCACAAAAATATTAAGCTGCATAGTCATTTTCAACTGTTATTATTATATGTGAAATGTTTCTTGAGCACCAAATCAGCATTCTGAAGGATCATGTGACACTGAAGTCTGGAGTAATGACTGCTGAAAATTCAGACCTGCTTGTCTTCACACAAATAAATTACATTTTTAAATATATTACAATAGAAAATACATTTTAAATTGTAATAATATATCACAATATTATTGTTTTGTTGAAGTTTTTATACATCACTCGAAAGCAACTTTTGAACAGTAGTGCAAGTGTCAAAAAATCGCCACACTTGTCTCTGATGGCCCTAGATTCAAAACAGCACAGGAAAGTGATCCATTCTTTTTTTTTTTACTCAGAACACCAGGCAGTCACAAGCACTGTCTACCTGTTCATTTTGTGCATTCAGGTTTTTTCAACTATAAGTTTTCTGATGATCTTTAGAGACCAAGATTTTGGAAAGGGTAAGGTTAGGAAAACTTCTAAAATTGTTTTGAGCAAATAATATGCGTTTGTGTGTCTCAGACGCAGAAACAATGGAAGCGCATTTTCACACTCTGAGAGCATCTCTTCCTGTTTGATCTGATCTAGTTTGAGAGCAGGAAGTGATTCTGTTGTTTGATGTATTAACATTCTTTTGTCTCCCTTGGGGAGAAATTCTTCTCTACAGGCCCACACATTGTACCTATGCTCAACATTTTCCAGTCTGCAGTAAAGACACACACACACACACACACACACACACACACACACACACACACACACACACACACACACACACACACACACACACACACACACACACACACACACACACACACACACACACACACTCAATGGGTACATTCCATAGACATAATGGTTTTTATACTGTGCAAACTGTATATTCTGTCCCCTAACCCCTACCCCCTAAACCTACCAATCACAGAAAACTTTCTGCATTTTTACATTTTCAAAAAACATCGCTTAGTATGATTTTCCTCATGGGGACCAACAAGGATTTCAGATATTGACATCTTTGTGGGGTGGCTTTTTTTGTCCCCATAACGTAGGGTTTACTAGGACCGCGCAGACGCATGTTTGTTTTACTATATTATTGAGGACATTACATAGACTTCGAATGATTTAAAAAAATAGTTTAATGATATGTTCTGTCACCTAACTCAACCTCTACCCCCGTGTGTTTGGTTAATGGAGCAGGGATAAAGGGGCACAGTGACTGAGGTGGTACATTTGTGGTTTGAGCTGGTCATTCTCCCACAGTCTCTGTGTCCGATATCAGGATGTTCTCAAGGACATGAGCTAGAAAGAACTTCACTGCTCAGCTGTCATATTCCTGACTGATAGCTCAATTTGTAAGCATACATACACACACGGACAACTTTGTCTGAAAAGGACATCAACTCTGTAGTGAAAACATGAGTATATCCAACCATGTAAAATGAAATTTGGAGACCTTTGGAGCTGGATGGTACATCACACTGAGTTCTGACCTCGACTAGAAGGCCAATTGCAAGTGCAGTAATTATTCAAGTTTGCTGAGCTATTTATCCATTTATGGCTGTGTAGCCTGTCAAAGAACCCAGAGTTTATTGTCCTTTTTCCCTTTTCTGTGCTCTGTTTTTTCACTCTTCTTATGACGACCTTTATCTTGGATTACAATCAGCCGCATTTTACAAAATATGCCCTTGAAATGAAAGGGACAATGGTTATTTTACGCTATTTTTAGTACTGTGTGGTTTTATAATTGACTGTGCATTTCCTTTTGTTTTGCTTTTCAGGAATTTGAGGGGTTTGTGTGGGTGTATGTGGTTAACCATCGTCATGGTAAATTATTCATGTGCTGCTCACTATTCAAAGTTCAAAACCCAAGGGGTAGCATGTTTCTTAATTTCATAATTTAGTTTTACTTGCACTACTGTTCAAAAGTCGATAAGATAAAAAAATTTTTTTTTGAAAAGTTTCTTATACTCGCCAACGATACATTTATTTGACCAAAAACACATTAAAAACTGTAATATTGTGAAATACAGTTCCCTTTCGTAGTCACTCCGAGTTACGTCGGATGACGACGAATGGGGGTTTCGCCTAGAAAGCCAATCATCTTCGTGTATTATAAAACGAGCCAATGGCAATGAAATGCCATGGGTCTGCGGAATTTGCATAGCGTATCTACGCCCCACCCCGTGGGTATAAAAGGAGGACGCCGGCAAGATGCAGATATGTTTTCGCTTCGGAGCCAAGAGCTTCTCTTCACTCCACAAGCCAAATCCTCAGTTTCAGTGACATCATCTTTTCTTCGAGACGAGCGAGCTCTCCGGTATTGGTGTGATGGCGGTACCCAGCGAGTTTCACATTGCCTGCTATCTGAGCAGTGATCTGCCAGTCTGTGTGTTCTCCCTGGTCGCCTCAGCATCGGTGAGTTTTCCTCTCTAAAAGAGCTGCACGTGGCACGTCTTTTTAAAGATGTCTCGCCCGTGTTCTTCTGGGTTTGGTCGATTCCTGTCTTCCTTTGATGGGCACAATCGCTGCTTTGCGTGTTTGTGCTTAGAGCACGCTAAAGCAGCGCTTTGGGATGACTCATGTTCCTTCTGTGGGAACATGGCCATCGCAACACTAAGGTCGAGACTCAATGATCTAATTCGAGAGAGAGAACAGCCTCACGGCCACAGCCAACCCCAATACCATTCTTCCCAGAAGTGCATGAGGAGCTGGCGAAGTCATGGAAGGCTCCCTTGACCTCCCGTGTACGTTCGTCAGCTTTCCCCGCCTTTCCCCCCCTCGATGGGGCGGTCGCCCATGGGTACACTGGGATTCCCCCGGTCTGTTGCCATGCAACTGTGTCCTCAGAGTGCTTCATCTCGTTGTACTCCTAAGCACCCGTCCAAGGCCTGTAGATTTTCGTCTACCCTCGTGGCGAGATCTCACAGAGCTGCAGGACAGGCGGCCGCCGCTCTGCATGCGATGAGCACCTTGCAGGTCTACCAGGCCCAGCTGCTCGGAGATATGCACAAGGCGGGGACTGACCCAGGGCTCTTTGATGAGATGCGTGCCGCCACTGACCTCGCTTTCCGAGCGACGAAAGTGGCCTCACGCTCCCTGGGTCAGGTGATGGCCACCTCTGTGGTCCAGGAGCGTCACCTGTGGCTGAACCTGGCTGATATGCGGGACGCTGAGCGCACTCGTCTGCTCGACGCCCCCATATCCCAGGCCGGCTTCTTCGGCGGAGCGGTTGAGGACTATGCCCAGCAGTTCTCAACCGCGCAGAAGCAGTCTGAGGTGATCAAACATTCTGCCCTGATGGCCTGCTGCTGCCTCCACCCAGCCGTCGGTACAGACGCCTCAGCCTGCTCGCCGCCGAGGGCGCCCTCTTGTGGCTCCCTCACCTCCCGCACGGCCCCAGCAGCAGCCTTCACCCGGGCCGCGTCGCGGAGGAGGCCGCAGGAAGGCGCCTCAGCCCTCTCCAGCTCCGCAGCCCACTAAACGCCAGGCTAAGCGGCGCTCCTGAGACGGGCTGCTCAGTGATGGTGTCGGTTTTTCCCCAGGAGGTGGTTGCAGGCCCCCTCCTTCCCCCGGCGGAGGGCCCGGGGGAGAATCTTTTGTTCTCCCACTGCTCACCCACGGGTGGGCAGTACCCTATTATGGTTAAAGAAAGAACCAATACACCTATCACTGAGCACACAGCGATGTGCGCTGTTGACAGTGCGCACGCCCCCGGGCCTCGCCGCTCTCATCCCTCTCTGTCACATCTGATGTGAATCTCCTCTGCCCTGTCAGAGCGCTGAGGTTTTACATTACGTGCTCCGCCTCCTTCAGGCGTTCGGAACAGCTTTTTGTTTCGTTTGGTGGGCGCACCAAGGGTCTCGCCTCCTCGAAACAGAGCCTGTCCAGATGGATAGTAGACGCTACCGCGGCCGCTTACGCGTCAAAAGGTCTGCAATGCCCTCTGGGCACACAGGGCTCATTCCACGAGAGGCGTGGCCTCTTCGTGGGCATGGTCCAGTGGAATTTCTGTCCATGACATATGTGTAGCGGCGGGCTGGAGCTCCCCGTCTACCTTTGTCAGGTTTTATAACCTAGAAGTTCCTGCCTTGCAGGCTAAACTGTTGTCAGTCTGAAGGAGAGGTGTATTCTGCCCAGATCTCCTTCTCAGATCACTCTCACATGACTCAGCTCTCCTGGTTGAGCTGCACTAAGTAGGGTATGTGCCATGTGCCTATACAGACCGGCGCGCTGCTCTGTATTCCCTATGTGTGCTTATGTACAAGTGATGGCCCGCGTGGCTGGCCACCTCATTTTTTCCACTTATGGGGTTCCCCTGAAAGCTCGGGGTCTCATGTGGATGCTTGGCGCGCACGGCGTTGACAAAGTGTTCCCGTAGCGTAAGCTAAACTTACGCAATACGAGAGAACCTCTCGTAAGAGAACGATACTCGGTTACTAACGTAACCTCGGTTCTCTCTAGAGAGGGAACGAGTATTGCGTAACCGGCCGTGCTCGCGCCATGAGCGACTTCGCTTCAGTCGACGAAAACCAGGGAAGTCAGCCTACAGCCCCCAGTGTTATACGCTAAGCCACGCCCTTTCTGGCGGGCTGTGACGCTATGAAGGCGCGGGCGCCCTTCATTGGGCGTGACGTCACGCCGGGCTCACTGGTAGGCTGCAGCAGTTGCCCGCAGGGCAGCCAATGAGCACGCGAGATGGCCTGCTCTAGGTCTGCTAGCTGCTGCACTGCGTTGACAAGGAATACAAAATTAAGGATAATTTTTTGGCTTCAGTATCTCGAGAAGATGAATCTTTCCCGTAGCGTAAGCTAAACTTACGCAATGCGAGAGAACCTCTCGTAAGAGAACTATATTGCTATAGCCTACTAAGATGAGTAAAAATAGACTGAAATATGTTGAAATAAAATGTCTGTATAAGCAACAAACTGCAAATTAACATGTATATGCTAATATATCATACACAATATGTTACAGACTAAATATGAATGTTTAGACAAGATTTTGTGATTAGTTTTAGATAGATTATAAAGTTTTGACTGTAAAAAAAGACTACGGTCACATTAAATAGGTACGCTTTTGTTCACCAATTTCTGCTCATAGTTAAATATACTATAGTATGATGTTTTGTCAAAAATAAAGTAGGTATATTGAATTATCAGCTAAGATGTTATTATAGTGTTTGTTCCAATATTCAAACTAATGAATCCTTACCTTTTTTAATACGTATGATAAAATGTATACTTTTTACAAAGAAAGAATACACTTGAAATATTGTTAAAATTGTAATTGTAACCTATTTGTAATTGGTTACAATTTCTAATTGTAAAATATGTATATATAGATAATTTCTTTTGTCCTTGCATTCTTTGGGACCCTGTGACACACCTGTGTGAAAGCTGCATATTAATTAGCCTCATTATGTATGTGGCACATTATCCGGCCTTTGTCTTCTCAGGTGTGAACACGCCTCCACGCATATTGCCTTTCCAAACAAAAGGTGTCTTATAAAATTTAAATCAATGTATTGTTTTGTGTAAATGATTAGGCAGGATGATTTTTAGATCATTTTGAAGCAAAAACTCTAGGCAACAATGCCCATTAGTCAAAAGTCTTGTGGACACATATTTAGTATGTGTTTTGGGGCCTTATTTCAGACACTTTAAGTTTTAGTTTTTTCAATAACCACGCATAAACATTATTCTCTCAAAAATACAAACATGTACATACATCTTGCTCACATATTACGGTAGCCCTGTTTGTGCTATATAGAGTGAATTTACACCTTTGCCATTAACATGTTTATAAATAACTGAAAAAAGCACAAATGTCAGAGCATGTCAAAACACCTCCAGGACCCAGAAAACCCATCAGACCCCCAGGGGTTAAGTAGGACTCCTTCGTCCGTGCCAGTATCACGACAGGGGGATCAGACTTTCGCAGGGCACTGAAAGACAGCTGTGAAGGTGGCGCGATTACACGGGGACCCCCATTCGTCGTCATCCGACACGTCTCAGTTACGTAGGTAACCCTCGTTCCCTGAGTAGGGAACGGAGATGTTACGTCTCCCTGCCACTTCCGCTGTACCGCTGGGTAGATGCCTGAGTCCAGTCTCGGCTCCTCAGCGAAGACATATCTGCATGTTGCCGGCGTCCTCCTTTTATACCCATGCGGTGGGGCGGAGATACGCTATGCAAATTCCGCAGACCCATGGCATTTCATCGCCATTGGCTCGTTTTATAATACACGAAGATGATTGGCTTTCTAGGCGAAACGCCCATTCGTCGTCATCCGACGTAACGTCTCCGTTCCCTACTCAGGGAACGGAGGTTACATACGTACCGACATTTTAGGTTGTGCTGCTTAATATTTTTGTGTAAACTGATGATTTTTCAGGATTCTTTGATGAATAGAAAGTTCAAAAGAGCAGCATTTATTTAAAAACAGAAATCTTGCGCAATATTATAAATGTCTGTACAGTCAAATTTCTTCAAATATATCTTGTTTTTTGCTGTATAATACACAAAAAGTTCCTTTTATCAATATCCCGATCAGAATGATTTGTTTGCGGTGTGGTGAAGCCTAGTTTAAATCAAAGCCTGGTTTTATCCTGGATTTTTCTGCTTTTTTACAGCACACTTGTGTGGGGAGGACTGGAGTCAGATTGGAGATGCATGTCTCAGGCTGAATGCCAGTAAGGAGAGTTATGATAATGCCCAGCACTACTGTAAGAACCTGGATGGCAACATTGCCTCTCTAACCTCAGCCAGGCAGGTAGACTTCATACTGAATGAGCTGCAGAAGTATCAGCTGCATGGGAGGGTGAGTCAAGTATAATCACTAGCCTTTGTGTGGAGGTTTACATTGATTCGTCTTGGTAATTGTTGGGTACTGTGTAGAAAAAAGTCAGTTTTTCTGATGGTGTAACACATTACAAGTTACGTAATCAGATCACTTTTTTTCAAGTAACTGGTAATTTAATGCACTACTTTTAAATTGACAACAAAATATCTGAGTTACTTTTTCAAATAAGTTACTCAAGTTACTTTTCTTTTTTGCATTTATTCTGACACCTCTCTTGTCCCCATGTTGAGAGAAATCGTAAGTTGCAGAGGTGTTGTGTGTGTTGTGTGATGCTTTTTGTAGTTCTAGACTACATGTGAGCATGCATTTACTCATCTCACTTGCACAAAAACAGATTCAGTATTCTTCAAAATAAATAAAAACAGTGCAATGCAAACTCAGAATATTATGCAAACCTGCAATAAATAAATATGCTCAATTATACAAATGTACTTTATGTAATTAATCTCGCTTTATTAATCAATGTCTTTGTTGCTGACCTTCGATAATCCGATTCAACCATACTAATTAGCTCATTTGACTTAGATAAACATCACATTTTTTCATTTTTGTTTTGTTTTTATTGCTAAAGAAATAGTGTTGAACTTTCTTCCCCTGTGTCCTATTCCAGAATGACAGCACAGCTGTAAGGTTTTTCTTTTGAGCTGAGCCCTCTACTGTACAGGAGTAATTTTGAATTTCTTTCAGTCTTAGGCTTATTCATTTCACTTTTGGGAAAGGGCCTTTACATGTGAGAAAAAGTAACACAAAAGTAATGTAACATTACTTTCCAAAGTCACTTTTTAGGGAGTAGCACAATAGTGTAACACATTACCTTTAAAAGAAACTTTCCCCAATACCACTGATTATATATCTCACCATATCTATAGCTTTTTTTTTTTTTGACTGACACAAGCATTTCTGTGCGTGCTTCTGATTTGTTTACCTAAATCAGTTCTTGATTGCAAGTATATTTCCCCTGCACTGCTCTGAATCCTATTTTAAAGTGATTCTTTAAACGTTTAAGAATGTACAATTTACATGGCAAGTCCAGCTGTAATGCTAGATGTTTTGTTGTGTAAGTTTGTTTCTAAATGTCAGTAAAGCTTAAACACTCAACTTTACATGTCAAAAAACCTTACTCATGCCTTCAGTTAAAAGCTATTCTGCACAAAATCTGCGGATTCCCCCCGGTGCTGTGGTGTTAATATTTGTCATGTGTTAATTAAAAGTAAAGGAGTGACTCTCTTCGTAATCCGCTCCCTTGCTGATTGCGACGTGAGCCTCAGTGTTTAAGCAGCTTTTGTCCTTTGAAGATTAACACCGTTTTCTAAAGGACACACCTTTGATGTGAAAAAGATTCACATGTGACGGTTTCTCAGTTGCCACTATTTTTTCTCTATTCTGTCACCCACAGACAGTCACACTCACTCCCTGTGGGTGCACAAACTCACAGGAGATCTTACACCTTTTAAAACATTTTAATCAAAGCACACGAGACCTTTTCATACAGGGAAGTTGTTCATTTGAATGGACAATCTGAGGGGTTGGGGTATGTCAAATTCAGTTTGTTTTGCCTTGAATTGATAATTAAACTGTGCATTGGCCTTTGCCTTCCCTTAAAGAAGAGAGACAAAGAAAAGAAGTGTTTTTATAACTCTACAGCTTGTGTTAAACAGAGTAGACAGTTATATTAGCCATCAAAACGTCAAGGTGCTCTGAATGAATGTCCTGTTGGAATTCTGCAAAATCAAGTTCAAATGGAGGTTCATGAAGATGAAGGTTTTTTTTACTTTACTGTATTTTCCGCATCTGCAAATATGTCAGTAAGTTTATCGTTTAACTTCAGACCACCTTTTGTTCTTTACAATAATGTACTTCATAATCAGAGTATTTATGGACACAGGGCGATAACAGCTCATTTCACCTGTGTTCAAAGTGACTTTAATGCATTTAAACACGTTAGATATGTGGCTCACTCAAATTTCAGTACCTAGCAAACAGTAACGGGTGCACAAAATGTATTTATTTATTTATTATAAATGTATTTATTTATATTTTAAGAATAATGATAAATGTTCATAATAACATGTTTCTGCATTAGTTGCAGCACCTGACTTTGATTTCGACAAAGAAATGGTTTTCAAATAATAGTAATGAGCAGTGAAGCGGTTTTGTTTCCAAGGAATAATATGAAAAATGTATGTACATATGGTTTTGTTTTATTGAGGCTTCCCCCCCCCCCCCCCCCCAAATGAATATCAAATTGAATTTTAAATCTGAAATTAAAATCTATAGATCCAGAAAAATAAATTACGTCATGCCATTAACCCATAATTACGCTAGTTTTGTCGGACCCTGGTTGGACACGTTTTGTATGTTGCACAACATTTTCAAGATGTAATCTAATAATTTTCCCTAACTGACTATAGCCATTTTTTACCCATCCCTATGTATGTGGATGTTACATATATACATATATATATATATATATATATATATATATATTTCTCTCTTGCAGAAACTTACCCCCTGGGTGGGTCTAAGGAAGATAAATGTTTCATACTGGGGGTGGGAGGACATGTCTCCCTTCACTTCCAGCACGCTGCAGTGGTTACCAGGGGAGCCAAGTGACTCAGGTTTTTGTGCGTACCTGGAAAGAGCTGAGGTAGCCGGACTCAAAGCCAAACCCTGCACTGCCAACACTGAGGGGCTGATCTGTGAGAAGCCAGTTGGTGAGAAAAGTAGTATTTTTTTTATTTTTATGCTCTGTTTCTTTGTAACATGAACCTGGAGGGGATTCAAGCCTGCTCTGTGGTGGATGCTGTTCTTACACATTAGACCCAAACTGAATCGGCTCCCACTGAAAACTCCACAGGGTTCTTGAAGAATTGGGAAGTCTGGAAGTAGGCTTTTATTAATATATTTTGTCTTAATTTGATAATGCTTTCAGTTAATAGTTCTGTTTTATTATTCTCAGCTCTGTTAACATAAACTTTGTTTAATGCCTATTCCACGGAATTCTGCAGATTTTCCCATATATTTAATACAGATTTAGTTTACACTTCTTGTGTCGCATATGTCAAGTTGATTTGGTGTCTGCATCTGCCATAACTCTCTTTTCTTTTAAAGAAATTAACATATTATTTGGTTTTATTAAAGTTTTACGGGAAAAAAATCCAGTTAAAACGGAGCTATAGTTCCTTGCGTTTGTTTTTTTTTTTTTTTTTTTGTAAATGAGCAGAGCTGTTGTATACTCTCTCACATCCTCTGTTTCCTTGGCTGCAGTATGTTTATTGGACCTGTTTGAAACTCTAGAAAAGAGACTCCGAGGAAGCACAAATTAGGCCTTGAACAAGATTTGGACCCCCCTTCAGACACATGCAAAGTGCATAAAGAATGAATGTCAACTCGTCCTCCCCTCATTTCTATTTATTCTGCTCATTTTCATTTCTTATTTATGTTCTTCTGCTCATTGTGCTCATTTCAATTGTTTCTCTTACTCTACAGGAGGTAACAAACCAGATTTTTGAGGCAATGTGTATAGACATTATCATGAATATAATAGTATTGTTAGTAACATATTTTTAAGTGTGATAAAAATGCAGAACTACAGTATTATTATAGCTATAGAGTATATTACAATACATAATTGCAGTGGGGTGCAAAACTCTTAGACCACATTGAAATGTGAGATTTAAATTCAAATTTTAACAAATATTGCACAAATTAAAACTTTTATGATGAAAAATACAATACTGTTTCTCAGTTGCTAATCAAAGTAAACTTCTTGACATTGATTATGTGACTGTACAGATGTTTTTGCTTCTATTAAAGCATTAGATGCTCTTTGAATCATTCTCAAAACAGATTGGATAACTTGATCATCATGTTTTACACAAAGTTGCGGAGTTCATACCGGTGTTCTTATTCATTACTAAAACTATTAAAAATCATTTGCATTAATTGAAAAAAGACTAAAATAAAATATAAATATTTGATGGTAAACTTAAAGAGAGGGAGAGAGAGAGAGCAATTAAAGCAAAATAAAAATAACAAAAAGACAAAAACACAAAATAAATAAATAAATAAAGGATAATTGAAAATATAAATAAATAGTATTGGTTTCACTTTGTTGATGTTCCCTGCTTCATATGAGACCGCTTCAGCTGTGGCTTCGCTGTGGTTCCCTTGCTGGTATGGTTAGGGCTAGAATAAGTTGACAAGTAGTTGCAAAGTGACACATAATCAGTAGAATGTCTGTTGGGGGGATCATCACAATATAGTGTTAGCAGACAGTCTACTAATACTCTGAGTTAGTTGACACATAGGTGCAGCGTTACTTATTGTCAACAGTGTTCAAAGGGGACCATCAGAACAAAATGTTACAGTAGTATTAAATAGTTTTAAAATATATTAAAATAATATTAAAATATCACTGAATCATGCAGCTCTATAAATAAAAAACTGGCCATAAGATCTGAAACTTTTGGACCCTACTGTATCTTCATCAGGAAATTGTATTGTCATTTTGAATTGTTATTTTATGTGTTTTAAGTGTTAAATTCAGTTTTATATTGTTTGATATTTTTGCCTAGTTTTTCAAGTGATCTAATTAGCTTAAAAGTAATTGCAATACTGACTACTGCATTTTCCTCCCTCAGTGAGCCCAAACCTTACCATGCGTCCATGTAAGATGCCGTGCTCCCTGCGAACCACCTGTGCCAACTGCACCAGCCAAGCCATGGAGTGTATGTGGTGTGGCAGCACCAAGCGCTGTGTGGATTCCAACGCGTACGTCATCTCCTTCCCTTACGGCCAGTGCCTGGAGTGGCAAACTGGAGACTGTGGAGGTGAGTGCTTGCGTTTACCATCAAGGACACACACACATTAAGGCGCCATTCACACTACTACGTTTTAGTTTAGAAACGGAGACCTTTTGCTACGTTTGCATCTCCCGTCCAGACTAAAACGGCAAAAATGAAGACCTAAAACGGAGAAGTTTAGAAACGCTGCCGACCCCATTTTGCGTTTTGAATCTCCGGAGTGCGTTTTAGTGAAGACTGGTCAAAACGGAGGACAACAGATGACGCAGAGGCTCATGTGGATAACGAATTACAAGCGTTACTGACTTTGATGTCTTTGCCTGCAGCTATTGTGCAAGTAAATTGATACCTTTCCAATATGTCGCCGTATTTGGTTTGCGACGACTCCGAGTCTGTGTTTTCTGCCGCCATGGCTGTTTTGTATTCCCTTGTAACTTTAAGTAAAAGTTCCACCTCGTCGTCGGTCCATGAAAAGTAATCTCTAGTCTTCGACATTGCTAATCTTTGCAGAGGTAACTTCTTCGTCAAATCTGAGGATTAGTCAATCTGTTTCCTGTTTACACTGGGCATGCGCATGCCCAGTGTAGGTGAATGGTCACGTGATCCGCGTTTTCAGTTGTTTTAATGTGGACGGAGATCAATTCTAATACGCAGCTAAAACGCTGGTGTGGATGGAGATCGTATTCGTTTTAATTCTCCGTTTCTAAACTAAAATGCAGTAGTGTGGATGGGGCCTTAGATACATGGCAGACTAGAAGCTGCAGTTATGAGTACACACTATTCTGGTGAACACGCACCTTCTAACTCGTTTACTTTCCACCATCTCATTTTTCCCTTCTGTTGTGAGCCTAAGGGAGATTGAGTTTTGAAAGAGCAGATGTTATGAACGCTATGCCTGCTGCACAGGCAGGTATCAAACTCACTATAAACTCCTGTCACACTCTGACTGGCCTCCACCGGAAAAATCTATAAACTATCGACATCTGTCTGGCCTTGCACAGGAGACCGAGACCCTGCACAAAGAGAAAAAAATAACTTTCATCTTATTCTGACTTTTGACTTGTGGCATAAAGTCTGGTCATCATTGCAGGTTTTCTGACCAAGAATTGCCCACTTGGACAACAAGAGACTGTCTGATTGTCATCTAAAGTAACCAAAGACCGTTCGTTTGTGATATGTTTACGTGCTGTTTAGTGATGGGGTTTTCCAAAAAGAAATTATAGCAATTCAACACTGCAAAAATTGACTTAAAGCTAAACCAAAAATGAAAATCCTACAAACATTTACTCACCCTCATGTCACACCAAATTTCTGCAAACACAAAAGATATTTTTAAGAATGCAGTTTTGCTCACCACATCTTTTTGTATGGATAAACATTAAGACATTTCTCAAAATATGTGATAAATGTTTTGGACTTTTTCCAGTTGTAGCGCCTCCTATGGGCAGAATGACAGAAATTGGCGTGAATCCTCAGAATATCTGGTTGTCCATGTATGCCAAGTTTTGTTAAAGGGGTGGTAAAACACGATTTAACTTTTCTAACTTGACTTACGATTTAACTTTTCTAACTTGACTTGACTTTCTAACTTATGTTGCTGTTTGAGCATAAACAACATCTGCAAAGTTACAGCACTCAAAGTTCAAAGCAAAGGGAGATATTTGCTTTTAAAAAATTCAATTTCTAAGGACTACAGCAAACAGCCGGATTTGGACTACACGACATTCCTCCGGAGTTGCTGACGTCAGCTAATCCCATTATTTACATAAACCCCTCCTCTGAGAATACTTAATAAGCTGGGCGAGGCCATTTTATATTGCTGTTTTGGAGATGAGTTGTCGCAATACCGTCAAAACGCTGCTGTTATTTTCATCCGGATTGCAGGTCCACTTTGTTCAGTCTTCCTAGGGACGAGGGAGTTAGGGATCAATGGTTAAAATTTATTTTTAACTCTGTCCCTCATAATTATGACCCAAATCTCGCTCTCTGTGCTGCACATGTTACGGAGGAAAGCTTTCACAATCATCGCGAGTTCAATGCAGGATTCGCACATCGGCTTGTCCTGAAAGATGGAGCAGTTCCAACTTTAAAAACAGAAGCTTTTGTTTACGGACCACAACCTGTAAGTATGATTTATTTTTCGTCTATGTGTTTTCCTGTAATAGTTCGTATTTTTAATTGTACGTTGTAGCAAGGAAGTAAACAAATGACAACGCTGTTTGGCTCTGCTGGTTTGTTAAATGCTCATTCATAGTTAACGTTATCCGACAAACACCTAACGTTACAAACTTTTTTTTCATCTCAACAGCGAACTTGTAATTAGCGTAAATTATTCTTTGATTAGAGATTTTATGTTTATCTACATGCTTGTTTATCTACAGGCATGCTAAACAGAGTACTGTGTTTGATTTGGCAGCCGATCTTTAGTGTTCGTTTTGGGTTAATAGTTCTGTCGACAGATATTTGTCTACAATCGTTCTAAAAAATACAAAAGTAACGGTGGCATACAGTCAGTAACGATCACTATAGATCTGCAGTCTTTACTCAAAAAAATCCATTTGAGGACTATAGTATTTAATTTGTTAGAACAATTATATGAAATTCTTGTTTATGAAGCTTATTTTTTGTAATTCTATAATAATTAGTACTATTTAATTACAGCGCATCTAAAAAGTAATGAGAGAACAACAAAAAACAACCCTTTCTGAAACGTTGTTTAACAGCCGTTCTTGAACAGGTTCTGCTCGATCATCTTCACTAACGTTTCATTGTTTATAAGGCCGGTGACACACTGGCTGCGTGGCGTAAGCGTCTCAGCTTCGTGGCATGTCCGTTTTTATTTCGGCTTCCATGTTAACAGGTTAGAGCTTGCAATGCAGACTGCTTGTGTGACAGGCGCGGCTTGAGCCGTGCGGAAAACGCGTGCATGCTAGAAATAGAACCGACGCCTATTTTTCACCCGACACGCAAGCGTGTTGTAAGCGTTTCCAGGCAAAATATAATAGTTAAAGATGTTATATGTCATTTTGTACACGAATATTAATAAATTACATTTTGATGGTTGAAAGTCTAGGTTTTGACATACATTCAGATATAAATATAATTTAAAAATAAATGAATAAATAATTATCAATTTTCAAATATTGCACCTGTCAATACAGAACGAAATATTCTGTAGTCTATTTTGCTGTCAATACTGCTGACAGTGTCTTTATCAGTCACGCAGCTGACACGCAACAGAAACACCACGCACACGCCATGCAGCCAGTGGCCCTGTCCCAAATGGCGCACTTCATGCGGACTTTCGGTCTCGTGGACTTAAATTGCGTGCTCGCCGAGTCTACGAGTTTGTAGGCCGTCCCATTTAGCATTTTAACGCTCTGAAGTGTGCTCAGCAGCGCCCCCTTTGTACCCTTGAAGCGGTCTTCCGCGAAGCCCGCATAGATGCAGGCTCAACGCACTTTAACTACCCAGTAATCCTTGCAAAATGCCAATCAGAGAACGGATGGGAGGAGATTTCGCTCACGGACTGTTAACATGGCTTTATTATATAGGCCTACATTTTACCAGTTGTTACTTACAGTTTATATAAACATTATCGACCAGTGGTTGATATCTCAAACATAATAATAGCGTGTTAAATAATACGACCGCATTATGATTCATTACATAAATAGAACCGAATTTCATGGCTTTACTGAGTCATATAAACGTAGTATGAATATTGAAACCTATACATTTTTCTTAAACTCATTTACATTTTAATTTTGTGTTAAAATTGAACATTATGTATTATTATGTACAACCGTATTGACTATTTACATAACCATGACATCTATTCTAATGCCCAGGTGGCATATACAATTCTAGAACTGTAAAAGCAGGCTGTGTAGTTCACATGGACATAAGATTTGGGAAAATAAAATAAATCCTGTTCTCGATGCTAAAGACTGTAATTTTTTTTAATGATATTTGTGATATTTTTCTAATAAAGGGACTAATGAGATGACCTTTAAGTTTATTCAGCTTCAACGTCTGAGCTGAGACCTTCTTCCTGTTTCCAGCGTGACGATCGAGTCTGTCCCAAAAATACCTCTCAATGCGCCCTCGCGGACTCACGCTAAGGGCCCTATAGGTCTGCACTACACGACGTCACCGAAATGTGGACTCTGAGGAAGTCCACAAGTCCGGAGTGTGCCATTTGGGACAGGGCCAGTGTGTCACCAGCCTAATACACCAAAGCACAAACTAGGCTACGGGGCGTGACGTTTCCGGAAAACGTGCGCTAGTCGGTTAGCGGATCACAACACACTGGGCCAGCTAACCAATCTGAGCCCATTGCATAGTTTTGAGGGACTTGCTTCATAGAACTAGGGCTGCAGCTATTGATTCTTTTTGTAATCGATTAATCTAGCACTTAATCGATCGATTAATCGAGTAATCGGATAATTTTTTGTGTGTTTTTAAACAACTAAAACAAATAATGCATAACGAAAATGACGTGGCTGTAAAATGATCAAGCATTTGGCTTTTATTTCTCAAAAAAAAGACACTCTTGTGTGTGTCTGTGTGTATGCGTGTGTGTGTGTCTGTGTGTATGCGTGTGTGTGTGTGTGTGTGTGTCTGTGTGTATGCGTGTGTGTGTGTGTGTGTGTGTGTGTGTGTGTGTGTGTGTGTGTGTGTGTGTGTGTGCGTGTGTGTAAGTGAAGGGGTTCACACACCGAACGCAACTTTAATTATTTGCGCGAGCAGATTACATACAAAGTCAGTGCAAAGACGCGAATAGACGCATCATTCGCGCCGGGCGTCGCGAATGACGCGAACGTCTTCCGCGCACGTTGAAAAATTTTAACTCGAGCGAATGTTTAAGCGTCTAACTAGACGCGATAGACGCGTATTTGACGCTCTATTCGCGTTCGTTGTGTTATGTTTCAGTGACGCTTTGTGAGAGCATGGAGTGGATGTTTTCGGTTCAGATTCTGAATCATGGAAGTCGTACTGTTGTGGTATGCCAGGTCTACTTCGCAGTAGACACATTGCACCTTGTTCTCTTCCTTTTTAAGTATGTAATGATCCCAAACTTTAGACATTCTCTGCCGTTTATGGATATCTTTACTCTCCGCCATCGTGCCAAATAAATTCAAAATGTATCACGCGCTATAGTATAGATCCGCGTATAGTGAATTACATTTTACATAGGAATTTAACGAGGCTTCGAGGCAGAGTTTTTGCCTCGAGGAATTTTTGTAATCGAGTAACTCGAGTAACTCAAGGAATCGTTTCAGCCCTACATAGAACCAGGAAACCATCAGACCTTTTTTACAAGGAGGGGGAGAGCAGTGTAGAATAAAGGTAAAATATATGAAAAATAATGCAATTTTTAAAAAAACGAAGCATGAACACATGTTAGAGTGCACCCCACAAACACAATCAAGCCTTCGAAAAAATGTTTAAGTTTGAATTTTCCCTTCAGCAGAGAAGTCAATTCATTAAATGTGCAATTTGCATATATCTCCTCAATGCTCAAAATTCTTTTGTAAATGTTTTGCCTGTTTAAAGATGCTGTGTTTGGAAAAGTTTTTTTCTTTTCTTAAAATTGAGAGTGGAAAAAAAAATGTATAATAACTGCTATTCTGGAGCACGGGTGCCCGATCCTGTTCCTGCCGATCGACTGTCCTGCACAGTTCATCTCCAACCCTAATAAAAACACCTGACTTTAATTTTCAAGTGATCCTGAAGTTCTTAATTGGTTGCTTCTGTTGTGTTTGATTAGGGTTGGAGATGAACTGTGTAGGACAGTCGATCAGCAGGAGCAGGATTAGGCACCCCTGTTCTAGAGATTTCTGATTATCCCACCAACACCAACTGGTGTCTCTACAACTTGGTACAGACCTGGCAAAAAAAAAAAAAAAAAAAAAAGGAATTAAGAACAATAAGAGTAGGAAGAAGAAAATTGGACAACAAATACAATAGTGTTCCAAAACTTTTGTACCGTGGACCCCAAAATGTGACCTTTTTTGCTGGGAAATAAGCACAACAGTTATGTGAACAGAAACTTTAATAGAATAAATCTTTTGTCAAGATTTGATGTCTCTAATTTGACAAATCTAGTGAATATTTCATCATTAACATTGGTAATTTTATCAGTTTGGTCCTTTGTAAACCCATCTTTGTTGTTGAGATGTTTTTCAAATGCTCATTTTTCCATAAAGCCAGTCACTTAGATTTGAACTCTTGATTTCAGCCATCACTTACCATTCTTATATACATTGTGTGTCAGTGTACGAACTGTGGGCGGTTCATGGGTGTGCCGTCTGAAACTGAGGCTGTTCAGATCTCTGCTCAGTCACTTTACGATTCAACAGCTCCTCTAGTTCTTTCTAAGTAGATTTGCAGAAATATCCCTACACACAAGAGTGATATCATGTGGTCCAAAACAACACAGAATCATGCCAAAGTATCTGAAATGACTGATGGTAATCGTCTCAGAAAAGCCTTATGAGTAGCTGACGCGGACCTACCTTGTATAGCCATCAGCAAGTTTGTAGAAGCATGAAATCATTCTTTTCTTCTGCATTAAGAGGCACTAGAGCTGCCATCGTAATGCTGTGTAAATGAGCAGCTGCAACAGGGACGAGAATGAAAAATAGATATGCAGTCAAACTGAGAGGCATAGTGCTTAATAACCAACATATTTCTCCAGAAAAATACTACAACAAAATCCTGACTGGCGAAATTATAGTGTCTCAGGAAGTTGAAAGTCTTTTCATGGCCTTGAGACCCTGACACCACAAACTCCCCTTCCATTCGCCATTATAGAGTTACACAGATATTACTGTTCTTTCTCTGTGGATGTGCTGGTCATTGATTTTATCTGGAGTCTGGACCACAGAGACTAAAGGCCTCCAGTGCATTGTTAACTGGGATCTTGATGGCTGTATTTCATAGAGGCGATCTGTCAGCTCTCTGATGGAAGTGAATTGCTAGAGGATCCCTTTTCTTCCTCCAAGGAGTTGGTTCATGGCGGCAGCAAATATTTTGCTGAGTGATTCTTAAGTGTGAAATGCCCCATAGATGTACCTGTTGTGATAATTTCATTAGAAAAAGTGCAGTTTTCATATTTAAACAAAGGGCCACACAGAGATAAAGAAACAACTTGAAAGCATGATAATATGCAGCTAATCAAAATGGAAATGAACTTCTTCACTGGCTCAATATACTCAGCAAATATAGATTTTTCAATGCAGAAGTTGAGATAAAAGAAATACCATATTGTACAATACGCCAACATGTTGCAAGTCGGCTGCGTCCATTGTGTTGTATTGTTATGGTACGAAATGAGTTTGAAGTATTTGTATTTTTTTTTTCAAAAAGTCTTTGTTTTTATTCAGTCTTTAAACAGATAAATGTGTGAACATTCTTGAGGTAAAAAGTAAAGCAGTTTGATGAACATACATATTTTTTTCATAATTTTCCACCTCAGTACCATTTCTGTTCAAATGCATAATCTTACCAAAACTTGTCTCTATTTTGTTAGTATCTTGATAAATTTCCGCAATAGAAAAGGTTCACCCTGAAAATACTTTGCAAAATAAAAATACTCAGTTTCTTATGCTCACCAGTTAATTAATTTGATAAAAAATACAGTAAAAAGAGAAATATTCGGTATTATATTATTGCAATTCAAAATAACTTTCTATTTTAATATATTTTAAATTGTAATTTATTCCTGCTGAATTTTCAACAGCCATTACTCCAGTCTTAAGTGTCACATGATCCTTCAGAAATCATTCTAATAATTTGATTTTATTATCAATGTTGAAAATAGTTAGTTCACTTGCATGAGACGACTGACCTTTATTATGTAACGTGGCCATTTTAAGATCACATGTCCAAAGATGTGTGTAAAAAATGTAAGAATCAGTTTTTGCAGAACCCATTATTCTGAATATTGAGACTGAACATAGACCTCAATGTCTATGTGGTTTTGCATGTGACTTCCTCTCTCTGGAAAGTTAGACCGGCAATAATTATCTATTAAATCTTTTCTCTTCCGCTTTTATGCTGTTAATCCTGACTGCAATCTATTTGACAGGTGTCCCTGTCCCAGGCTAACCTGTCCACGAGACAGATATTGTCTTACTGTAGACGGAGATTTCATGTTGTCATTGGGTCAGACATCCCTAGAATAGATTTTTAATTGTTACATTTATAGATGTTTTAACACTTGTGTTAAAGTTGTATTTGAAGGAGTTCTTTTGAGAGAAAAAAAATCACAATATTGAGAATGTTGTATAGATTTGCATATGTAATGAATGTTTAGGTGTCCTTGGCTAAAGATAATCCTCCTTTCTTTTGCTAAACACAAAAAAGGAAAGGAGGGAGCGGGATAAAGTGAGAGAGCGAGAGATGAGAATTGTGTTTCTAATTATGAAACACCTCTGTAATTATGCTGAATGCACAGCAAAATGAATCATTGTATTGGGCGTGAATATTGCAGGAGGAGAGAGGAGCTTCTGGGCAAAAAGTTCACCTAACACATCTGTGCACTATGGAAATCTAGATCAAGAACGCAAAAGAACATGCAAATATCCACATAACTTCCACAGAATGTCAGAAAACTTTTCAAATCTTTTTTCCTTCTTTACATGTGTTATTCATTGATATAAGATGTGTTTACAGGCTACAGTAAACCGCTTACATTTACTCAGTCAGTGGTTTGGCCTTCATGCTGGTAAATGCTGTTAAGACATCTATGACCACTGAATAATTTTGAAAGTGGATGCACAATATATTTGTGCCATATTGGTTATTGGCTGATATGGAGGTTTTTCACATTTTTAGCAGTGGTTTTCAACCTTTTTGACTTTTTTTTGACTCACAATTTCTAGTTGATAAAATATTAATATTTTATATCAAATATTTAGCTTGACATAGCTATAAAAACATGGTTATGGTGTATGGTTTTGAACTTAAAGGTGCCATAGAATGCATTGATACAATATTTTATTTTGTTCTCTGATATCTACATAGAAGGTATGTGGTTTAGGTAAGGGCAAAAAGTCTCCAGATACAGTTTTACATGCCCTTTTATAACCTTAGGATTTGTCCGTTGAATGAAATGGGCTGTTACTGCCTTTTTAGAAGGGTCATGAATAATAATGTTGAGCTCTGCCCTGATTGGCTGTTTCACAGCCTACATCATTTGTACGCAGGACAAATTGACTAGATGCATTGTCAAATAACAATTGTTTCAACTTAAGTGGTGGAGAAGGTCATAGCTAGAAGGATCGAGTGAGCTATCTGTATGCAACCAAACTAACCTAGTTAGCTCCTGAGTTATGTGTTGTTGATGAAAAATAGGCTAAATTATAATTCTACCCGACAAAAGGGATTGACATAGATGTAACTGCAACACGCATCACTGCAGATGAGTAGCTTAGCGATCTATTCATCAAGCCAACGTGCAAACTATCGCAAATCAAAGTGAAAGTACAGTAAGTCGCAGACGCTTAACACACACAATCATCTTCATTAAAAGTAAATAAACAAAATGATCTTACCATTGATGTTGTCACTGTCTCCTATTGCGGTCTTTGATTTTGAAATTAGCTGATGATCAATAAAATGCAGCTCATTTCGGTTGCTTTCGGTGACGTGAACTCCGTTAAATCTGCAAATTTCTTATGATTCCATGAGATGGTTGGACAGGATATCCCACGCTATAGTGCAGTAATTGAATATCGGATTTATATCCGTTTTGCGAAAACACATTTATGTGACCAGGTGTAAATGGAATCATAGAGAAACATCAGCCATGCCTGTTGACAGTTCTGTTCTGTGGGAAGGGTATGAAAAGTGCTCACATCCCCTGCACCGCCTTGAACATTACATTTATATCCATGATCTGCCATTTTCGCTATTGTCCTTCACAATACCTGCAGAACCTCTGATGATTCGGCTGTGCAGGTCCACGTTAATACTGACTGGCCTAGAACATGGGCTGGTATATGCAAATTTTGAGGGCGTAAATATTATTGATCACAGTCGGTGTTATGTTGGGGTCCGTTCGCCTGTTTTTCAGTGGTCTTTTGCAAAAACAATATTTACATATGAAGGGGGAAACAATGATGTTTGAGGCTCACGTTATGTCAGTTCCGTGTTCCAACTCTTATTATTCAACTATGCCAAGGTAAATAAAGTTTTCCATTCTGTGGCACCTTTAAATGACATCTAGAAATCACACTTTTAATATGCTACCTTATATAACAAGGTTTTTCTCTAGACTGTGATAATCATGGTTCTTCAAAGAAAAATACATTTTTTTATTTATTTTAAAATTAGAAATATCTTGATTTTAGTTGTTTTAGCTTGTTAATATTTTAAGTCATTTTGAGGCCTAATTAGTGGGCCTCGACCCTTGGTTGAGAACCTCTGTTTTAAAGGTTTTAGTTGGTTGAATACTGTATCGGCTGATTGCGGATCATTTCCCCATTCTATTTTTACATTTAGATGTCCTTTGAAATCCAGTGATGCATTACAAGTAACATGATGGTTGGCGTAGTACTAGACTAAATGTGATTATGCATTTACTCATCTCACTTGCACAAAAAACAAATTCAGTATTAGTTAAAATGAAAAACATTGAAATGCAAACTCATAATATTAAACAAACCTGCAATAATTAAATTTGGTAAATTATACAAATGTACTTTATGCATTTAATCTCACTTTATTAACCAATGTCTTTGCTGCTGACCTTCGATGATCCAATTAATCCATAATCCATTTCATTTTAGTTTATTTTTTTGATTTATTTGCAATTTATTTAGATGTCTTAGCTTTGCTTTTAACATGTATTTTCAATTTAATAACCTGCAGTCGTGATATTGGCTTGGAAGACTCGGAGGTTATAAAACTGCACCTTAAAAAGTTCTAAATAGAAACTCCTTATGTCTCCAAAGAGCACATTTTTGAATATGATATGGAAGGTCAAACAGCTCCTCTTTCCTGTCTTACTTTCACTTCTGAGTATCACATTGACTGTGGTGGCGTTCCCTCAGTGTGTCTTTCTGCCCTGTTTTTAATGACACACTCGACATCTCTCAGTATCTGCCCTCGCCATTAACCCCGAGACACTTTTTGACCCTCACACTGTCTAAGGACCCATTAGACGGGATTTGGTCGAGGGGTACATTGATGGCGCCTCATCTGTCCCTATTGCATGCATACATTTTCTGCTTCCACACACACAAATATCTAAAAATGAAGGGAGGTCATTACTGAGGGGCTCAGAAAACTTTTATAGAAAACTGTTATAAAAAACCCCTATTGGCACAGAGAATGTAAATGATCCGATCCTGTCCCGTGTGTCTCAAATGTCCAGCACTCTGAATGTCAGGCACATTGTGTGAATACACATTCATAATGTAATGGCACAAAACTCAATTTATTTTTAAATTAAAAGGTCATTCAACAACACACAGGCAGAGTAAATTTCAGTGCTGGTAACAAATTGATATAATTTGACTTTGAATGTGTACAAAATGCAATAAGTCAAGTAATACAAAAGACAAACAACTCAAATGTTTTTTGCACTCATTAATAACATTTAGTTCATATGTATATATCATATCATATGTAGCTTTAATATTTTGAACTAGCTTTTAGTTTTATGTTTTCAGTTTTGTGCTTTGGTCATACTTTTTTCTTTTGTCAGTTTTTTAAACAATATTTCTATTTAGGTTACACTTTATTTCGATGGTCCACTTTAGACACTATCTCTACTATACTAACTACTATACTAATTAAAGTAACTTTGCAACTACATGTCAACTAACTCTCATTAGAGTATTAGTAGACTGTTAGGTTAGAATTAGGTGTTTCGGTTAAGTACAATAAGTCGATGTACTTGCAAAGTAACGTATAGTCAGTAGAATGTCTGTTTGGCGGACCATAAAAAAAAGTGTTAGTATAACTTAGTAAAACTATAAGCTTTTCTAAGTTTTTCATGATTTTTTTATTTTTTAGCTTTATTTTAATTAAAGTAAACCATTTTAATAGTTTTTGTGGAGATTACTGATTGTGCTTTGGAGGTAAATAAGGCTAAAAAGGCTGGGAAACACACTTTTACTAATTTATGTAAATCTTCTCTCTTTCTAGCTCAGAACTGTTCAGGTCATCGTACATGTGGTCAGTGCCTGGGACAGCCTGATTGTGGTTGGTGCGGAGACCCCACAGACACAGGTCAGGGCCAGTGTATTGAGGGATCATACCGTGGACCAATGAGGAGCCTGAGTAGAGAGAGCCGAGAGAGGGTATTGGACACCAGTGTCTGTTCAAGGGAAAAAGGCAATGACTGGGCCTATATAACCTGCCCAGGTACACATAAAAAACACATATGTGCACTGATCAAAACCTGGAAATTATGGTGTGTTTGAAAAAAGTCTAGTCAAATGAACACACATTCTTCTCTCTTTATGTTTCAGCATGTCAGTGTAACGGACATAGTGTGTGTGTTAATGGCAGTGTATGTGAGCAGTGCAAGAATCTCACAACTGGGTCGCAGTGCCAGATCTGTCTACCTGGTTACTATGGAGACCCCACTAATGGAGGGAAATGCCAAGGTGAGATATTTCTATTTGTTTATGTTGAAAAGTATTGTCTGTCTGTGTTTGTAGATCAGAGAGTATGGCTCTTGAAGGAATAGAATTAACACCCAGAAAGGAAGATTTTGTCCTCATCTGCTCACTTTTCCAAGCATGCATGATTTTTGCCATCTGTGGAACACAAAATATATATTTAGCTGAATATCCAGATGTTGTTTTCCTTTCAAAGAAAGTGGATTGTAAATAGGGCTGCCAAGCTACAAAGAACAAAAGTATCCCCAAAGTAGTCAATTTTAACTGTGCAGTACATTTCTATCAAGATGACTTCCGTCAAAGAAAACTGACAATTATCATACGGTTTATATTGGTGGCATGGTTCTTTTCTGGGCAAGAACCCTCATCCTATCCATGCAGCCTTGCCGATTAACAGCTGGGAACACAGTGATATACCGTGTGTGTGTGTGTGTGTGTGTGTGTGTGTGTGTGTGTGTGTGTGTGTGTGTGTGTGTGTGTGTGTGTGTGTGTGTGTGTGTGTGTGTGTGTGTGTGTGTGTGTGTGTCAATAATATAGTTATAATATGAACAAATATTTTTTTCACAATATTTCTATAATTTATTAGAATTTCTTTTTTCTTTTTTTTTACATTTTCAAATCAAACACACATATCAAACCAATGTGTTAGTTAGTTTGGTCATTATAAAATTAAATGGTAATGAAAAATAAATGAAATACAAAAATGAAATGCTCTCATTTACTGATAAATATACTAAAATCCCTCATATATATTATTATTTTTATATTATGTGTTTGTATATATGGCGGTGCATTAGTTTGCATTTAACTTTGTGAATATACTAGAACAGCAAATGTTCCTCTACCAGAATGACAACAGGGAAGCAGAATACTTGTATAAATGTGTGCGAACATACCATGGATTGACACTATCTTTTCCCTTTTTTAATTTTTATTTGAATGCCGTTCCAGATTGTTTCGCTATGGCAGATTTAATTTCAGCCTGGCAAATCTGGAAAGGTATGAGGCGTGAGTAGAGGATCTTAGAATTTTCATTATTTTGTTAAACTACCCCTTTAAGGTATACATGTGGCCACACGATATATCAAACTGAAATCGATTCAGTAGTTAATTCATAAACAGTCTGCCTGCATCCAGATGTACCACAGGATATCCCAGTGTCCCCCATCTAATTTTGTTGTAATGGTTAGTGAGGCCATATTTCATTATGAGGGCAGTATTCAACCTGACGCAAATTGTATTGATTTGATGTGGGCTCCTCGTGTTAGTTCATCACTGTGGCTTTTCTCCTGGTTTCCAATCACTGAGTTTATATACAAGCATCATCGCTCTTAGAGATGAAACTGCATCAAGGGGTAGAGAAAGGCAGCAGAGAGACGAAGAGGTGCAAGGAAGGTGGTGTAATAACATCATTCTCTGTCGGACAGATGCACGTTTTCGCCGCATTCTGTGACATTAAATCACTCTTAATCATTTTCTTATTTCCTGGAGTTGACTGCCGCCCCTCCTCTTCGCCTATGCGAGCGGTCCAGCGCTCACAGCGGAGATTTGATAGATGTGCGGCCCTCCACATCTCTCAAGGATGCACGCTCTCCCTCTCTATTTCTCCTCCCTGTCTAATACCTTTGTGATTAAGAGTGCTTTATAGACTGCGTCTTGATGTAAATGTGCATGTGTGTTTAATGCTCTGATTGTGGCCCCCACTAATCCAGCAGTGTCATTTTTCAGCGTTAGTGAGCGGAGGAGATTTACCTCACCTCTACACTAATAAGTTTAAGCCACTGATCTGTGTTAGATTAGGCGAGGAGAGATGGAGAGCGGCTCACTGTGTGGAGAACAGAAAAGGCTGGATGGATATCTCTCACAGAGTGTGTGCGTGTTGTCTGAAGGAGAAAAGAGACAGGCCATCAAAGTAAGATCAGGTTAAAATATGACACGTGGCCGGCTGCCCTTGACGAGAGAGAGAAAACAGTCTGTGGAAGATGGAGGACGTGTCCGTTTGAAATGGCCCTCTTAGTTAGAGGGCAGACAGAGCCCTGGGATTTTGTGTATGAATGTGTGTTTATGTCTTTGAAAGATTTGGAATTCATGCTTTTCAAATGAAAGCAGTGATATATGATCATACTTGTGTGTGTGGGCTTAGAGTCTTAGTGTGTTCGAGGTTGGTGTTATGGTGGGAATTTTAAATAATGCTAACGACATGTATATTAATGCTATATTATTATTATTATTATTATTAATAACCACTTAATAATGGTCACACCTTAATTTTCCAATTGAAAAAAAAAACAATACATATATATAAAACCATTGGATATCAAAATGCTCACAGGGTCACACAAAAACAGGTTGAGAAGAAAAGACGCATGTTAACGTCGAAATAATTAAGAAATAAGTGAAGAATTAGGTGTGAAACCATCAGGAACCCTTTAGTCTCCAGTGCCACCATTTTCCAGAACGGCAACTTAGAAGTACGAGGTATCATGTTTCTGGATTCCTTGCCTTAGCAGATTCAATGAGAACCTGAGCACAACCCCCAAACACCCCAAAAGTGAAAGTGTTTTTGTAGGTGTGTGAATGCTCAGTTACCATATTCGGTAGTGTTTTTCCAAGTACTTTTTTGTAGACATTTACTGTTTTTTGTGTTTGTATGTGTACTTGACAGAGTCATACTGACCCTACAGCGGTGCTATTCTTGGCCTCTGACTGGACAAACACACACACAACACCCTTATTTTCCCTCTCTTTATTTGACCTGTATAAGTCATTCTCTGCTTGAGGTATAAAACACACACCTGTTCAGTCACCCAACATGACAGCCATAGCTGGACCTGCAGCGTGAATGTGAATGTTTTGGAATAACAAGTTCATTTAATCTCAATGCAAAGATATTAATTCCATAATTTGTATGTAGGGATAGTTCACCCAAAAATAAATTCTGTCATCATTTACTCACCCTCATGTCGTTCCAACCCTGTATGGCTTTCTTTTTTCTGTGGAACATGAAGATATCTTGAAAAAAATGTTGGTCATACAATGGAAGTAAATAATCAACTGGACTGTTTTGTTACCAACATACTTCAAAATATTACTTTGTGTTCTGCAGTAGCAAGTCATATAGGTTTGGAACAACTTGAACTACCGGTATCTCTTTAACCTGGGTTTGAAATGAACTTTTTCTCTCACTTTTAAGTTACCGGCCATTCAGAACTTCTACTAGCCAAAAAAGAAAAAGATAAGAAATTAACCAGATTAACTACGTCACAGCTATATATATATATATATATATATATATTATAAAATTTGGATCTCATACATTCATTTCTTATTCAAACAAAATCCTGTCATCCAGCCCTCTCTCTCTTCCTCTTTTATCCTCATCCTTTTCACCAAAAATGTGTTTTAGGTGGACAGATCAATACAGTACAAAGAACATAAGTAAAATGTAGGATGTTGGAAAATAACAATGTCAACCAAATGCTTTTTAATCTTTGCTATTTCTTCAATGCAAATTAACAAGCGCGCCTTTATTTTTTGCGTAGTGAAAAGCACGTTCAATTAAGCCAAATATGTGCTGATTCTGTGCATTACGATGTATTAAATATATCATGATGACTCACGAGTTGAGTATTTGCGCAGATATGGCTTACACAAACTTCCCCAACTGACTGAGTAAACATAAGTAACACGCCAAATTCTCTAGTGATTTGATAGCGTTCTCTGCCACAGTTGATTTTTACCCGCATTTGTCGGATTGGCGGATGTTAATTTCAAACCCTGCCTTTAAATCCATTAGGGCAATTTCAAGCCCCTCATTTGCAGAAAAAAAAGTTGAAACTGTCTTTCAAAGATTATATAAACATGAACCTGTAATAATGGCTTTAAAATCCATTTGAATCCTAGTTTTGGCTTTATAAACTTTGTTGCCTCAGTAACAAGATACTTGAGCGCACTGTCACTAATTATAGTGTCTGATGAAGATTCCCTAATGATTGTGAAGCTGGTGGAACTAGTATGACAGTATATAATGAGATTATAATGAACATTTGAGAGGTGCATGCTCATATTGTCTGTTAATTGCAACACTACAGGTAAATAAGCAGCTGTTTATTTCGTCTTATTCCTCCATCTCTTGATCCTGAATCCTGATTTGTGCCTTTACAAACACATTTTGATTTTATTAAAGAAATCTGAACATTTGAAGAATATTTGAATATTACTGATGGAACCAAAAGGGCATTTAGTGAACCAACATCAGAGCACAGAGTTTTTTCTGTTTAAATTTTTTAGTAATCAAAAAGCATGTCTAATTAATTGAAATCATGAAACTTATACAATTATTAAACCTGCAAAACTTAAAAAAAAAAAAAATATATATATATATATGAAATGTTTCTTTTCACACAAATTCTGTTTTTTTCTAGTAATGAAGACATAAACCAATTTAATTTATTTTAATCATATGACATTAAACAAACATTTAGTCAAACAACGTGCTGCACAATTTTTGATAATTTATTTGTATTAGTGTTAGTATGGTTATTTTACAGTGAGACGTATCTAAATTCTACTGTACAAAAGTAATATATTTCTGTCAAGTTAAACCGAACTTTTATTTTGACGGGTTGTCTTGAAGACCTTTGAGTTTCTGTGTGTTTGACATGACGATAGTTTTTCTCAAATGCAGCGGTTAAATGCTCACGATGTGACTTTCAGAGTGGATCTAGAGACTGGAGATGAAGTGCATGCATTCGTGTCCTCATTTA
This sequence comes from Siphateles boraxobius, assembly GCF_051911475.1. Lineage (NCBI taxonomy): Eukaryota > Metazoa > Chordata > Actinopteri > Cypriniformes > Leuciscidae > Siphateles > Siphateles boraxobius. Next base: position 18,702,153 of record NW_027508811.1, on the reverse strand, counting down.
GGCAAAAAAAAACAGACAAAACAATGGTAGGGGAAACACTGCCATTGTCTCTTTCTCCCTTTATTGCCTCTTCCTGTTTACTTTTGCATAAATCCTCATTAGGTACATGCTGGTAGTCGGCCCCACATTTCTAATAAAATGGCATTTGTACTGCACTGATGCAGTACCAGGTACAGCTTACTGATGCCACACATGAACTCATATTCATATTAGGAATTATTCATGGGTACAAGAAAACCAGCATATCTGTGTATGTATATGAGTATATTTCTGTCTTAAACTACATCATTTTTGTTAATCATTCACTCACGACATCATTCTCAGTGAGTACGAGCACATGGTGGCAGTCGTATAGAGCAGACAGGAGGGCAAACTTTAGACCCAGATGGAGGAGAGCTCTGTTTTGCCTCTCACTCTGAACATTTCCACCTTCTAATCTCTTTAAGGTTCTGTTTGAAATGGCAGTTTGCTTTTCGCACACAGCAAACCCTCAGCAGCGCCTGTCCCCTCCATGCTCCTCACTCAACAAAACAACTGTGGCATCTAATCATGTTTTGCCACATCCAGTTTTTGTTGTACAAGCTTCTGTTGGGTTTAAGGTGATTGAGGTGTATCCACAGAAGGTCATTCTTGGCATTCTTTATAAATCCCATTAAAAAAGAAAAAAAAAAGAAAAAAAAAAACAGGAACGTGCTGGATTGTTGGATGGACCCTATATCTTTTTTTTTTTCTTCAAATTTTATTTTAATTTAATCTTTTTAACAATACATACTTTTAATATTTTCTACAGTATTTGATACTACTAATAATAATAATATTATTAATACTAATCTATGAGAGCTGCATGGTTCTGGAAAAAAAATTGAAAGTTTAAAAAAGAGATTATCTGATGATTCTGAAAAGACAACTAAACAAAATTAACGTAATTTGCTACAGGTTCTGACACAATGTTAAAGGGATAGTTCACCCAAAAAAGAAAATTCTGTCAGTATTTACTCACCCTCATGTTGATCCAACCCCGTAAGACCTTCGTTCATCTTCGGAACACGAATTAAGATATTTTTGATGAAATCTGAGCGCTGGATCAGCTGGAATCTGAGAGCTGGAATTTTCATTTTTGGGTGAATTATCCCTTTAATTGCTGCAGTCTATTTAAAACATTTAATTAATTTGAATTCTTTATTTAAAATAATTGGTTTGAATTAACGATTCAATGACTTAATCATGTCGACTTCACTTGTTTCCTTACTGGATGAATCAGAGTTAAATCATTTGTCACCACCTACTGGTGTAATGATGTAATTGATACAGTCTTAATTCGAAGCGTGAAGTTACGCGCAAAAGGTGATTTACTCTATTTTGATCGCTACCGTTTACATCTGTGTTTTTATCTGAACTATAAACTTGTATCCCAGTACTTGTGATAATTTGAATTATTGTAACACTGAAATAATGATATTGTTGGGACTGTTTTTGGAGCAGTTTCATACCTATACATGACAACTGGTTTCTGTGGGTCAGCGGCGCCAATGCAGATTTGAATGTTCGCTGTTATCGTACTTGTAAGTTTTAATACACATAGCCGAAGCACTGTCATTAAGGAATAAGATCGCGTGAGTGTTTGAATCGAGACTGCAATCTTTTTAACGATTACCATCTACCAATAGTCTTTCAGTGACAGATTAGTAGTGTTGTATAGTAAACTAGGACTGTATCTGTCCTTTAGCCCCAGTACAGTAGCTCCAGTCTTTGAGATGTCTCCATGGAGCCGGCTGGCAGCATCTGCTGTATTTGGCTCAGGATAGTAACACATCACTGTGATATGACAACGGAGGTCATGGGGGGCACAGCACCAGGTTCACCTTCCTATCCATTAATTAAAACCTTCTGCCCCATAGAGGTGAGTGGAGAAACACTTACCTGGAACCAATTTACTCAGAATGACTGTGGCTTTTGCCATTGCGACCGTATGTGTGCTTTATATAAAATCATATTTGCGTCAGGGAAGGGAATATTGCATTTGGAGTAAAATTATAGTTCTTTCTTCACACCTGCAAACTTGTCGCTTTTCGGCGACAATCTACGTTTTCTTGGTCAATTGGGTCATTTACATGAATCGTGTAGAACCGGGGAGGTTTTTTTTTGGGGGGGGGGGGGGGGGGGGGGGGGGGGTTTGTAGGCCATTTTTCCTATTGACCAAAATTTCGTTCTTTCAAATGTAGGCGCGTGGTAAGCGCGCTCATTATCCGCCAGAGCCACAACAACATTGCCCAACATTAAATGGCAAACGTAATGCAAGCGGAACGAAACTGCTCGTTATTGCGTGGTTGACGGACCGTTTATCAGTCTGGACCAAAGCAACGCGAGCCGATCTTGATCAAGCGGCAGTGTTACTACACAGCGCTAATAAGAGATCCAGTAAAGGAAGCATTTGAATTTGCCACAGAAGTAATAACATCGCTGCGACTCCTGCGAGATCTAGTGAGAAACATTCACATTTCTCCGTTATTAACGGATCAAACAGCACTGAGGTGGAAACCAGAAAGAAACATTGTGCCATGAATGAACAATCCAGTGTCTACAGATCAGCAACATTCACCATGGATTTACTGTAGTAACACTAACTGCAACCATGGAAGTTTGGCAGGAATAGTAGGCTATAATGCCTTCAAGTAACATTACGTCGGTTTTATTTTGACATTATGAATACAATTGCTGCCCACAAACTAATCTGAATTAAAATAAACCTTTGTTTATAACTACTAAAATATTACATTTCATTTTTTCCAAGGAGCTGTTTTGTTTTATATGCTCCTAAGAAGAGTCAATTATAGCTCCAGAATTGCTCAAAGAAAAAAAAAAAATATCACACTTTTATGATGTTAGTTTTAATTTAAAAAAAGACAAAAAAAAATTAAATCAAGGAAATAACCTAAAACCTGGTAAACAGTAATTTCTAACAACATAGGGCTATTTAGATAAACAATCTGGCGAGCATGTTGTTTTAGGCTAATACACCAACAGCAAATTTCTGTTTAATAAAGCGCTCAGAAATGTGTCGTTTGCATATTAAAATCTCAAAAATTAAGATTTTTGGATCAACATATGATGATTATTAACCCTTAGGGGTCTGAGGTGTTTTCTGGGTCCTGGAGGTGTTCTGACATGCTCTGACATTTGTGTTTTTTTCAGTTATTTATAAACATGTTAATGGCAAAGGTGTAAATTCACTCTATATATGACAAACGGGGCTACCGTAATATGTGAGCAACATGTATGTACATGTTTGTATTTTTAAGATAATAATGTTTATGCGTGGTTCGTGAAAAAACAAAACACAAATGTCACTGAAATAATCATCATAAAACCCATAGTGATTATTTCTTCACAAGACTTTTGAAAATTGTATCACTTAGCCTAGAATATTTGCTCCAAAACTATGTGAAAATGATCCTGCATACTCATTTAGATAAGACAATATATTGATTTATAATTTGTATGACGTGTTTTGTGTTAGAACGCTTTATGCGTGGAGGCGTGAATCTCTCATTAATATGAATGCATTTCACACCTGAGAAAGACAAAGACCCTCCCCTAATAGCCCTATCAGGTGCTATCAGGCCCGATCATTATGAGGAGCCTTGCCCAAAGAACGAGGAGAAATTAAAAAAAGAATGGCTTTTAGATTTTCTGGATTTATTTACAACACAACATAATCCAAAGATGCACAACAAAGGACAAAAAGCACATTAGTAAACACACTGATCTAAAGACAAAGACTTAAACAGTCACACACCTTTGTGCCATTCCTGAAACATAGTAGCCTACATACCTGTCATGTCCAAGGTGTTTGACTTTTCATTTTACCATGTTCATGTACAGAGACTCGTGTGAATGTTGAAGTCAGCAGGACTCATCCAGTGGCATCTGGTCCCTTTCTAAAAAAATAAATAAATAAACACCTGTAAACATGTTGATATCAAGACAAACTATAGGGCTGCACGATTCTGGGAATACATTTTATATTTTTCACTCTCACACACACACATAATATATATATATATATGTATGTATGTATGTATGTATGTATTAGGGATGGGACGATATGAAAATTTCATATCACGATTATAGTGACCGAAATTATCGTGATTATCAATATTATCACGGTTTTGTTAAAACAAGATGAAAGTGTTAAAAAAGAACTGATGCTCACACTGAAAACATTTCAACAAGTTTTATATTTAAGAATCAACAAACAACAAATAAAACAAGCAGCTCTATGCACTTTTTAAAGTAAGATTCTATTCTGTGGCATTTCCTTCCTTATAATGACCGTCGTCAATAGCAACATATTATAACACAGCGCACATCCATGTATCACAACGGACGCGGGCTCTCATTTCATTCAAATACAACTTGTCATCTTGCGTCTCCGTTTTTGATTGTATTGAAAATGAAATCGGAGTTGATTTATTGTTTACAGAGTTTGATAATATTGTTGTGATCATCTTGTCTGGACGATTGTTTTGTACGCTGTACAAAATGGATTTAACAGGTAAGAATAGAGACATTAATCTCTATTCGATATGTCCCCGTAATTATGTGGTAAAAAGAAATCGGTGTTATAAGTGTACAATGAATATACATTATTATCTCTTAAATGTCACTCTTAATAGTCTTGTTTGAACTTGTTCGTTCGTCTTTGGCTCAAAGCCACTTGCTGCGAACTTTTCTTCGCGGAAGCTTCAAGTTTATTTCAAGTGAGTGAGATAAAATATTTCAACTCAAAACAACATTTTGTGCCCAATTATTTCCCAGATGTAGTTTTAGTATTGAGGTCAAAGTTAACTTGCCTTGTGTTCGCTACAACAGTGGATGATGGTCTCAGGACGACTCGGCAGATTTGAAGTGTTTACCTCTATTGCAGCGACTTTTTTTGTACATGTTCTGCAGACAGAGTAACCATCCTCGATTAAGTTTCCCTCAGGATTTTTGTAAATGCCAAAATATGACCACACCTCAGATTTGGTCGTCTTAAAAGGCTGAAAAATCTCCCGAACACGGTCACTGCCTTCCGGCATTCCTTCTCGAATAAAAAGAAAAACCTCAACATTGCGCGCCTGCGTCAGACTGTTGATGGCTAGACAGGATTTATAGTGAGTTATTAAAATCCTGATAATCAAACACGGTTTTAATGATAATTGAATTTTAAACGATATTACTAACCGTCAGTACATTTTATCGTGGTTTATAGTGAAACCGGTAATCGTCCCATCCCTAGTATGTATATATATACAGTGTTGGGAAGGATACTTTCAAAACGTATTTCGTTACAGAATACAGAATACATGCCCAAAAATGTAATTTGTAACGTATTCCGTTACGTTACTCAATCTGAGTAACGTATTCTGAATACTTGGATTACTTCCACATTGAATTGCATTGAATAAGTGTAGGAATGCGGTCACATCCTGCGTACTAAACAGGCCTATGCTGGTGTGTATTTCTGCATGTTCCAACTGGCTGAATGTGTTATATTGGCCCATGTCTCCCTGAAAGTGCAATATATTATAATTTGCTATAGAAGAACAAAGACTATAATGTATATTGCGGTCACCGCTGCGGTGATGTGGTGACGCGTTCATGTAACATGTAAGGGTGGCGCTGCCAATAAAGCACCTAAAAGCTGTCTCAAAGAACAGGCAAAAGTAATGATTGAATATGTTAGTGTCGGCTGCAAAGATGAAGTTGACGATGCTGACTCGCGATCTTCGCAGCAGCCTAGTGAACGCGCCGGAGAGAAATGCACATTTCATACGGATTACATAAACAGAGAGCAGTCTGTTTACTTTTGTTATGAATTGTTCTGTTTAAAAGTAGACATGTCTATGAGGCAAGTAGGCTAGCCTACCTTATACGTTAAGTTTCGGTTCATTTTATGAGACTAGCCCCAGTTCACGCACCGGCGCCTCCGTGCCGTGATGTCTATTGTCTGCTATAATTACTTCTTTTATTTTTTAAATCCAGGCAATTGGTTGATGAAACATTGATTCAAATTTAGATACAATTAATACAAATCGAAATTCACTTTAAAGAAAGGCTTTGTGCATCTGTTTGATGTCTCTGTGGAAGTTTTAAAGCAGTCTTTTAGTGCCGCTTTTACGGAGTGGTCACCTCCGCGTAACACTGTTTTTTCCTCATAAATGCGAACAAGAAAAATTAAATAAAATGAATATTTTATGTTCTGTGGACAGCCAACCCTTCTTCATCCGGTGTGGGTTTTACTTTTGGTTTTCGCAGTGTAGCCTAATTCACAGAAGTAGCCTATTAAAAATATTTGGACTAAAAGTTAAATATTTTTTGTGTCACGCATGTTTATTTCCCATATTAAATATAAAATGCATGTGTATACAGATATCTTTCTAATGTCTGGACTCCTTTATTAAGGGAGTATGGATATATAAACAGACATTTCAATATATTGGAATTAAATGCATTTTCTGATAATGTATATTTCAAGTTTTGACTGCAAATGATTACGTCCCGGAATTGCTCAATTTTAAAGAATTATTCCTCAACTAGTTTTGTGGTGTAGGTCTACGTATTTTATAATGTTAACTTCAAATAATACTAATAGTAATTTAAAGATGTGTTAGAATTGGATCTGGACGGGAAGGATAACTCTGGGAGTTGGAAGGAGTGTGTTGCGATTCTGACTTCGCACACGCGACACAGGTTCGTATATCTGAGTGTCGCTATTTCGGTTTCATGTTGCATATCCTTACAGCCCTGTAGCTAGTAGCCTACCTGATACAACTATAAAATAGCAAGGTGACCAGTAAAACTACAGCAAACGACTACCCCTGGCTAATTAAAAAAATTATAATAATAACTTTAAGATGCTTCTTCAGGTTGGAGGTGGAGTCTTTGGACGCTGAAAGGAGGATGGTTGCTTGCAAGCAGAGCTTGCACTGCACAGTTATATTTGTTCTCCCTTCTCTTTCTTTAATGTGAAATGCTGTTTGAATTTCCAAGATAGAAACGCATTCATGCCCTGGCTTTGTTGCTCCTGCTCCATCTCTACCTCTAGCTCCTGCTGCTCCTAATCCGACTCCATTGTGACTGATCACACAAACCGCACATTATTTCGTCTCCATATTGGGGCTTCTGGGAAATGCATGGAGTTGCCTTAATTTATTTAGAGAGCGAATAAACTCGTGAAACAGAGAAGTATCGTCATGTAATCCATCGATTTCATCAATGTAACTGTATTCTAAATACCAACTATTTGAATTGTAACTGTAACGAAATACAGTTACTCATAATTTGTATTCTGAATACGTAACGCCGGTACATGTATTCCGTTACTCCCCTCACTGTATATATATATATATATATATATATATATATACATATATATATATATATATACATATATACATATATACATATACACATATACACACACACACACACACTGCCGTTCAAAAGTTTGGGGTCGGTATGATTTTTAATGTTTTTTAAAAGAAGTCTCTTCTGCTCACAAAGGCTGCATTTATTTGATTAAAAATACAAAATAAACCCAGTAAATTGTGAAATAATATTTCACTGTAAATCAGCTGTTTTCTATGTAAATATATAGTAAAGTGTAATTTATTCCTGTGATCAAAGCTGAATTTTCAGCATCATTACTCCAGTCTTCAGTGTCACATGATCCTTCAGAAATTAGTATAATATGATGATTTGATGCTCAAGAAACATTTTTCATTATCATCAATGTTGAAAACAGTTATTTGCATTTTTATTTCAGGATTCTTTGATGAATAGAAATTTCAAAAGAACAGCATTTATCTGAAAAATAATCTTTTGTAACATTAAACACTACCGTTCAAAACTTTGGGGTCAGTAAGAATTTTTATTTTATTTTTTGGTGGAAATAAATCAAATGGATCAATACTTTTATTCATCAAGGATGAATTAAATTGATAAAAAGTGACAGTAAAGATATTTATAATGTTACAAAAGATTCTATTTCAAATAAATGCTGTTGTTTTTACCTTTGTTCATCAAAGAATTCAAAAAAAAAAAAAAGGTACACAACTGTTTTCAACATTGATAATAATCATAAATGGTTCTTGAGCATCACATCATATTAGGGGTGTCCCCGACTAAGGATTTTCATAGTCGAATCAGAATCGTCAAGTCTTCCCTATAGTCGACTAATAGTCGAATCGTGTGTGTACAGAACATCACACAAAGATATAGAAAAAAATGTAGAAAAACATTTCGGATCAATACAACTAAGAAATAACATAAATAACTGCAGAAAGGCCACACTGCAGACAGGATTTGCATTTCACATGCAAATCAAATTAAATCGGCTAAATTGCCTACAGGGCGCAATATCTATGCACCGAAAAATAATCAACAATTAATTTACAGGATTAAATTAGAACAGAATATACCTTTCTAAAAAAAAAAAAACGAAACAAGTCTGAATCAAGTCACAAGATGCAGAACAAATGTGTGCAAAGTGCCTAAATTGCAGGGGAACATATATTCAAAACACAAGCCACAGATAGTTAAATTAGATTACCCTGAGTGGTCAATAAATAAAATAAAGATATTATTAAAATATCAAAAGTATAGCCAGAATGGTCAACTTTGTCTTTTTAACTGCATAAACAACAATAAACGCTGAACTCGAGTGACAGTTTATCTAAACATGTTCACAGCATCCAAAAATCAAATTAGAACCGTCTGAAATGTTTTGAAATCACTTGTACCCTACCTGATCGAGAGAGAAAAAAATGTAGTCTTTCACTCTGTCTGTGTCTCTGTGTCCATTTGAGCCTTTTCAAATTGTGTGCGCGGATAAAATACATTCTAAAACGCTTAACATGAAAAACGTTTAACGGCTTAATGTCCTAAGACAGTTATATTAAAAGATCAAATTCTATACACACCTTATTAATAAAGCATACTGTATAGCCTACAGAAAAGCAGATGAGCCCAGTAGCCTATATGAACGCAACGCGTTTAATTAAACGCTAATTTTCCTCCCATTGAAAACCGTTATTATAAAGAAAACAAACTTGTTAACGTTGGCCTGCAGAAGTGCGATCATGGTTTTCCTGATGCTAAATTCAGCCTGGGAAAATATCCTTTCTGATGGTGTGCATCCACTCTTTAGATTTTCTTATCCCAGACATTTTTAAAGATTTAAATCCCTGCCTCCAAAACGCTCCTCTATCGGTCACGTATCGAAAGTGAAACTTAAATCTGTCACGGGGTGTTTGGATGTAATCATGCACGTTAAACATATTTATTTAAAGCTTCTTCCTTTGCACATTTGTATTTACAGCATTATCATAATAGGCTCCTATATTAACGTATTGACAGAAAACCAGTAGTTTTATGTGAAATCAGACATTCAGCACCCTTATGCGAAGATTCGACTGTGAGATTGGTAGTCGAATCAGGCTCCTCCTATCGATGCATCGAATCTTCGACTGTTCGGGGTCACCCCTACATCACATTATACTGATTTCTGAAGGATCATGTGACACTGAAGACTGGAGTAATGATGCTGAAAATTCAGCTTTGATCACAGGAATAAATTACGCTTTTTACTATATATTCACATAGAAAACAGCTGTTTTACATTGAAATAATATTTCACAATATTACTGGGATTGTTTTGTGTTTTTAATCAAATAAATACAGCCTTGGTGTGCATAAGTGATTTCTTTAAAAAAAATTATAAATCTTACCGACCCCAAACTTTTGAACGGCAGTGTATATATGTATATGTATTTTGTAAATATATATACGAACACCTAGTTTGTTGTGCCTTGTATATAGGCATGTGTAGGGCTGGTATAAAATCATAACAATAGCCTAGATAGCAAGCAGCCTATAAATCTTTAAAAATGAAAACTTCAGTAACACTACACTAGACAAACAGATATTGTTTATCATATGTTACTTCAAATATTTCTATTCGTTATGAAATTAGATGAGTTTGGCGTGAAGCCTAATGTGTGGCGTGTTTTGCTTTTCAAACACACAGCGTGACTCAGACCCAAACTCAGCGCGTGCAGCAGTCGAGCCGCTCCAAACTATGAAACATTATTGTTACATTATACATATACGTTTGAGCAGATATCCACAAACACAGTATTTAACAGTAAACACAGGTCTAAACATTAAAATATTCACCATATTAGAATAAACACTCATACTAGCATACTTGTACTAATTTCACAACATTTTAGGCTGGCACCAGTTTAGTAGCTACAATGTAAAGTTTATGCAACAGTAAAACACTTACTATTATGTCTCTTACCTTAAAAATTGTTCTCATAATCAAAACGTCTTCTTCTGAGGTAAATCCAAGGTAAATCCACAGCACAAACAGTCTTCCAAACTGATGAAAAGTAGAGAAATACTGGAGTCGCTGTTTCTTTGTTTAGAGCTGATGAGGGCGTTAACAGAGAACAGCTCGCGCCCGTGGGGGTGTGGTCAAATTAAAGTTAATGAGCTCGGGCTGGAGAAACTGTACATGTCGTTGCTTTCATACGGATTTCTTAAACCGAGAATATTTGTTCCCTTTCAAGGGAACTTCGAGCTGCGTCAAACGCTGCGGGAACGCCCCTGCGTTGTGCGTCATGAAGCACGTATGGAATCAGCCCAATGGAGAGATGAAACGTCATAGGCGGGTGACGTCATCGACCAGGAAACTATAAAGCACCCCAAAAACACAAGCGCATTAGCTTCTGTGCTTTCAGTCGCGCTACATGTGAATCTGTCCCTGTGTGATATTGTCTGTCTTACATACCCTGCACCACACAAACAATTTATCCCTATATATATATATATTGAGAGATTATGGCGGACGAACAGCAGTTTAGAAAGTGTGTTCCTCCCTGCTCGCGTTATTTAACGAGCGGGGATACACATGATCTTTGTGTTGTTTGTTTGGGAGTTCAGCATGCCCAGTTTGCTCTCGAGGGAGCAGACTGTGAGCATTGCGAGCGTTTGCCGTTAAGGACGCTCCGCTCCCGCCGATCGCTCTTTGAGGAGAGCGGTTCGGTGCGCGCTCCCCGCGGTTCGGGTCCCGCTTCTGCCGAGGCAGAGCGGCGGCGCTTATCGTGGGGATCGCAGATGGATCTCACAGCGGGGTTTGAGACGGGCTCTGCCTTATCTCTCCCTTCACCTGTGAGATCCAGTGCCTCAGTCCCGGGTTCGGAAGCACGCGCTGCGGTTTCTTCCGCTCGGGCTGAGGCACCAATGCTGCAGCTATCCAGTTCTGAGGAACTTGATGTTGTTAGTGTTGAGGGAGATGTGGAGGATTCGCCACCCCACACTCCTGAGAGTGATGAGCTTATGGAGGTGTTAACAAGAGCTGTTGAAAAACTTAATATTGAATGGCCAGTGACTAGACAGGAGTCTGTTTCTAAATCAAAGTTGGATGAGAGATTTTTGCCGTCACGTGTGCAGCCTCCACGCCGGTGCCTGCCGTTTTTCCATGATCTCCACACCGAGGTGTCGAAATCATGGAGAAAACCGGTGTCATATAGAGTGTTTAGTCCCCAGACTTCAACATACGCTAATGTTATGGGAGCCAAGGCTCATGGTTATGGTGCTTTGCCTCGTGTGGAAGAGACGCTTGCGAGCCATCTCTCCCCCGAAGCAGCATCATCTTTTAAGGCACCGGCATTACCCACCAAGCCTTTAAGAAACACTTCGGCTTTGGTGGGTAAAGCATATTCGGCAGCAGGTCAGGCTGCGTCATGTCTGCATACTATGTCAATCTTGCAGGCATACCAGGCTGATCTGCTAAGGGACATGAGTGAGAGTGAGGAGGTCAGTACTGACGTAGTTCGCGAACTGCGTCAGGCTGCTGATTTATCCCTGCGTGCCACCAGAGAATCGGCCAAATTAATGGGTCGTTCTATGGCAGCTCTGGTGGCCGCAGAAAGACATTTGTGGTTAAATCAGACTAATATTAAAGAGAGAGAAAAAGCTTTTCTTTTAGATGCTCCTCTTTCTCCCATGGGGTTGTTTGGTGATGCTGTGAATTCAGTTATCGATAAATTCCAAGAAGAAAAGAAACAAACTGCAGCTTTTAAAAAGTTTCTTCCCCTTAAAGTTCATGTCCCTGGGGCTGCTGGGCGGGAGCAGCCCCGGCCGTCTTCGAGCTCATCACATAGAGCGCAGCAGAGGCAGAGTGTCGCGTCTCGTGCTCCCCCTGCTGGACAGTGGGCTCAGCCGCGACACTCTCAGCCGAAGCCTTCTCCCAGTAGAACTGATCTGAGGACAGTTATATTGGCTAAGAAGGCTTCGGCTAAGAAGAAGTCCTGACGCCAAGCCGTTCAGGATGCTGAGGGTGGTCCCCACCGAGGCGGAAAGGTGTTCACCTCTTTTTACGGTGCCCATTCCTCCTCGGTGCCCTCAGGGGCTCGTTCTGCCAACCCCGCCTTTATGCCGGGGCACAGACGATCCCAGCGAGCGCTTTCCCGAGGGACGCTCGCTCCCTCTGAGGAGGGTCTCAGAGCGGTCAGACCAGTTGTTCCCTGCCGGTGCGCCGTTACAGGGCGCTGCGTCTGCTGCTCAAGTTACACCAGAGGCCAGTCTCGAGAGGCTGGTACCCTTAGTAGAATTTCTGGCAGAGTGGAAAAGCCTTCCGAAAATATCTCATTGGGTCCTGCAGACAGTAGAAAAGGGTTATGCTATCCAGTTCAGGTGTCGTCCACCAAAATTCAGAGGGGTTCTGCACACAGTGGTGGGCCCCGAGCAGGCTCTGGTATTGGAACAAGAGGTGAAAACGCTCCTTCAAAAAGAGGCTATAGAACGGGTTCCTCCTCCCAGTTTGGAGTCAGGTTATTACAGCCGATATTTCATCGTTCCAAAGAAGGATGGGGGGTTGCGTCCAATTTTAGACCTGCGCATATTGAATCGCTCGGTAGGGAAGCTAAAATTCAAGATGCTCACTATCAAGCAGATCGTGTCTCAAATCAGGTCCGAGGACTGGTTTGTCACGATAGATCTGAAGGACGCATACTTCCATGTGTCCATCCTTCCACAACACAGGAAGTTCCTGAGGTTCGCCTTCGGGGGCGAGGCGTACCAGTACAGGGTTCTTCCGTTTGGCCTAGCTTTATCTCCCCGCACTTTCACGAAATGCATGGATGCAGCACTAGTGCCTCTGAGGCTTCAGGGCATTCGTATTCTCAATTACATCGACGATTGGTTGATTTTAGCTCAGACCGAGCAGTTGGCGGTTCGGCATCGAGATGTCGTCCTCGCTCATATCAGAAAGTTGGGGTTGAGGCTGAACGCAAAGAGATCTCCTTCCCAGAAGACCACTTTTCTGGGTGTCGTTTGGGATTCGGTATCGATGCGGGCGCGACTCTCTCCGACCCGCATCGCTTCGATTCTCTCAGCTGTGAAACAAGTGAAGCTAGGCCAGCTACTCACTGTCAAGCAGTTTCAGAGACTGTTGGGTCTGATGGCAGCAGCGTCCAACGTTATACCTTGCGGCCTGTTGTACATGAGACCGCTACAGTGGTGGCTCAGGACCAAGGGATTCTCCCCGAGGGGAAATCCGCTCCGCACGTTCAAAGTCACGCGGCGCTGCCTTCGTGCTCTGGTCATGTGGAGAGAAACTTGGTTCCTATCCAAAGGTCCTGTGCTGGGGGCTCTTTGTCGTCGCATAACGCTAACGACGGATGCTTCCCTCACAGGGTGGGGGGCGGTCATGAGTGGTCGCCCAGCCCAAGGTCTGTGGCAGGATCATCATCTTTCGTGGCACATAAATTGTCTAGAGATGTTGGCTGTGTTTCAGGCTCTGAAACACTTCCTAACAGACCTGAGAGGCCATCATGTGTTAGTTCAATCAGACAACACGTCGGTGGTCTCTTATATAAATCATCAGGGGGGCCTGCGGTCTCGCCGGCTTTACAAGTTGGCCCGTCAGATCCTCCTGTGGTCCCAAGGGAAGCTACTATCTCTGAGAGCAATGTATCTCCCTGGGTATTTGAATGTGGTAGCAGACTCCCTGTCGAGGCAGGGGCCGAGGCCAGGGGAATGGAGACTCCACCCCGAGGTGGTGGAGCTCCTTTGGTTGAGTTTCGGTCGCGCCGAGGTGGACCTATTCGCTTCCAAGGAGACCACTCATTGTCATCGGTGGTTCTCCATCACTCTTCCAGCCCCCCTGGGGTTGGATGCTATGGTGCAGCCGTGGCCGAGGTCACGTCTGTACGCCTTTCCCCCGATTGCTCTGTTACCAGGAGTTCTGGAGAGGGTCCGCCGGGACGGGGTCAGTCTACTACTAGTAGCCCCGTTCTGGCCGGCCCGAGTATGGTTTGCGGACCTGATTTCTCTCCTGGACGGTTCTCCTTTGGAGCTCCCGGTCAGGAGGGATCTACTCTCCCAGGCGGGGGGCACGATACTTCACCCCCGCCCAGAATTGTGGAAACTGTGGGCTTGGCCTCTGAGGGGGCCCAGCTCATAGACTCCGGTCTCTCAACCGAGGTTGTTGAGACCATTCTTAACTCCAGAGCTCCATCCACGAGGAAGCTTTATGCCTTGAAGTGGAAACTTTTCACTTCTTGGTGTGGAGAACACCTGCAGGACCCAGTTAACTGCCCAGTGGGTGCAGTGCTGGAATTCCTGCAGGAGCGCTTCTCCACAGGGTTATCCCCCTCCACACTAAAGGTGTATGTGGCGGCACTAGCTGCTTACCACGTCCCTTTCAGTGGAGTTTCTCTTGGGAGACACCCGCTTATAACTCGTTTCCTCCGTGGCACTTTGAGGCTGAGGCCAGCAGTTCGTACGAGGGTGCCGACTTGGGATCTGGCCATTGTATTAGAAGGTCTTTCCCTAGCTCCTTTTGAACCTATCGAAGAAGTTCCCGAGAAGTTTCTCACTTTTAAGACTATCTTTTTGCTTGCTATCTCTTCACTAAAAAGAATCGGAGATTTGCAGGCTCTGTCGGTTTCACCCTCGTGCCTGGAATTTGCACCTGGCATGGTTAAAGCTTTTCTGCATCCTAGACCAGGTTACGTTCCTAAGGTTCCTACTAATATTGTTAGACCTACGGTTCTGCAGGCTTTCTGTCCTCCTCCATTTATGTCATCGGACCAGGAGAAACTTAATTCACTCTGCCCTGTTAGGGCATTAGACGCTTATGTCCACAGAGCTGCCCTGTGGAGGAAATCAGAACAACTTTTTGTATGTTTCGGGCCACCCAGGAAAGGGTGTCCGGCGTCTAAACAGAGAATGAGCAAGTGGGTGGTTGAGGCTATCTCACTTGCTTATGAGTCGGCTGGCCAGCCTTCACCTTTGGTTGTCCGAGCTCACTCTACCAGGAGTATGGCTGCTTCTAAAGCTCTTTTGTCGGGGGTTTCCCTGAGTGATGTTTGTGATGCGGCTGGATGGTCTTCACCGCATACTTTTATTAAGTTCTATGACCTAGACTTAAGCTCTACCCCTGGGGCACAGGTGCTCTCGTCCTCTGTGCGCTAGTCTCACATGACGGTCATTTGGTCCTATGGCGACGTGGGTATTCGCGTTCCCGCAGCGTTTGACGCAGCTCGAAGTTCCCTTGAAAGGGAACGTCTCGGTTACGTATGTAACCCTAGTTCCCTGATAGGGAACGAGACGCTGCGTCGCTCCGCCATACTCCCGGCACTCCCGTTAGCGCTTCCTTCAAGCCTATCAGAAGCTAATGCGCTTGTGTTTTTGGGGTGCTTTATAGTTTCCTGGTCGATGACGTCACCCGCCTATGACGTTTCATCTCTCCATTGGGCTGATTCCATACGTGCTTCATGACGCACAACGCAGGGGCGTTCCCGCAGCGTTTGACGCAGCGTCTCGTTCCCTATCAGGGAACTAGGGTTACATACGTAACCGAGACGTTTTTGATATGATTTACTTCATTTAAAAAAGGAGACTTCAAGCTTTGTAAAGACATTCCTTTCCTGTGTGGGTGGCAAGTATTGGCTGAGTTACAGATAATTTTCTGTCGCGTTTCAGAATGAACTTCACATTGAGAGAGAAGACAGAACGTGCATCATGTTTTTTTTCTTTATTTTACGAAAAACACAGCTTTTTGTTTTTATTATTAGTGTACAGAAAAAAAGAAGACATTTAAAAGTTTTTAATGATGTATAACACTTGCCAGTATGACAAAAATCGATGGAGTTATTTGAGTTTCTTTTGCACTGATAAGAAAAAAAGCGAGACTATCGCGCCGGTGAATAAGTCCATAAAAGTGCATCTATCCATCATAAACGAACTCCACACGGCTCTAGGGGGTTAATAAAGGCCTTCTGAAGCGAAACATTTCTGTAAGAAAAATATTAATATTTAAAACTTTATAAAGTAAAATAACTAGCTTCCGTTCAAACGAACATATGGATTCGACTTAAGTGCAAAGTGCAACTTATGCGAGGAATGCGACATACTGGTGATATTTACGCTAGGTCTTAACGCACTACGCTACTTCTGATGTCATAAGTTGCGCTTTAGGCGTAAGTAGACTGCGTATGATCGTTTGGCCGGAACCACCTGAAATGAACATGGATATATGAGTATAGTTCTAATTTACATGTGCACATGTCTAATGGGTATGTATACATAGATAGATGATCTTGAGATGTTTTGCATACTTAACAGTTTTCACTTCCTAAACAATATGTCCATTTAGGAGTAAAACCCAAATACACTCTTTGCTTTATCAGATTTGACTTTCATCCAGTCATAAACTCGGAATGAAATGCGCCTGAGCCGTGTTCTTTTCAAGACTGGTTTAACTTCCATCAGCTGTAATGTCATCTCTGTGTGTATGTGTGTGTGCATCTGTTTGTGAGGATTTATGAAAGCCTTCACTCTGGTTTTGTCACTTATGTTCCACGGTCTGTTTGCATACAAATATCAGTTTATCTCTTCTGTCTCCCTTTATTTTCATATTTATTTCCTTTCTTTCATTAAGCTTTATTGTGGATCTAAATGAAGCATGTCAGATATATGCTAATGTTTGTGTGCATTATGAAAAAGTTTTGTTAGACATGGTTAGGTGACTACTTTCATTGTACGCGTGTTTGTGAGTGTGTGTTTTGTCATTTCCAGGGCCTAAATGGCTTTTGGCAGAAATATTTATGAGAGATTGTACGTGTGCGCATGTGCATGTGTGTGTGTGTGAGCGTGTGTGAGCGTGTGTGTGTGTGTTTGTAGTCTATCGCTTTCAGAGCAAGTGCTGAAACAGCACCTCCAGGCAGTGCTGTTCCTCTGCTATAATGTGAGTACATTTTACACATCATAATTTAGCTATAAATCTCTTTGCAGCATGCAGAGCGGAGCCACCGACACTCTGCCGCAGCCCGTCCCCACAGTTCTGTCAAAATGACTCGCATACAGATTCACAAATGCACACACATGCATAATAAAACTGCATGTAAACATTTGAGATCATGTGGAAATCATTTGTATGTGGTTCCTTGTCGTTATAATGACATGATTTGAAGCCTTGAAGTTACTGCGCTGTTTCTTTCACTGTGTTATTAATGTGTGGATGTATTATGGAGTATTATCTCTTTTTCATTTTATACAGCGCTTTTAACAATATGGACAATATGGAATTTCAAAGCAGCTTTACAGTGATAATAAAAATTAAAGTAACAGATTGTTTTGGCTTTACAGCAGCTAATCTGCAGTACATTTTGATCGATTCACTTTCACAGTTTTATTATGTGACAGGTGAAAATTATTTTAATCAAAAATACAGTAAAACACCAATATTGTGAAATATTATTACAATTTAAAATAACTTTTAGAATTAAAAAAAAAAATATATATATATATATACACACATGTATATATACATAATAGTGATTCACCAAAGCAGACAACAACAATAAAATCTTTAGTAAAAAATATTTTTCTTTGTCAATTGTCTCTTGATGGCTGGTATGAAAGAGCGATTGCAGTGGATGCTGGGGGAATTTGAACTAAGACATGTGTAAAGAACAGACCTGTGGATAAAAAGCCAACAAGCTATAAAGCCTCTTGATAAAAAGTCTGTGTTCTTTTCTTTTCTTCTCTCCCTGTCTCTTGTTTTTTTTGTGTTGCTCTTTATTTATTTTATTTAGAAATATAACAGCCCTTTTATGGCTGTATTCTGGATCCAAATAAAATCTGTGACTGGGAGAGCTTTTCTATGCTATTTACAAAGTGAATGAAAAACATTTGTATGCAGAGTTGCTCTGTGAAGGCAGCTAGTTCATTTATAGTCTAATGGCATTGTCTAATATGACACTCTGGGCGGAGAAGCAGTTTAAGGCATGTGAAATCTGCTGATATCAGTTGTACCAGAGAAGGTTCAGCATGTAGCGTTGCAAATACAGCCATACTCTACAAATTGCACAGTAATTAAACAAGCTAATTGATGTGTACAACAAAAGACATGTGACTAAATCAACATAAACAGCCTTACCTCATCATAGTGTGCAATCACCTCTGTGTCATTACTCTGTGAAGATGATGAATGTACTGACAAACACCTGCATCCTTAACTGCAAAAACCCTCAGATACCAGTTAGGAAGAAAATGCTATCAGTAAGCAGTCATTCAGCGGACAATTTATTCCACCACAGCTGTTGCAGAGAGTTGTGCTATTAGTTTCGTAAGCAATTAAACTTAAGATTTTCACCTTGTCCACAAGAGAATAGGTAAGAAAATCCCTTAATCCCCTAGACTCACATTGAACCATGTTTTAAAACCAGAACATTAGAGAATTGGTTATGGATTCTTTTCACTTCACTAAATAACCACCAAGCAACCGGCAAGAACAATAGCAACCATAGCTAAAGGTCAGTTTTTACCTTGTTTTTTTTTTTTTTAAGTTAGTGATTGAATGACTATTGTATTTCAATAATTAATTAATTTACAAAATCTTGATTTGGAAAATCTAGTTAAAATAACCATATAATTAATCTAATTAGTCATTTTTGCAGGCACTTTTATCTAAAGCGGCATGGACTTGGGTTGTAAAGAATGGAACAGTCTCTTGTTTGCTTGTTTATGAGCCTCACCTCAGTGATGATAATCTGCTTAATTCTCACTCTCTCTCTCTCTCTCTCTCTCTCTCTCTCTCTCTCTCTCTCTCTCTCTCTCTCTCTCTCTCTCTCTCTCTCTCTCTCTCTCTCTCTCTCTCTTCTCTCTCTCTCTCTGTGAGTAATTGTCTCTGCTGCACTCTTAAACTGTTTATGTGTTTGTGGTTTCATTCTGATATTACCATCTGATAACCTTTAATGAGAATTGCATCTGTAATGAGAGGAACACTAGCCCCAGAGATGGAGGCTCAGGTTTGTTAAAATGGTCACGTCTGTTTAAATGCAAACTGTGCCCTGTTTATTTATAGACTGTAGTAGTTCCACTTAAAAGTACAAATGATCTGGAAATGGTGCATTAATGAGAGTTCATGTGAAAAGTTATTTCCGATTTATGAACGAGTCATTATTTTGAGTCTCAATGCATTTGAGGCCGTTCAAATAACGAGGCCAATTCTGGTTCTTGAGTTCTCACTGACTTGTTTGACCAAAGTTTCAAAGAATATCATATGGTGGCCATATTTGCAACACCTCCAGGGAGCTATTGTATTTATCTCTGCTTGGATAAGTATGAAAACTGCTTGCCAAACTCACATTTCAGTAATATATTTCAAATCGGTAATAAATTGTGGCATGAGCCTTAAAATACACGTTTCTGTGGTTCACACTGTCAGTTTTTTGGGATTGACAAGCGTATTTACTTACCTGAGTCTAAAAATTTCCCGTTCACACAGCAATTTACAGTAGCGTCTCGAATGCTGTCTGTGTGCAATGGGAGTCAAGCCCATATTCTCTTACCAGCACAAAAGTAGGTGCAGTGATGCGATGACAAGCCAATTTACGATTAGCTCCTTGTTTAGAAAGCAGGATTTCCTTCTACAAGAGCCACCATATTGTGATTGCAGTTTCTCTTTCTTAGTAATACAAGTGAACTACCTTGGTATATACACTGTAAGCCCTTACAGGTTGATTGAACTTAAAAAAATTTATGGAAACTTGTTGCCCTAAAAAAGTTAATTTTGTATTGTTGAAAAAACAGCATATTTTAAGTTTAATGTACTTAAGATTTCAAATGCATTTAATTGAAAACTTTTAGTTCATTGAACTAACAGTTTTTAATGCAGTGCAATTGAAACTTTAGGTACATTAAACTTAAAATATGCTGTTTTTTCAACAATACAAAATTAACTTTTTTAGGGCAACGAGTTTCCATAAATTTTTTAAGTTCAATCAACCTGTAAGGGCTTACAGTTTCCATAAATGTTTTAAGTTCAATCAACCTGTAAAGGCTTACAGTTATGCACAGACAACATATGTGAAACCTACAATCTGGATGAATGTTGTGAGTAGACCCAAAACTTTAATTTAAATATAGCTATTTACTGTAAATTATTTAATAAAGATACACCTGCATTAAAAATAATGACAAAGGATAACAATCATTTTTTTGAACTTACAATTTATTTGAATTCACTTATCAAAATTTTTCAAAGACTGACAAAAACAAAGAAATATCTTAAGTACCAATTACCAAATTTTAAATCTTTAAAACAGTATTTTAAAACTTTTCAAAATATTTAACAAGCAAGGTGTTATACTGTATTATTAAGGAACATGAACATTTGTCCAACCCTAAGGCATAGTTCAATGAAAGGGAACGTTTTTTATCTAACGATTCTGAAAGAGAACCAGAAGAAAAATGCATTTACCTGTTTACATGGTAAGCTGATTTGTAACAGCCAGAATCTTTCACTTCAACTCCTTCTTTCCTAAACCTAGCAAAACTTGCTGAATGAAAAGAAAGGTGTTGCCCATGCACTTTGGGTAGTCTAGGTGCAGTGCGTAGATTAAACCAAAAAGAAGACACATGGCCTGGGGTATGTTGTCTAAATTGTCCATTCCAGATCATCTTGATTAGCCTTGCTTTGAACTTGAATCTGCAGAGTAACAAAAAAAATTAGATTGCTTTTTACATAACAAATAAAAATTATATCTTTTTTGATCTGTTATCTACAAAATTTATATCCAAAATAAAAAAATACTATCTAGCTATCCATTTATTTATTTAGCATGTCATGATACACTAGACTCGCATTAACTGAAATGTACTAGCTAACACCACGCTGATGAGCACGAGGTTGCATTTCTGTGGCTAGACTACATAACTACATGGGCTAGTATTTCTTGCGGGCAGTCGAATTTCAGTTTAAGCTATTTGTTTAATACTTCTCTCACAAAGAAATTCTAGAAAAATTCTAAAAGGTTAATGATAAAGTTGCGCTGTATTTAAGCCATGTTGAACGTTTATGGCGAACCGCCAAGATGCAAAAACACCATCAAAAAAAGATATAATTTTACACAACAGACGACATTTTCGTTCATTTGTTTAATGAGAATTATTGATCAAAAAAGGTTAAGCATTAGATTTTAAATGTGACGATCCCAAAGAGCATGTCGTATCGGAACTAACTTATAAAAGTGTAGGTTGCGACTGATCGATACAACACGATGGGGAACTTTAACATGTAAACACAGCCTAAACTTACATATAGTTTTACTGGCTAAATCTTATACATCTCATTTATCTATGTGTTATGACGTATTCGCTGGTTCAGACCAAAATGTACTACTACTCACCAGCAAACGTGCATGATGAAAGTCCAGATGAACGGATGAAAATGCGCGCTCCATCCATGTCTGACGTCAGTTCAAAGAGCCAATCAACATCTTCCTTGTATTGCGTTGCATTGACAACAGACTAAAATAAGCTAAGTTAAGTACATTCAATCTAAACAATTCAATAGAATGAAAAGTATCATGCAAATCGTACAACAAACTAAAAACATGGAGTAATTGTGCAAACATTTTGGAGTTTATTTTTATTGTACCTAAGTAGTTTGAATTAAAACAATTTCAGGGATAACAGTGTATTGTCTTTGATAACAGCACAATGAAAGACTTAATAATGACTTAAATTAGGGCCGTTCCTCAGTGATTTTTGAAAATATTGATGGACTACTAATTGGATGGGGAAAAAAAGCATCACCACAGTCTCCAGTTTCTCCTTTTGTGTTCCACAGAAGAAACAAAGTCATACAAGTTTGAAACAGTAAATAATTACAGAAGTTTTATTTTTGGGTGAACTGTCCCTTTAAACATTACTCTTCCCTCTTTTTTTGTCTTTCTCTATCTATGTCTTCTTTCTTTTCTCCAGCCTGCAGATGTAACAACCACGCTAACGTGTGCCACTCCAACTCAGGGAAATGCTACTGTACCACTAAAGGGGTCAAAGGGGACCAATGCCAGCTGTGAGTATGCCTACATTACCCATCGTCAGCAATCCTCTCTGTCAGTCAGAGACTGATAGACATGAGCCCTTAAACTAAACACAAAGATTCCTGACATTATCATGCTCTCATTAACATCATAGCACATTTTATTCACAGATTTAACCCTCTTCTAAGCTCTCTGTTATTAATTCCCACCTAAGTGTCTTTCCAATCCCAGGACATTAATTTTAATGGCAACCTCTGCTGTGCTGTGTCAGCGAGCCCTCTGTTCACAGTGGCAAAGCGAACTTATCAGTGGCTTAAATAGCACTTTTGGGTCTGACACCATGCCCTGATTGTGGATGAGTATGTGTGTATGTACTGAGGTCCATAAAGAGACAGTGTTGTGTGTGAATGTATTTGTAACAGGCTGCACCACTGCCACTGGCACTGATAATGTTTTAAGCAGTAATGAGTTCCCCAGGACTTAAACAGTTCTCAAAAGTTTCTCTTTTCCACATGCCCTCTCTCTTTTTTTTTTTTCTTCTTTTTTTTTAAATATCACTTGTGACCCGTGGGTAGAAAGTTAGATGGTACACACGCAGTATAACTTCAAACACATGCCTGAATCACTTGTATGAATTTGGCTTGTTTGTTGGTACTGCTCAATGTCGTGGTTGATGTTACGCTCATGCAGCACATCACATGGCGGTGGAACTGATGTACGTGTAGGTGTATTTACTCTTGTTACAGTACACTGATGTGACTCATGGGCTCCAGTTAGAGAACATTATTTTGAAATGCCGGTACCCTTTTATTGGCGCTATTATTTAATTCCAGAAAATTGTCATGATGGCAAAGAATATTTCTCAGTAAACTTTAAGAATGACATAATTTCCAATTGCCTTTCGCCCGACTATTTTCATTGCATATATCCTCCTATAAGGAGACTGGTTCACTAGTCCAGGTCTGACTAATGTCATGCCAGATTCTTTACCAAGAAGTTGTAAGATCATCCATCTTTGTTAAAGGGGTCATATAATGCCATTTTCATACAAGTTAATTTGATTCTTTAGGGTCTAAATGAAAAGTTTGTAATATACTTTAATTAAAATTTTTCGTTAGTATTGTAAGAAAACACTAATTTTACCTGGTCAAAAACAGCTCTGTTTTCAACACGCCATTTCAGTGCATATGCCTTTAAATGATAATGAGCTTCGCTCACTCCGCCCCTCTGTTCTGCGGGCGTTCATAATAGCGTTATGACCACACCGCACGTGGAGTGTTTCCTTGACAACAGTTGAGGATATAGGAAAAGAAATGGCAGCGGGAGTCTCTGAGGAGGACACAAGATGACGGCCCGAAGAAGTTCGACAATTAAGGCTCGAACATGACGTTTCTGAATGGTTGGTTATTATATTGTCACTTTGATCTATCTTTGTGTACTGGCAGGGTAGAGTAACTTAGTGAGATGTACGAACGCTATGTGTTTACTGATGTAAGTTATACTTGTTCATTATAAAAGTGGGATTATGAATTATATTGAGAACGTCGTACATAGAAAACATGCCGTATGTACCCTGAGTGTAAACCTTAGCCGCATTCATCGTGAAGCGATTTGCAAAGATTAATATAAAGGTTAATAACATTTTACACTTACTTTTTCTGGAGGTTCAGCAGGGAGACATGAATAGTTAACGATTCTTTTTTCAGGAGCAGCTTCTTATCAAAATCAGCTTTATAAGTTACTTCCTTCGTTAATAAAGCAGTCTGGTGAGAAAAGATTTGCGAATCGCGCAAACTTGAAAGCATTGACGTTGCTCGTGGGGAATATTCCCTTCGAAAACAAAACTCAGCCACTGTGTCTTCAGCGGTTCAGATTTAGGAACATCAAAATTACTGCTGTGTTCGTTATTACACCCAATAACAGAACACCACAATCGCTTAGACGCCATTCTGCTCCAGCTATCAACAATGACGGACTATGATGACTGACAGCTCGCTCAGGGCAGGGATCTGTTGAAACGCTGCTGTCAATCAACAATCTTGGGCGGGGCGTCCGATTTAGTGACGTCACAAAATCGAACGGCTCAATTTGAGGCAGGGGAAAACATATAAGGAGATTAAAACAGAAACACTGGATAGATTTTTATCATTATATGATGGTTGTGTACAGGCACTGCCAACAAACATTTCAGTACAATCAACTTGAAAAAGTGCATGTACCATTATATGACCCCTTTAAGAATTGAATTGAAAGAATTAGCCATTCTTTTTTCTGCTCAGAATGAAGCAAAATGAAAAACTAGGGATGCACAGATGTGTAAAATATGTAACATATATAAAATGCGAAAAAAGAAAGGAGCATGCACAATTAAATGCGCAATAATGACTGATATGATAAATAAAATGTTTGTAATGTTGGTCAATAACTAATATGGTCCAAATATACTGGGCATCCCTTTGAAAAACATTTTGTGTTTTGTTGTATTTTTTATTTTTTAATTTTTAAAAGAGAAACTTTCAAGTCTTTCGCAAAAAATTTGAGATTTTAGGCTATTTGTCTTCAGTAACATATCTTCTTTCAGACTTGTGCTGAAAAAATGTCCAAAATACACATTTAGGTCTTTATTTTACTACACTTTGTCTGTTTGCGTGTGTAGATTTCAGCTAAATTCATACAAAGTTGGCGTTCTAAATCATCACGCTGATCCGCGATCGCTGTCTGCACCCTGTCATCACATATACCGTTAGAAAGCTCTCTCTCTCCTGTGCAATGCTGTCGGATCCAAATATGGTCATTTCCTGTTTATCAGCAACCAATCATGAAACTAAAATGGGCGATTTAACTCGAAATGCACAATCTCATTGGCTGATGCCAATTTCTGGCAACGTGATTCGTTCAGAATAGTTAAGTGATGCGCTCTGACATTATATACATACATTACATATATACTATACTTTACACACTATATATACACAAAACAATTACATTACACAACACATTTCAGGTTTGTATAATATAATTACTATATAATACTAAACAAATCTGTAATTGTGGGATCCTAAAGTGGTTGTGAGTCCCTTAGGCAGATACATATTCACATGTGATGGACTGTTGATGTGTTGTTTTGATGTTTTGATGTGTTGTTTTGATGTTATGATCAGTGATGGATAAAGCAATAATGAGTTTTGGATGTTAAACAGTGTGATACAAGGATTTTTCTTGGATCTAAAGCATATTTTGCCTGTAATTCATGGCTTTCGATAGAAATTAGTGGAATTTTGCCATAAAAATCTTTAAAGGCCGTTTTCTCAAAATGAGTTTTTTCGCACACTCTGAGTGACGATTTTCCACTTCTGTAGCACCTACATACACCAAACTTTACAGTCGTATTCCTAACTATATTGTGAAGGTTTGTCCAGAGTGATTTGTTGATATATCATTCTTGGCCTGATTCATATGACATTTTATGCCTAAAAATAGGGCGGAAATCAATTTTTTTAGGCTATTGGCAGTATTTTCTGATTTACAGGGTAACAAAATGAGATATTCATAATCCCCTCTGGTTATGTCTTTTTATTGAATATATCAACAAAATGCAAAAATAATTTTGAACCTTGTTTTTTTTCAATAGTGAGATTCGTCCCTTCAAAATATATGCAAATTAGCGCATATTTAATTAGATATAGCCTGATTAGCATATTCAAACATAAAATTACAGAAAACTTGCAAAACATTTTTTTTCCTATTCATGTGAGTAATCAACTGGTAAAGTTTCATGGTGATATCTGTACGTTAAAATGTTTACCCTATTCACCTGTAGTGTCTCGCCTTAACCAGTAAGACTTGGTTCTGGTCAATCAATTTCACCAGTTTGTCCATCTCAGAAACCGGCATAAAACAAAATAATGGCAACTTGTGTTAGTATTTGTCACTCATGGGCAGACTTGCTATTTTCACACTTTACAATCTACTTTACACTGGATTTATAATGAACTAGAATGCTGCTTTTATATATAAAACCAATGGTAACATGAACTCCATAAAAAAAAAGAAGCTTTGTAGCCATTTGTTTTGCTGTCCACCTGTTGTTGCATGCTGTCACCAATAAGTTTAAGTGACTAGCACTCACATATACTTTCGCGTCACCATGGGAACCGCTGAAGTGATTAAAGACAGTGACTCACCCAGCCTGAGCTATGGCAGCCCGAGTGCTGAATCACATGTTTTTGAGCACATAACACTGCAACAACCTCTGATAATCATGAGAAGATTGAGTCTCAATCTTAATATGCTTTATGCAATTCATCTCAATATGAATTACTTTTTTAAAAATCAGATTGCTTGTAATAATGATGAAACATGCCGTGTTTGTTTGAAGCACAGATGGATCCATCTACTGGAAAAAAAATCCATAGGAAGATTTATCTATATTTTGGTCTACCTCACCCTCTCTTTCTCTTTCTCCATCCCTTTAATTTCCATGTTTCCTGCTCTAACAGGTGTGTTCTCTCAGATCAGTTGATGCAGACTACATGCAGAATTGTAAATGGATATGAAAATGTATCTGCTCTGATTTTGGTTTGTATTTGGGTCTGAATGTTTACGTCTGGTGTTCTGGGTCTGCATGCTATTTGTGCCCCATTTTATCTTCAGATGTGCCTGTTTCTGTGTTCAGTGAAATGAGTAAGCTGGCCCAACAGCTGTGAATAGCTGTGTGTTTTGAGGGACTGTTTGCCCTATTTGCTTTTCTCTTTGTTGATAACATGCCTGCTGCAGTTATATTGTACTGCAAACACAACCACAAAACATGAAACATACATAAAACTTGTTCTATGCACTATTGATTAGTTTTGTAACCCTACTTTTAAAAGCAACTTTCCCCAACACTGCTATTGATGGCATTTAGTAAATGTAACATTAAACTACTATGTCAACACTGGAGTAGGTTTGATGATTTCAGTCAGACTAAAGCGATTTTAAAAAGACATGAATGCTTTTGTCTGATTAAAATCATAATTTTGATCAAGAGTGCATGCAAACACACTTATTGATGCTCGTGTCTGAATGGGAGCAAATTCCTGTATCCATGTACCAAGATCACATGGAAAACTATTTCAAAGGCTATTTTAGCAGAAAAAGACAATCTATAAGGTGTAATCTGCCACTTGTACTTGAGTTTCAAGATACTAAAACATAATAAATACTGTCATAAGAAAGACTCTTCCTGCAGGTTACATGATTACACCAGTAGGCGGTGACAATTAACTCTTTATGAGTGAGTCATTTGAATCATTCATCAACTAATTTGTTCAAAGCTGCTACAGCAGGAAATTAAGGACAAAAGTAAAGATGACTGTAGAGTTTTGGCATCTACAAATGTATACTTACTATCACTTCATTTCATCTTGACTCCATAAATGAAAAGGTTTTAATGATATCTGTGCGTCATTAAATGTGAGTGAATGTTTGACTGACATTATTTTCAGTAAAGAGTTAAAAAGAATAGAGTCAGTTAGAATAAAATCAAATGTTTACAATTTATGATGTCAGGTAAATGTATCATGCCAATTTCATAATCAGTTCAAAGATAATAAAAAAAGATAACTGTCATTCAGAATGGGCTTCGGCACTCTGTGACATATTGCTCATAGGTGGGAAAGTTAAGGCAGACCCCAGCCTCCTGTTTCTCAGTCAGATACAAAACATCAAATGCTCTGGAATAAAGAGAGAAGATGCGAACATTGACATTTATAAAAAACATGATGCAAAGTGTTTTGCAAGCACTCCGCATCACGGGCTAATTTGAGTTACAAATCGCCCCGAGCCTCTTGTTGCAATTCATTATATACCCAGACCAAGACAGAAACTTCTTTCACATGGAAACAATTTGCTAACAATGGGAATTTGCATTCAGAAGTTACACCTTTTGAGAGCCGGATGCCATTTGCCTGGAAGACACTCCCTCCTCTGAGTGCAAGTTATCTCTAACTTAACAGAGTTATTAACAAGTTAACTCTTAAGAACTTTATTACCTTTTGGTTTACTTCCTTCATTTCGGACATTTCAGTTGAGACATTTCAACTGATACCAAACATTCACATTTAAACCATATAGATTTTTGGGTGATTTTCAGGTGATCTCATCATGAGAGAGAGGGAGTGGGGGAAGAGGAAAAGAGATGTATTCTGGGGTGAGACTTGCGTCTCGAATGGTGATGCTAACTTCAGAAGAGAGTGTCAAATGTTAATTTCGAGAAAGGTCCTGTGTCTTCTCGGGAAGTGGTCGTTCTTCAACCAGACTGCCCGGGATTTTCTAATTTCTCAAGTCTTACACTGGCAGTGGTTCATGTAGGTTGTCTACAAACCGAAAGGTTGGTGGTTCGATCCCCGGTTCACCTGACCAAGTGTCGAGGTGTCCATGAGCAAGACACCTAACCCCAGCTGCTCCCGACGAGCTGGATGGCGCCTTGCATGGCTGACCCGCCATGTATGAATGAGTGCGTGAATGGGTGAATGTGAGGCAATATGTAAAGCGCTTTGGTGGCCATTGGGTCTGTGAAAGCGCTATATAAATGCAGTCCATTTACCATTTACAATATCTCGTCTTAAAGTTTTCCTCCGAAATCTAAAGCAGGAAACATTAGTATTTATTTGCTCTCATTGCAAATGAAACATTTAGAAGAAACAACAGATATTAAAGCAATCAACATTTTTTATGTTTTTTTTTTCTCTTGGTCTCTAGGGCCACAGTTCACAAATGTTTGTTTTCATTGCTATTTTGAAAGCCGTCAACCTGGCAAGACAAGGAATTCAGCTAGTGTTATATATAGAGCGAGTGAAAGAAAATGAGTGAATCTCTCAAATCTGTGAGACCGTGAACTGCAAGGTCTCTTTCAAGGTTCTTTTCTCTTTGTTGCTTTGTGTCTTTGTTTCAAAGCACAAGGAAGGGCGAGAGTCAGAGAGTGAGAGAGTGTGAGAAAATAAAATGAGAGAGAAAGACGGATCAGAAAAAGACCGACTGAAGGGAGAAAGAGAGGAAGCTAGCAGGTGGCCCATAGCCTGTTTTAGCCTGTTTTCTGTAATGAGTTGAGCTGTCTGTTCAGCACAGGGGGAGAGACGGAGATGTGGTACTCGTTTAGAAGCTGGTGGAGGACGGAAAGGTAGTGCTGTTGGAGTAGTTCATGTAGACAGACTTCCTCTCGGCTGAATTCTCCATATTTGGATTTTGCATTGGGCTGCTGATGTTAGTCTGCAATATGTATGTGATACAACATAGATTTTCAGTTAGACAGTTCAATGCACCATCAACGTTTTGCAAACACTTATATTTTTTCATAGGACAACCTGCATAATACAAATATTAAAGGTGCTCTAAGCGATGTCGGGTGACATCACTTCTTGTTGACGTTCGAAGTATTGTCAAACAAAACGGAGACTAACTAGACCCTCCCTCCTCCTCATCTGTGCACTAACCCCCAAACCCCTAGCCCAAATCCTTCTTGTAGGTTATTGGCTGGAACAGTTTATGTTTTGTGGTGCGGGTTAGCCCAGTTTGTTTTTGTTGCCGTTTTTGCCCTTTGTAATCTTATTTGAGTGCAAAACGTTGTTTGCACAGGAGTTTCAAGATACTATAACATAATAAATACGGTCATAAGAGTGTATGCGTCATTGTGGTTGTGTATTATCTTAAGTTATGTGAACTTGTCAGTCTCTCTTTCTGCAGTACACATGGTTACTTCAGTAGGTGGCAACAAATCACCTATCTTTTTGAGGGAGTCATTTGAATCATACATTCAAACGATTAATTTAAAAACATCGACATTTTTGAAAGATTTGTTCAAACCCCTTATTCCTTTAGGAAAACACCCAGGTTTTGTTTCTGCTTTATCTATCTATCAATGCTTTCAGACTTTGCTTATACACGTTACTCATCTGTTTATTATCATGTTTAACAAAGTGTAATGTTTGGCGTTTTATATATAGTAGCTAAGCAGCAGCATAGTTTCCTGTTCACCACATCTAAACTCATCTTGTAAATGTTTGTTTAATTTCAATTTAATATCCCTTTTTATAATGTTGAGTGTTGTGTGTGTTTGTGTGCTTGTGATCCACGAGGAAGCTGCTATTTAATTAGACAGGCCCTCCTGAGGAGTACTCAAGCGAGAACGTTTAAACCCTGCGAGCTACAATTGCGACTGCTTTTGTGAGACACGCACACACAGAGCTGTCTCAGTGTGAAATGTGGCACTCCGAGGATTTATCTGCTAATTCAGTCTCCTGCGAGCAGACGCCACACACATTCTGTTTATTTAGTCAGAGTGAGGCTCTGTTACCGTGTGGCTAGCAGGATCAACACAGGGCAGTTGGTGTACCACACTCTTCCCCTTCTCTCTCTCTCATCCGTTTCTCTGCTTTCTTTTCAAGCTAAGAGAGCAGAAGGACTAGACAGATATCTAGAGGGCATGCCCACTGTCTGACACCTGCTGTTTTCATTCTCCATCCCTTTATTTGTTCTCTCAGTCCCTGTCTCGTTATGTCTTTCCCTCAAACTTTTTCTGGACCTCATGTTGTGCTGGACCGGGTGCACTTGCTGTAAGCTGCTGTCATTCAACAGCAAAGAGGTCAATCATACCTGGAGAAAGCTTAGCTATCTCTTAGCATTCCCATTCATCTCAATGGAAGTTGCTCAGCTGGCTGGCGCAGGACCCCCGAAAGTATGGAGACATTTAGGGTTTTTATTTTTTATGAAATAAAAATACAGGAAAACAGCCTTAACAGTGGGGTATTGTATGGTTCAGTGCAGTGTAAAACCAAGGAGAAGAAATATGAGTTTTCAAAGCAAGCTGAAGTTGAAGAGAATTAGAAATATTTGAACTATAATGAAATGTTTTGTTAAGCGTAGCACAGTGTGTATGGTTGTCCCACTGTGCTTGGTGAACACTCAGCATTAAAAATGTTTCTCTGGAATTAAATTATGTTATTGGAGCCCTGGGGTTTTTTTTTCTTTTCTTCTTCTTCTTTTAATACCATTTTTGCCCTTTGTATGCCTGTATATATTCCCGAGGTGGTGTCATGCAAGATTCTACCCTCCCGCAGAAAGGGGCGGGTGCTTTTTTCGGTGCCTGATTGAAATACTACAAAATTGCTTTGACACATTTTGTCTTAATTATAAATATACTTATAGCCCCCTGTAATAAATAATTTTATCCCTTAAAACTCATTTTCGATCACCAAAATTACATATTTAAAAGTTTTTTCCTGTGAAAAAAAATTCTTCATGCCTTAAAATAGCTTGCAGGTATTATTTAATATGCATGGATCAATGAATATGCAAATTAGCCCCGCCTCCACTCACTCACGCCAGCTCAGAGATTAACTCGTTCTATTTACCGAGGTAAATGCTGCACAATTGTGTCGCTCTTTACGTCGGACACGGGGCAAAAGTCAGTACACCCCTATGTTAAATTGCCATAGAGGCAGGCAGATTTTTATTTTTAAAGGCCAGTTATTTTATGTTGTGTATGTGATGATGTGGGGCTATTTTATTTCCAAAGGCCAATGGATCTTTATCAGGATGCATAGTATCCTGGATCCACGAAATAACTGGATTCTACCCGATTTATCATTTCAACGGAATATCCTGGCTCCTCTCAAGACTCCCTGCTAGTTCACTGTTAATGATATGCTAAAGCCTGCCGGCACGTTGACGTGATTGGTTACAAGGTAGTTTGTGATTCATTAGTTAGTTTCATAAATAATTGTAAACAAAGTTAGAATGCATTATAATATTCAGATTCTTTGCTAAATCTGAAATAGGTTGTTTGTCATGAGTTTTAATGCATTATACTTTCTAAAGGAGTGTTTATTAGATTAGTATTATAACTGGTTACAAATATTCATGAGATCATACAATGCATTATAAGGCATAATTGATGCATTAAACATTGTGTGTGTATATATATTTTTTTCCTTTTTTTATTAATAATTTTTTCTGGTATATTGATAGCTCACATAACCTATAGCTTTGCATACCTATAGATATTAAGTCATATCTACTCCCATTCGAAAGTTTGGGGTCAGTAAGATAAAAAAGGATGCATTTAATTGATCAAAAGTGTCAGTTAAGACATTTATAATCTTAAAAAAATAAAATAAATAAATTCTGAACTTTCTTTCCATCAATTTATTTTAAAAAAAAATCACGGTTTCCACAACATACTTAAGCAGCACAACTGTTTTCAACATTAATAATATTTAGACACTTTCTCACTCAGGATATCATCATATGACTTGGTCATGTGACTGAAGACTGCAGTAATGGCCGGTGAAAAGTCAGTTTTGCTATCACAGGAATAAATTACATTTTAAAATATTAAATAGAAAATCATTATTTTAAATTGTAATATATTTCATAATATTACTGTTTTTACAGTTTTTTAATCAAATCAATGCAGCCTTTCTTTTCCTTCCTTGTATGAGTATGATGCAAGACTCTTTCTCAGGCCTTCGGTCACTTCTCCACTTCAAAGGGCAATTTGGTGATTAATCATGCGTGTTTGCCCTGCTGGTCCGTCCATCCATCTGTGTGTTTATTGAGTTCTGAATCCGCACTCATGAACTCACTGTTTCTGTAGCATGTGGTGAATAATAAACACTCAGTGTTTACATGCCAGTAATGAGCGTTTGCTTTAAACTAAACCAGACATGCCACTGTGTTGGTGGCATCTCTCTCTCTCTCTCTCTCTCTCTCTCTCTCTCTCTCTCTCTCTCTCTCTCTCTCTCTCTCTCTTTCTCTATCTCTCTCTCTCATTTAGAGTTGGTGCAGCTGTCTTTTTCAGTCCTGACTAAATATATACGGTCACATATTGGTCATTAAAAATAAATGTGCTTCACAAAATCTTATCTACACCTTTGCCATTGAAACAAGAACTTCCCGTTTTTCCTTTCTACAATGCAATCTTAGGCATTACTGTAATCCTCTGTTTAAATGGATGCATGTTTCTTATACGCACAGAAACAAAAACATATTTGTCCTGTATATTCCCCTCACATAAGGTTTTGCTCATCTCTCTGTTCCTATAGTCTGTGATAGTTTTGCTTTTGGCAAAGAGTAAAGGGTTTTGTTTGGTTTGTCAGTCTGGATTGATCAGAAATGTGGTCTCCTCATCCTCTTCAGGCCTCAGAGGAGCGGGGCACCTGACGGCCCGTCCTCTATAATCATCTCAAGCATGGCTAAGAGTATACTACCTGCAGCATAGGGGGAAATCACCATACAAATACAACCACACAGCCATTTATGGTCCCACAAACCAGCAACACTCTCAATCATTTTTTTTCTGCGTTTGGAAAAAGTACTTTATATTTATTTGATCTGAAATACAATTAAAACATTAATAATGTTTTCTGATTTGTTTAAATTTAAAAATGCAATTAATTTAATTTATTTTTAATTTTGTTTTGTTAATTTTGTTTTCATTCATTTATTTCATTTACATATTTAAAAAAAATAATCTTGCTGAACTCAAACTTTTGAATCTATTACTATTGGTATTTATTTTATTTTTTTCATTATGATCACAGCACATTTTAAAACACATTTATAAAGAAATAGTTCAAACATGAATAACTATTGTCATGTGTTGTGTTGGATGCCTATAGTAAAAAATTATTGAAGTTAAGTTTTTGATGGGTGAAAACTAGTTTCCAAATCTAGTTAGTTTGTTAGCGTGTCATATCTGTAAACAAAATGTTCTTTCTGTTAATTTACTGCAGATGTGATTCCGAAAATCGCTACCTTGGAAACCCGCTTAGAGGAACATGTTACTGTAAGTAACCCTCACTCTGTCTCTTTCACACACACATAGGGATGGGTTATTTGGCTAACAATTATATTTTTGAAAAACTGGAGCACAACTCCAACATATATTAATTATTATAGGATTAAAAACATACATTTCACAATAATCCTTAATGTTTGTGTCAAAGCTGGATGTGCTTTGTATCTCTAACTCTCCGTGTTTAGCATTCTCTCTGTCGCAGACAATCTCTGTCTCTCACACAAGCAGTGTAGTTTTAGTTTATATTCAGAGCACTAGATGGCAGCCGTACAGCTCCATTATTTGTTCACTTGTCACGATTGACACAAGCACAGAGTGGTCATAACTTCCTCACCCAACCACAAAATAGGAAAAAGAAAAGAAAACGACCACAGACCAGACCATCATCTTCAGGAGCAACGGACATGGGTTCTCCTGAAAATGGCCATGTCTACGCACATTTCTCAAGACAGCTGGAAATTAAAGTCAGTATTAAAGGAAAAACATTTTTAAAAGCCTGTTCTAAATTATTGCTCTTGTCACTATCACTTTCCCAGAAATGCCACCAGACCAGACCAGATTTGACAAACCAAACCAGACTTATGTAAACAGCCCTTCAATACCACCAGTGAATGTTTTTAAAACTAAGCTCCATTTGTTTACAGAGTCTCAGATAAGCAGAGCACATCCAGACAGCCAATTGGTTGCAATGCACATAATCAACAGTAGGTGATCTATTCTGTTCTTAAATTTGTGTGATTTCAAACGAGCTTCTAAACTCAACTTTTCTTTGGACATCTGAGGTTTACTCAGACATTTGTGTTATCTATTACACTAAAAAGGTTTCAGTTAGTAAGAACTTGAAAAGGTCTTATGGCAGAAAGGTTCTCAGTATTTTGATTAATCAACACAAATGGGAGATGACTGTGTGTCAAAAGCAAGTGTGAGGGGTTTGCAAGGCTTTTTATGAGCAGATCAGACTCTCATTCCCTGTATATAGGAGGATTTATTACCAATGCATTATTTATAATTGACCTCCCCTCCAGTCTCTGCAGCACAATACTGTTATATCACTTCATGATTGATAGCGCACTGCATCATATCCTCCTGTGGTCAACAAATCCTTCCAGCATCCTCACTCTTTCCAGCTGAAATGAAACACGCATTACAACGCAGATTCTGATGGGATGTGCTGTTGTAAAAATGCCGATAAATACAGGTGACCGTAAATTCTATAGGGATAGTTCACCCAAATCATAAAACTGCTCTCATCATGTTTGCCATCATGTATCAAGAAGATAATTTGTGAAAATCAGTTACACCATTTTTGTCTATACAATGAAAGTCAATGGGGTCCAAAAAAAGATTGGACAAACATTTTCAAGGACAAAAACAATACTAAACAAAAAACAACAACAACAACAAAAAAGTAATTCAGTCATACATGTTTGGAAATTGCTTGTTGGTTAAGCTTGTTATTTTGAGTTATTTATAACTACTAAGTTTTGACTTTGAATTTGTACTAATAAAATTAACTATTCCTTGTAATGGAATTGATCCATGTCTGAATTTGCAAACCATAAGACGGGTTCCCACATTCTTTTGTCAGACAAAACCCTTAAATGTAAAATATTTTCTTAAAGTCCCCCTGTGGTGAAACCAAGCCTTTAATGTTGTTTATATGTCTATGTGGTGTTTTTTAATATGATTTAAGACAAACCATGTACAAATTCATAAGTCAACACCATTGCTGAGTATTTTCTACTTTAGCGAACCAAAGACAGACTCAAAAACGCGGTTTGAAATCGCTGGTGTTTCTGACGTCTCAAACTATCTTATAACCATATAATGTAAAAAATATGGACGTAGTGTCCGTGACATCACCCGTAGGTTTCTGAACAGCAGTTTTGAAGCCCAAAGTGGCAAAGCCGTCGCCATCATGGTAGCACACCACTCCCGGATAAACGAAAATGGGCCAAAAGGCGGGATAAGCTGAGGTGACGTGATGGCTAACTGACAGCAGACAAACGGCTAGTAGTGACAGCAGCGGCAATCCAACTGTCACTCAAGTGGCCACGCCCTTAATTATGGAGAACTTTAAGGCTTAATATAATTTAAATGGATGTTATATAAAAAAAAAGACCCCCCCCCCTCACAGTTGTCATGAAGGGCAAAACTTGCTATAGACCAAAACCACTTTTTGCACCATGCTGTAAACACTTTTTTTTTCTGCTGTAAAATTGGGCATTTTAACATGGGGTGGGGGGGTGGGGGGGGGGGGGGGTATGGGATTGAATCTCTTTTGCATCCAGTCTCAAGTCACTTCTGTGTTGGTTTCAAGAGAGAAACAGGAAGGTTGCAGCTTGCTTGTAACCAATCACGACAACGTGTGATCATCAACAAGTGGATCTCTGAGCTGGTGTGAGTGAGTGGAGGTGGGGCTAATTTGCATATTAATAGAACTGTGTATACTAAATGATGCAAGGGTTTACAGTTACATTCACGCTATTTAAAGGCATGATGAATCATTTTAGTGATCAAAGATGAGTTTTAAGGGATACAATTATTGACTCCAGGGGAGATTTAAAAGTTTCCCCTGAGATTTCAAGTTAATATTTTTCATTCTGATAATAATAATAATACATTTAATAATATATTTTTATATTATTATTATTATTATCAATTTTAACTAAAAAAAATACTGAATTATATTTCTTTTGCGAATTAAAATGACAAAAATAAAAAATATATATAATATTGATGCTGCAAACTTCTGTCCACAAACATATTGGAAATTGTGTAAATGTGTAAGTAAAGTGAACCTGGTGCACGTTGCATTCCCAAATGCACATTAAACTCGCATCACGTGGTGTAAGGCATCTGATGTCAGGCATGGTTGGTTAAAATAACCTTTGTGATATGTATGATTATATTACACTCGAGTTCAGATTAAAGCAACTGCTCTTCTCCATCTCATGCTCCTTGTATGGTGTACTAAACGCTAAAGTGTACACTGCAGCTGGCCTGCAAACTCTCTCGCAGACAAACACGTATAAACACACACAGCAACCACAAGCAGCACCTCACGTTCCCAGCATCCAGCTGTTATCTCTTACTAGCACTGTTCCCTTCACTCTGTCAGTGTGGATTTCATCACACGTGTGCAACGATTCAGTAGTCCAGCTTCGAAATATGTGGGGCCGACACACTC
The DNA here is from genome assembly GCF_051911475.1 of Siphateles boraxobius. Lineage (NCBI taxonomy): Eukaryota > Metazoa > Chordata > Actinopteri > Cypriniformes > Leuciscidae > Siphateles > Siphateles boraxobius. Next base: position 18,664,736 of record NW_027508811.1, on the reverse strand, counting down.
GCTAATTTGACCAATTAAAGCCATCAAGAGAGGCTAGTTGGAGCGAGACAAGTCTGACTCCCTAAGGGAACGTCAGTGACATTTACCCACTGAGTGGGATTGATGTTTACGCTTCGTCTTTGTAACAGGATAATTCAACCAGCCTTGAACACACTAATGTCTGCTATCACAAGGAGAAAAATCAAGGGCCATCAAACATGATAATACTAATGATGACGATAAATGCAAGTCACTGTAACGGTAATTGAATGTCTCCTTCACTATCATATTGGATAGATGTTTATTACAGTATAACCTCCAGTGTGATCAGGGTCATGTTTCAACTGCTATATACATGATGACGAATGTTATGCAGTCAAAACTGTCATTAGACTGTTGTCTTTATCAGACTATAGGTCATGATTACCATGCTGTATCATATTCTAATAGACCAATGGTGACTCTAGTATTTTTTTTGTTTGTTTGTTTGTTCTTCCTTATTGTAATGGGTTCTTTTAGCTTTGCTTCAGAGCACTAAATTGTTGTTAACATTTTTGCTCCATTACTTTTCAGAAAACAGATAAATCCTTGTTATTTTGAAATTGAAATCGAGACCTGCTCTGAAACGTGACAGTGGTGTCCAGTTTATGAGCAAATCATTCTTTTAACCCAATTATTTTCGGTGAACCTATTGAAACGGTTCACAAATCACACTGAACTATTCTTTCACAAATTGGATGGATCCGTTTACAGCTGTTCTCGATTCGACTGCTGTCTGGTTCCATGATCCAGGCAAACAAAAATAAAAAAGAACAAAAAAAGCTCTGAAAGTTTTTATATTTGTTAACAATTTTTTATATAGCCCTACTAGTTTGTTGTTTTCACTTGTTTACACACTTATGAGTAAGCTCAAAAGATATTAAAAGTTTAATCTTTTGATTAGTGTACGGGAATATTTTTGTGCATTAAGTTTACCATTTAACGTTTAAAGTGGCAGATTATGTACATTTCATTTTTGCAGCAGTAGTACTGGTATCATGATCACTACTGTTTGGGATCAGTAAAAAATTAAATTGATCAAAATTTGGTCAAAAGATTAAAGATTTTTGTTTCAAATAAATGCTGTTTTTTGAACTTTCGATTCATCAAAAAATCCTGACAAGACTGTTCAACAACACAACTGTTTTCAACATTGATAATAATATGAATTGTTTCTTTAGCGCTAATGAGCATGTTAGATTGATTTCTGAAAGATCAGTAATAGCTGCTGAAAATTCAGCTTTCACATCACAGGAATGAATTACATTTGAAAATATATTAAAAAAGAAAACAGTTAAAAATAAATTATGATAATATTACTCAATATTTCAGTTTTTATTATATTTTTTATCAAATAATGCAGCCTTGGTGAGCATAAAATACTCAAAACATCAAAAAATCGTATCGACCCCAAACTTTCGAAAGGTAGTTTACTTTCACTCAAATACGTGATTTGTTAAAGACAGCTTTGATTCTCTTAACATTGATCCAAAAAACTATATTTATACCTCATATACTGATATACAGCCAACTTTCCACTGGCTGAATCAAAGCCATAACTTTTGCTTCAGACATACTCAGATGAGTGTACCAGACATCCTCAGGTCCCTCATCAAAAACTAGACCGCTAAATACTTTTAGTCAGGCTGCTTTGTGTTTGCATACAAAGTCACTTTTTATTTGGACATCTAAAGCCCCATCTTATTTTCTTAAGATAATTGTTTTGGCTTTAAGCCTTCGAAATAATTATCTTCTTCAATCGAGACCATGTTAAAGTGCATGAGGATGAATTAGGATCCTTTACTTTCAATGCATTTTGGTCATGCTGATGTTATGGAGAAGAAATTGTCATTTAGATGATAAAGCTATCTTGCATAGTGGAAATGCCGGTTTATAGTATATTCAGATTTTTTGTCACACCACAAAGATAATATTCAAGCAAAGCGCATTCAAGCTGTTTACCGAACAGAATTTTTGTCATACATGCACAGTGCATCCTGCAAAAATAGTGTAAGTTGTAGCTGTTCCAGACATGCACACTGAGTTTAATTTAGATCATACCTTTTGTTTTGATATACGTGATCAAAAAACATTTAGCTTTATCATTTCTTCTAAATAATTTGTAAACATGAACATCTTACCTTATATAATATGGTAAGCTAAATCATGTGCTTTTGTTATGCATACATGGTTGTCTTCAGTGCAAAAAAACTATTTTTGGTACTTCATTTCAGCTCATTGCATTCAAAAGGACCGTGCGAACCAGTGTATATTTAGTTTCAACTTATTTAAGGGCAGTGTGCCATTTTCTTTCCTGCTTCTAAAAAAGATGACTCCAGATGTCCCGAACTCTCTGCTGTTATCATTACCGCCAGCAAGGTGTTCCAGAATTGAGGATGATAACGTTTATGGTAGAAGACATTAAATAAAATACCTAGATCCTGTTTGCCAGGGATGGCTTTTTGTTATTGCTTCATTTCAGATCTCTGAACTTGGAAATGAAATGTGTTCTACAGGATGCTTAGAGGAAATTGCACTTTGGCTTGATGAGAGTGTTATTTGAGATTCCTGTAATGCTTTATTGAATTATGTATTGTAAATAAATGTGTGCGTTTCGCAACCAGAGCACGTCATAAGACGATGATGTTGTTGTCGGTTGTAATCAGAACGTCTTCTCTTGGCTTCTTATGTATGTTTAATTTTATCAGATGATGATGAAAATATACTGGAGTTCAAATAAGGTTAATAACCTCATATGTTAATAATTCCATTCCTCTGAAATAGAATAGTAGCACATGTTTTCATACAATTTCGTTTGATTAAATGACCACAAAATAACCACATTATTTAGTGTTCTATGATTTCACTCTCTGGGAATTTGATTTACTGGCTAAATTTGTGCAATTAATCGGCTTATGATAACCGAATTATAGCAAAAATGTTGGAAGCAGTGAAACCATTACAGCATATTGTTATTTATGTTCATTTCATATTTGCATTGTGCTTTGTGAACTCCTTGACATGCATTCACTCACGCACACATATAAATACATGCAGTCATGCAAGCGAACACAGATGCACACTCATAAGTATTATCATCACAGCAGGAAGTGTAAGAGAGTGGGCAATACGTAGCTTTAAGTGTCCTCTCAAGCACCATAGATATAACTACATGTACTATATCCCATTACGCAAAACAGCCTGTTGATCTCCCTCTTTGATATTCTGCTCTTATTTTTCCCCTTCATGGAATAGAAAAAGTCTCAGAAGTTTGCCAAAGACCCTTATGGGATAAACACAGCTTTGCTGTGTACCTGGGGCAAGAACAAGGAGAGAAAAAGCTAGCAATAATCTTTCTATTTCTGTGACAACGGAGGGTACTGAGTGGTCAGAGGAACAGATAAGCTCAAGACGGATGCTTTGATCTGATCTGTGGTAATTCTCCATCTCCCTGCGGTTTCAGAATGAACACGGCTATTTGTTGAACCTAATATCCTTTAGTTTCGCTCGCTTTCTGTGAACATCCCCTATCTGCTATGTGTACCAGTGAATCTATGTGAATCTGCTATGGTTTTGTGTGCCTCTGTTACGTCATGTGCAGATATGTAGAGATAAACATCTTTTGAACAAGGCCTGGAAGTTTTTCTTGGATCGGCGAGGGGTCAGAGACAGTCAGACTCGGTTTGTTAGATTGCAGCTGCTCATTTGAGGTTTGAAATGGATGTTTAATGTTGATGATGTGTGCTCAGGGTCATGATGAGTTAGATTAGCAACTGGGTTGCAATAAATTGAACTCTAATCACACACACACACACCAGATGACACTTCTTATGAAAAAACTGTAATTGTTAAAGTGTTGTATTATGCTATTTTAAAGGTAAAAAAAAAACACTTTAATTGTCTCATAATATACATTGTACATAATCTAATTTCTCATAGAGTTTGAAAACGATTCGTTCGAGATTCATTCTCTCTACTCCCCTCCTTTCCTAGGGCCTACTCTGCTCTTATTGGTCATACGGCCCAGTCTCTTGTGATTGGTCTGTTGCTTACAGCGCATGTCGGAAACGAAACACCTATTACCATCTGAATTTCAGCTGCGGAAGCTTCTTTAGCACTTGATACAGTGGATTCGCAGTGCTGAAAACAGCTTCTTCTCGACATGTCGTCAACACAAACCAAACTCTTTCAGGCCTCAGCTACAACTACAGTGTTTGATAGCGGGTCAAAGTAGACGTCGTTCACGGGCAGCCAATGAAGAACTTTGTCTGGCTTTATGCAAATTTGAAACATTTTTACGTAGGTATCTAACAGGAAGTGAGACTGGAAATGCTGACGACTCGTTACAGCAGTTCAGAATCGATTATTTCTTTTAGGAGACAATAACGTTGGTCATGCACTTTTATCTTTGAAAAACACTGCAGACCTTTTACATTTGCAAACAGTTGTATTACACACTACATGAAAGGTAATATTCGAAATGGCACAACAGTGGCACTTTAGGTGCTTTAAATCTATTAAAAATTTTGTCTATTTATAAAAGGTCATAAATGATAACTAGAATCCAGAATAATGTCAATGACAGTTCTGTGTTTTCTTCCATCAGCAGAGTCGATATTAATTTTGACCCGCTGGACAATCAAATCAGTTCTCAGCCTTCCTCTGTCTGTTGCTATTTAATCATATGCCATCTTCACAATTGGATCGGACAAGGTGACCTTTAGTTGCTCGTGCAGATGCGAGCTGTCATAAAGTCCTTGATATCACAACTGCTTCTCTTTCCCAACGAGAGTTTGTGTTTAACTTTGAAGATTTGCTGTGATTGCCATGATGTTGCGATTTCAACATAACATGAACATGAAGAATTTTTGCCAAGCTATCACTTTCATATGTTAACCAATCTAATGATTTTTATGCTGAAACACTTGGACATAAATTCTAAATACAATTTATGTTTTGTTTTTGTTTTTCTCCCACCTTACTAGATAATCTCCTGATAGACTACCAGTTCACCTTTAGTCTGCTTCAGGAGGAGGATCAGCATTACACAGCTATTAACTTCATGGCGACTCCGGAAGAGGTCAGTGAGTTTGCATCATGTGTTTGCAACAAGTTGTATTTGATTTTGAACTTGGTGTGTTTGCAAAAAAGTGCCCAAATTTTGTGTTCTTAACATATGCAATATGACTAGTTTCCTACAACAAGCTGGGCTTTTTTTCTTGTTTTTTTTTCAGTCCACATTATTGTAAATATGTATATATATTAGTGCTGTCAAACGATTAAAATATTTAATCGCGATTAATCGCATTAATGCCATAGTTAACTCGCGATTAATCGCACATTTTTATCTATTCTAAATGTCCCTTGATTTCTATTTGTCTCATTATTTTTTCTAATTTTAATGCTCTTATCAACATGGAAAAGTGGATCAGCAGTAAGTTTGTTCTTAGCTGTGGTATCCATGTGCTTCTGTCTGAAGTCATCCATTGTAGAGCTTAGATCGGGCCCAAAAAATCAAGCCCGACCCGAGCCCGTGCGTATTGTGTCCGAGCCCGGCCCGGCCCGACACATAAACTGTAATTATGAGCCCGAGCCCGATTTAAACCCGTCCATTTTTTTAATACGTGGGTCGTTTTAACTGACGTTCTCAACTACTTTCTATGTTACTTTCTCCCGCCCGCAACATTTTTGTCCCGCTCCCGCCCGCAAATACACTCTTTTTTTTGTAGGCTACCTCCAAATACTTTCGCCTACGTGTCGCCACAATACACATAAGCATAAATGCTCCTGATAAATTATTTGTTATTAAAGCATTAACACACAAACCACTGTTATAACATAAAAGCAAGCAGGCTACTGAGTGCATGGTTTGGCATGACTGAATGCGCGCAAAGTGCGCTCCCTTAATAATTCCTAAAAAGCTGACATCAGTTCATCGCAATCTCACACATCTGTTATTATCAATGAAGCTGACTGCACAATGCATATTTCATAATATATACACTTTGTTTGTTATAATTTGAGGATTTGCCAGCATACAGAATTCAGCACTGAACAAAAAGTCTGTTTTGAGCGGTGAGGGGAGTCTATTTTAAATGCTTCTGATTGGCCATTGCATTCAAGAAATCAACACATATGTCTGTGATTGGCTACATCCCTCAACGCTGCAAACATGTTATAAAAAGACTCTGCCCTGTAAATCGTTTCTATTTTGTTTTAGTTGTTCTTGTTGCTTTTCTGCAACATGAATAAAAATGTATTAGTTTTTATGTTTTATTCATAGATATTTCTAGTTTGCGGGAGTCCCGCGAATCGTTTTATTCTCCCGTATCCGCACACAGAGTGAGTGCATTACTGCTCGAGCCCGCCCTCGCACTCGGCCATCAAATCTAGTCCCGCGCCGCACTCTATTGCGTTGAGAGTGCACGACTCTAAATCGGCGTCTCGCGCTCGCGCCATCCAGTCAAAACGTAACGTTAGCCTACTACTATTTGGCCGGCGCGCAAGCCCAAAAAAGTACGTGCCTGTTGTTTTGTTTACGATCTAGCTATCCGGTGTGATGTTGTAGTTTTTCCAACGTTACTAGTTGTTGCAACAACATTTGAAAAAAATACAAAGTTGGCTAGGCCAAAAAGAGCGTTAATCTCGCGATAAAAAAATTGACGCCGTTAAAATGTGTTTGCGTTAACGCCGTTAATAACGCGTTTAACGCACAGCACTAATATATATATATATATATATATATATATATATATATATATATATATATATATTGTAAACTCTTTATTATCAGCTATTTAATTTTTTTGTCATCATGTTGTTTGTTTTTCAGACCAACAAGAATCTCGATATGTCAATTAATGCATCTAACAATTTCAACATCAACATAACGTGGTCTATTGGCTCAACAGGTAAAGTATTTAATGTAATATTGTAATAAGTCCCAAAAGAAAGAATTACTTTGTAAAATAGTCCTGGCTGAACATAGTAAGTATAGGACACCTCTGTGAGTCCATTGTCAAGGCATTCATAAAATGCTTTTTGATTTTAATTAAGATAAACAGGCATTGCTCTTGCACAGGCAAATGCTAAGCGAAAAAGATTTTCGTTTTGTTGCTGTTGAATAAACCTCTAGGACAAGCAGATATGTGGAGAAGTGTTAAATATTGTCCCGTAGGCCCAGATAAACCAGACTCCCAATGGTCAATAGAATATTACAGATAGTGTTCGAGTGTAAGTGTCATTGTCATGAAAACTTATTTATAGAAATATTTAACCGCTCAAAAGAGTGGTTAATGGAAAAGTCACATTTTGCATTGTGATAAATTGCTATTAACTAAAATAAATCAGTTTTTTATTCTGTCATACTTAATGGAACAGTCTCTGTATGGGTCATCTGGGAAACATCAATATAGACTGACTAATGTTCATGTTAATTTGTGGTTGGAGATTTACTGTATTATGATAGACCATGTATTCACTATTAACTCTTAAATCTGTTCAAACCCTTAAAGAAGTTTCTAGGCATTTTTCTAATACTTTCACTATTAATCGTGTTGGCATTCGAGTACAGCTTCTTAGAATAGCATTATTCAGATGTTTTATAGTTGAAGGGTTGATCAGAACATTTATGCCATTTTTAATCATGCTGAGGATTTTGTATGCTGATGTTGTTGTTGGCTGACGTGCACTTTGCTGACTCTGTGTTTTGTGTCCCTGCAGCGGGTACGATCTCTGGGGAGGAATTCCCCATAGTGTCCAAGACAAACATCAAAGAGTACAGAGACAGCTTCTCCTGTGAGACATTCTCCTTCCTGGCAAATCCCAACATCACTTTCCATGTTTATGTCAGCAACTTTTCATGGCCAGTCAAAATACAGGTAAGATCATATGCCTGATTTCTATTACCTCAGCCAGGTGTGCCTTCGATTTAGTCCAGCCCCAAACAGCCTTTTCTTATTTATTAAGTCAAAAAAAGTGCATAAAACCTATTTTTTAAATAGTGATTTTTATGTGTTCAGTGATTAATACACACAAACTGGCTTATTAGATATACATGAATGAATATTTTTATATACGTTTGCATATAGTTAAAAAAAGTTTAGTTTCAGCTCCATCCCTCAGTTTGAAGCTGCTTTTCTTGTTATCTGCCAAACTGTTGACTGATGAGCTTTTTATTTTGATATATTATATACAGTGCATTTTAAAGTTGTAAAATGATTACATTTTTGTTCAGACTTTGATCAAAACAGCATCATGATCATCAATATCTTCATCATAATGTACCACAACAACAAATTACTGTAAATATCATCCATGAAATTTGTTTTTGATTTCAAGGCAAGCTCTCTAAGCCTCGTGTATAAATAGGGCACAGAGTATAAACCATTATGAATTGTGTTATGCAAAAATAATATGTTTAATGATCCATGAGTCCGCTTTGTGCTCATCAATTTTATTTGAAGTGCTTTATAAAAGCGCTGACAAACTGTATAAAATATCTTAATTCTCTCAGCATTCTCATCTATGAACTAAAGAAGAGTCCATTGCATTCTCTGTTTAGATAACCTGATAAATCTAGTTTAACTGGTAAAACTTCATATTTTCAAGTTTATGTTTGTTATTGTTTGTGGGGTTTGTGTCAATGAATTGATGTGCCTTCATGTGCTTTTACAGGGTTCCTACAGTCATGTATAGACTGAAAATATCAAGGCTCTAATACATTTTTAAAAAGTTTTGGCAATGTCTAGGTTGAATATTTCCAGTTATGACCTGCTCTCAAATATTCAGTTGAATCTAAAATGTGCAGTTTGTGAGTCAAATCTCTATAAAATTATTTTAATGACTCAACTCATTCAAACAACTAGAACAGTCGTGGAAATAAAAAAAGTAAAAAAGTCTAATTTATTTAAATGTTGCAAATGTTTTTGAACATTGAACATTGATTTTGAAATGCTTTCCTTTACCATGCTGCTCACCAGGCTTTTTAAATCAAAAATACAATACTACAAAAATATTGTGAAATAGTTTTATAATAATCTGAATATATTTTAAAATGTAATTTATTCCTGTGATGGCAAAGCTGAATTGTCAGCTTCCTTTACTCCAATTTTTAGTGTCACATGATCCTTCAAAATCATTCTAATATGCTGATTTGGTGCTCAAGAAGTGTTTCTTATTATTATCAATGTTGAAAAAAAAGGTTCTGCTTAATATTTTTGTGGAAACCGTAGTTATTTTTTATTACTGGATTATTTGTATAGAAAGTTAAAATAGCATTGAAATAGAAATCTTTTGATCAATTTATTATATTCTTACTGAATAAAATAACTAATTTCTACTTCTTAAAAATTCTTACTGACCCCAAATATTTAAATGGTATATCCCTCAAAAAGTGTAGGAACTCTGCTGGTCCATTCCCACTCTGCCTTACATATTAAACGTACAAGTTTTGCCCAGAACAGGTGATGCTGCTTGTAATCGGGCCAACACAGTCATCAAAGCTTTTCAAAGCCAACACAGTCATCAGTCTTCCCAGCAACCCTCAGTCAGATCCTGCTATGCCCTGTGTGAGAGTGCAACTGCACTGTGGCCTATTAGTATCAGTCATGTATTGATTGTGGCTGTGAATCATTCCCATTAATGCAGTTTTACCATACCCACATATAGATGAGATAGTAACATGAGCCCTTAATTGTCCTCATCAGGAGCCCAGTTACCACAGTCATCTATAGACTGATCTGAGTAACCTGAGAAGAACCGCTTCTCTGGCCCTGACCTTCATCACGTCTGATGGACATCCAGTCAAACTGCTTTCAAAATAAAATCATCTATCCCTCCGATTTATTGGCCTATTTGGTGCATAAAGAGAAAATAATATTTCCTCCTGCCAGCCGCAGTGAACGATGTTGCGTCTTCCTTTTAAATTACTCTTTTATAGACTAGAGAAAGAGACGAAGCTGCGCTTACTTTCATCTCAGTGTCTTTCAGTATTTGCTTATGAAAAGCTCATATTGTTCATACAAAGTGAGACTGAAAGATTGACAGCGACTAATACTCTGAATGTGTTTTCTATTATACTCGTCGTGTCTTGTGGCTCATGTGTGCTCACGCCTGTCAGTCAAGGTCACGCGTGGTCGCGGGCATATCTAATACAAAGAGTATTTTTTGTAGTCTCATACTTCATGTGGTTTAATAGTGCAGGTCAAGGCTGTAGTGTCCCTCACTGCACATTGTTCACAGGCAATGTGCAGAGACACACACACACACACACACACACACACACACACACACACACACACACACACACACACACACACACACAGGAAGAAGCAAGCATGAGAGGCCGCTGTCAGCCCTGTGACTGAAGTGAGCTGCTGACATACTAGTGATTGGTATCACAGTTGGAGTTGTGTGCAGCATTCATCACCACCAGTCTTCCCTTTTCCACTGCTTGCAGTCACTCACTCCTTTCATTCTCTTTATCTATTTCATGTCAGACTCTGGCAGAGATTATCCATTTATTACAGATCTCACCCCATGTTCAGTCTGTAAGAGTTGATCACACCAGTTCAATCAAATAAGTAAATGCATGAATACTTGGTCAAAAAAAACTTTATTTAGCATTGATGCATTAAATTGATCAAATGTGTCATTAAATTATGTATTATGTATTAAATTATGTAATCATTACATTTAACATTTCAATGCTTTTACTTGACATACACGCACATTTCCAAAACCAATAGATCTTTAAAAAATAAAAAATAAATGGATTTGTTATTGTGTTTGCTACAAAAAAAAGGTTTAATCACATATTCCCAGCACTGTTTCCACATGTGGTTTGCCTTAATACTTGCCATTATTTATATCTCTTCCTATTAATCATGAATCTGTGCTCATGATGTAAGGTAACCTGGTTATCAGGTTTAATCCAGATCAAATACGCCCGGTCCTTCAGACTCATTAATGAGTAACAGTAGGAGAATCAGGATAGTCATGTGTAATGCTCATCTGCTCGGCATGGGAAAGGCTACCCTGGTGATGACAGCATTTCCTGCCCTCGCTCTGCTCCCCCAGGGTTATCACTCCAGTCTCAGGATGACATCAGCTTAGAGCTGAGGGCTGGTTTGGGGGGCAGAGCTCAAGGGGATTTGCCTATCCTAGTGGAACAGACTTATAGTTTGTCACTGTGGTCCTGTACCTCACCCCTCCAGTAATTTTCAGTCCACATCTACAGAGAGCTGCTCTACTCACCCCTTTATTTAGTGCTTGGAAATGAGAAGAATATTTAGTTAACCTAATATTGTGTTTAAGTTTAATATCTTGTTTTGGGCTGGTTTTAATCACAAATTAATCAAGTTTAATGTCATTCAGAAGACGACTAGTGACTCCACTGTCATTAATTGTCAATAATTGGATTATGCCAATAGCTGAACATTATACAATATAAAACCATAATCATGACTACTGCTGTTTACATAATCATTATACATGAGTGTATTTCGCAACATCAGTGTCAATAAAATTTATTCAGAGCAGCACCATGACAGGTATGACACCGAGGCTGTGAGGGAAAGACTTAGCGTGTTTTCAATGGCATCCACTGTAAAAAAGCTGTATAAAGCTCCTAGATCATTTATAATTTTCCACAGCTTTTTTCACAGGTTTTTTTTTTTTTGGGTCTTCTGACATTTCTTGTATAGATATTTTTGCAGTGATTCGTCAGCAGAACAATCCAAAAACACATTAGAGATGGCGCTGCTGTGAATGAGGTCTATATCATCTTAAGTGTCTTATCTAACTGCAAAAATCCAGTTTGCAGTTTACGCTGGAAAAGAACTGCCCATTTAGACAAGATTAGACAGTTTGACCAGCATGTAAAGTGAACAGCCACTGTGGAGAGACTGTGGGAGTTTTCTGTGGGCATCTCTGAGACTAAGACTATTGATGCACCTCTGTTTTATCCTCCGTTTTCTTCCTTCATTTCTGTGACAAGGATTATCTCAAAAAGATCAGTTAAAGGTGCGGTGTGTGATTTTTAGCGGCATCTAGTGGTGAGGTTACGAATTGCAACCAACAAAAGTTACGGTGGCCGACAGGAAAATGACATCGTCTGAGACAGCAGAGAGTAGCCAGTTCAGCAGTGAGGTTTCTTTACAAGGATAAATTAAGAAATTATGTTTACTTAATTATTCCCGTAAAACTATATGTGAGTTGCGAATAAAATTGTTACTTGTTCATCATTGTGTCAGTGTTTTATTCGCTGAACTAAGCTTGCTTCCTTGCACGAAGAGCAACATAGTAACGAGACTCGTTTGTCCGTTTAGGGCTACTGTAGAAACATGCAGTGGTGGAGGAAGTACTGAATCTCAGTACTTAAGTAAAAGTACAAATAACCAGAGACATATTTTATTTAGTGAAAGTAGAAGTACCACAATGACAACCCTACTTAAGTAAAAAGTAAAAAGTACCTGATTTTAAATGTACTTTAAGTATTAAAAGTAAAAGTACTTGCATAACAATTTATTCTCTTAATGTCTATATTCTAATGATTAATAAAACAGTTAATCCTAACTCATTCAACCTAATAATCCTATAATGATGTTCAATAATGATGGAAAAGCCGTTATTGTTTAAGTTTTTGTCACCATTTCAGAACAAGCTTGCAATTAGGCAATATACACATCAAGCTTAATTTGACGGGGTTTGGCTGTAAACGCGATTAATTTATGGCGTAATTCTGAACCTCTTGGCTTGCCATACTAATCCCAGGGCTCTCAAGTGTCATGCATTGAGCGTGACGGTCACTCATTTCGGTCTTTTGTCACGCTCTCCCGACACACATTGTATTTCCACGCTGAATAACTATTTGTAATATATTTAAAATGCCGCAGCGCCCAAAACTCTGGCCGCGCCGCTCTCATAGCACTGTGGAACCGGCATGAATCAAGCGCGTTTCCTCTGGTGTTGTTCGTCGAGCTACACAATAGCCAATCAGAAAATAGTACTATTGTATCTGGGTAAGATTTAACGCAACAACCAATGAAAAAAATTTATCTACCCCATGCACGTAAAAAAAAATTCCGCGTATAAATTGCACGACCGGGTTGATATGGCAACCAAACTTCACTGGTGAGACAAATGTGTGACGAACGGACGGTCAGGATGGCGTTTTGGCAGGGGAAAACTGATCAGAAAATGTAACGAAAATGTAACAGAACGTTGTAGAAATGTAGTGGAGTAGAAAGTATAATAATTGCTGCAAAAAGTAACGAAGTAAAAGTAATTAGTATGCACTATTGATTCTACTTAAGTAAAGTAAAGATATGTGAAAAATGTACTTAAGTAAAGTAACGAAGTATTTGTACTTCGCTACATTCCACCACTGGAAACATGTCGGCGCATTTCAATGTAAGGGGATCCGCGGTGTAAGTAGATAGAAAGAAAAAGTTTTTTTACACCACTGAAAACTTATTTTTCTAGGTAGTGACGAAACGCGTTCTGTAGCGCTTATTCGCTGTCGGCTACGATAGAAACATGGCGACACAATATGTCGGCCTCCATAGAAGGGGGTGCCCACGGTTATGGAGAAATAAATGTCTCATTCTAAGGTAATAAAAACATAACAGTTCATTATGCAAGGTCTTTATACACCACTGAAAACATAGTTATGGATATTATATTGCATTTCAGTCAATAGATCCTTAGAAATATTAAACATTGCACCTTTAATAGCCTTTTTTTAAAACAGGTCTCATTGCATCCGCTTGTCCGAGAAAATGTTAACCGGAGTTCGAACTGACGGCAAAATTGACTTTTATGGTAATCAGCTAACCTAGCTAGTTATTTTTTATCGTTGCCATTTTATTCAATTTAAAGATCTAGATGTTTGTGATTTAGAAAAAAAAAAAGTTTAGGCACCAATCTGCATATGCGATGGACATGGGTTTATGCTTATCTTTGCTTGCTCCTTTGAAGGCATCTTGAGTAAAACATCTCTATATTTAACAAAGCACATACAAAAGACATGAGCCGGAAGCAATACAACCTGTTTTGCACAATACGGAAGTTTGTCGCACATAACTCCCACTAAAGTAAATTAAAAACTATTTATAATATTCTGCTCTTATAATAGTCTCATTGTGGGCAGAAGCAGAGCTGCTGCATTAGATAGATTTCTGTGTTATACGGCCATCTTGTCGCAGCCATTCTGGACCAAGGAATGGGGAGTGATTTGATTTTCTCCACACACATCTCTTAATTTCCCCAGTCCAGTAGACATCATTAAATAGAATGCCTTTAGTAATCTCATTTCTGACAGGCAGTTTGTGGTCTACCTCAACCTCTGTCCATCTCTGACATGAGCGAGTCTCTTTGGATAACGGGTAAAATGAAACGGTTAGCCAGAAACACAGTGGTGCCATATCGGTTGATAGCTTTATCACAGCAGATTGGCTTTCATAGCGGTGAAAGAGAATGGGTAAAGCTAAGTGCTCAGTGCTCCACAATCTGAGAAGGCCATGACAGCAGAGATTACTTCATTTGCTCTGTCTGTTCTCACTTGTTCTCTCCTTTACCATTATATGGAGAGAGAATGAGGGGAAAAAAAAGCAAATGTGGTGCTGATGTGAATACTGACAGGACAGAATTAACTGTTACATATTTGCTTTATTGTATCAGTACCTTAGTTTAAATTATGTATATGTATATATATATATATATATATATATATATATATATATATATACATACATACATATATATATATATATATATATATATATATATATATATATATATATATATATATATATATTTATATTTATATATATATATAAAATTAAATATTTAAATAATTATAATTATAATTAAAGTTATTACATGCATTCTTTTTTGTCATTTTAAACCATACCATCCATAATAAAACTTACTTTTATAAATTAGTTGTTCAAGGAAAAAAAATATTTATTAAGTTTTGTTTTATGTAGTAAGTGTTCAATCGGTGTAATTTTGGATCACAATATTTTAGTACAGATTTATTAACATTTTAAGGTTTTTCCTTCAGCAGTTGTGTCAATAAAATATAAAAGCAGATGCAAGGCCTTAGATCACCAAAACCTGACATTTTGGGATGATTTGATGCCAGATGTTTATTGTGAGTGTATATGATCCCACCTCAGATAATATAGGTGAGCTACATGTTTGCATGTGACTGATTATAAATATGGTGCTCATTTGAATATTGTAGGTGTGCATAATATTCAACTAATATCTCACTGCAGTCATTAGGTTCTGTCATGAATATGTTAATGTACCATCTGCAGAACTGCCGATCTTCATTCTCTCTCTCTCTCTCTCTCTCTCTCTCTCTCTCTCTCTCTCTCTCTCTCTCTCTCTCTCTCTCTCTCTCTCTCTCTCTCTCTCTCTCTCTCTCTCTCTCTCTCTCTCTCGTTCTCTCGCTTGCATCCCTTTATCCCACACGTCCAGTTCAAGAAGTCAGATATGATGCTCATTAACTTTTTATAACACTTTAAATATTCTTGGGAAAGGTACAGGAACATCTATTTTTATCCTTTCCCTTGCACTCAAACACAAACAGCATGTTTGCAACAGCATGTTGTTCAGTGACCAGTGCTGGTTTAGCAGTGTCCTGTCATCACCTCAGCTCTTGATATTCTTCTCAGAGAAGCGTTTTAGTTGCTTTTACCTTCAGGCCTCACAGACCCTCTGATTCACCCTGACTCTGTTTTGCCTAACTTCAGGGTTCTTGGTGCTCAAAGGTGGTATTGAACTTTAAAAAGCACATGCACTCAATAATCACTTAGCCTCTGATCTCTGTACAATGATGGTGTTGTGGTGTCCACTTTTAAACTAACACTAAAAAGCTAATCCTCCTGTTTTTTCTAGATGTCAGATCATTCTAGATGGTCAATGTGCTTCTGAACTCTACTTTCCAGTTTAATTTTGCATTAGTACTTCTAATAAATTTACAATACATGGTCCCTCAGTCCATAATGTCATCTGTATTTTTGGTTTATTATTATTATGATTATTATAATTTTGTAATTAAGTCCTTTATAGTTTGCTTACATTTTGAAAAAGTATCTGATCTTATGTACCTATGTGCATGAGTTTAAGTACAATTTGAGATCATAGCTTCTGATTGACGCCCGTAGTCTGCAATTGGTAGTGTAAAGTATTCAGCATTATGCCGACAACGTAACACAAAACAAGACACTAAATTGTTTAATTTGCTGTTAGCGTCAATCTTGTAACATGCACAAGGCCTTTGCAAGTGCAGCTTCATTCTAGTACATTAGCAGAAATATTTTTGACGGATTTAATGTTTCATAAAAGTGGGTCTGCCTGCATTAAACTTTTTCTATAGTGTTTTTCCTGCCAAACTTTTCTTCCACATTGCATTGGACTGAGCTAAATGTCAATTAGATGTGTAAGGTAGCATTTTTGGGATAATTGGATGCTAATGCAAAATTAAATCAAAACATTTAGTACAAGTTGGCCTTTGATATCGTCACACTTTTTTTAAGTTAAAAGAGAAATTAGGGTAATGCTTATGCCATCCCTGACATCTGGCACAGTGTTCCACAAACTTCCTTTATAGTCCAGCACACTTTTTAGTAGTCTAACATTTCACTAAATTATTTTGCCGTCAAGTTAATACTATACATTCTCTATATGCAACTGGATGATTTTGGTTTAAAAAAAAACCCTCCCTTCTAACTCTCCTCACCTCACCCATCTTCGATAATAAATCTGATGCTGTAGCTACTGTGAGGGCAGTTGACACGGCCCTTCAAGCCAGAGATCTGCTTTAGTGGACTTTGATGGTCAGGGCAGGTTCAGGAGTTTAGGCCCAATCACCATTTTCAGGTCGTTAAATCTCTTCTGTAGATATCTCAAATTTACAATGTCGGGGAAAATGCAAGAGCTTGGAATCTGCTAGCTAGCATACACATAATGTTTTTTTATATCCTCAAAGAGCTCTTTAATGGAGGTGGAGAAGTCAGGGTTATTAGCCAGAAGCTGGAGTGAGATGGAGAGAAAAATGCTGACGGTAGATAAAGACATCATGAGGAACTCAGAGCATGTTAGGGTTTTTATTATTTTAATTGACAAAGAGACAGCAAGCCATCAAAAAGCATATGTCTCAGGGTTCCCGCGGATCCTTAAAAAGTCTTAAAGTCTTAAATTCAATTTTAAAAATTTAAGGCCATAAAAAGTCTTAAAAAGTCTTGTTTTTACTTATGAAAGGTCTTACATTTCCGATCTAAATGTTTTTTAATGATATAATTAGCGTACTTTTTCAGCATTACTTCTGTCTCCTGCACGCGAAAGAGGAGAGAAGGAGAAGAAAGTTGTTAAATGTCAGTTCAATTGTAAGGTCATTCTTTATGTGCGTAGTGGTATGCGATGTGTATTGTCTTTAGGGGCCAAGCACCGAAGGTGCGGGCACCTATTGTAATTGTTCCGGTTCTTATTCTTATTCTTCTTCCGACTGGGCGTCTATGGCAGCCCATAGAACCGTTTGCGGGAAAGTTGTTTTGGTTTGACATTCTGATAGAGGACAGTCCCAACATTAAATACACCAATTTTGGTGTCTCTAATTCATTGCCTCTAGCGCCACCACCTGTCCAAAATTTTACTTTTATTATGCTAATAACTTTTGAACCGTGAGGCCTATTGACAAAATTCCTGCACCCTATGACGTCATTTTCCTTCATAAAAATATGGCCGCCATTTTGAATTGTTCAAAAAGCCTACTTTTTCGAACTCGTCCTAGACGGTTTGTCCGATTTGTCCGACACAAAAATCGCACCAGATCATCTTCAGGCAGTGGGGACAAAAAGTTATGGAATTCAAGTTGATTCGTCACATCGTTTTCGATAAATGCACAAATTTTTTTTTACGTAGAGCTTGCGAAAACGGACGTAAGGCTGTATCTCCGCATTGCTTTATCATATTGAGACCAAACTTGGTAAATGTCATCACAAGCATGACCTGAGGCTACATGCTGCGTTTCGGTGCAGCGCCACCAACTGGTCCGGAGATACAGAAAATGGCTATTTTTGCTTATAACTTCTGAACATTTTTTCCAAAAAATTCCAAAAAATTGTCTCGTTAGATTCAGGGCATCATGTCGAGTCTACTGATATCCAATTTGCCCAGATCGGCCATTTTGGCTGTCGGCTATTTTGAATTATGTGCTAAAATGCTGTATTTTCTGAACACATGAACGAATTGTTACGAAACTCGGTATGGCTCATCAGTACCATGGCCTGAAGGAGCCTGAGAAGTTTTGAAACAGCGCCACCTAGTGGTAAAATGTATTTTTCAAATGCTTATAACTCTGGGTGTTGTTGACTTATTTTCACGGGAGTCATCTCGTTAGGTTCCTGAATCCTTGCCGAGTCCACAGATACCAAACATGCTAGGTTTCGTCTCACAGTTTGTGTAGCGTTGTGATTTAGCGCTTAAAAAACATTTGCCGATATCTTCGAAATCGTTAGTCCGATCGAGACGAAGCCACCGTCAGAAGTTTGCAACCATAGTTCGTTAACCAATTGTATATACCCAAATGTCAAAATATTGATAGTAAGGGGTAGTAAAATTCAATCAAAGTCATGTGTCAGTCATTTTTGATGTGTTTCTTCATATAAATGTCTATAACTCCGAAGCGAATTGAGATATTTTCACCAAATTTTGCACACACATGTATGAGCTCATTCTGAGGCCACATGAAAAGAATTGTGGTATTTTGCCACTTGGTGGCGCTATAATAGAACAAAACATGAAATTCCCATTGACTTCAATACAGTTTTATGATGTAAAATGCTATACTTAACAAATACATTGCTGTAACATTGTGAAACTCAGAATTTGCCACCAGCACCATCCCCTGAAGCTACTCAAAAGATTTCGAGACAACGCCACCTGTTGGTCAAAAGTTAAAATTAAATTTCCAAAAATGCTAATAACTTTTGACAAAATATGGCGATTGTAACGACACTGGTCTTAATAGATTCCTTGGGTCATGCCGAAAACATAGATACCAAGATTGATGTATTCCGACGAACTTCCTGTCCGCCATCTTTATTTACTTTTAAAACCTCCTTTTTCGAACTTCTCCTAGACCATTAGTCCGATTTTCACCAAAATCGATTCATATCATCTCTAGACCATGCCAACTGAAAGTTATGGATTTCGTGACGATACACTAAACCGTTTTCGTATACCGCAGCAGCAAAGTTTAGGCATGCTGCCAAAATGACTACTAAGTCTTTATCTCTGCAATGCCTTCACATTTTGACCCCAAACTTTGTCACCTAACACTGACCACATCACATCGATTTCATAACTGCGCCACCTATTTGTCGAAAGTGATAAACCATTAAATCATCTTAAAAGTTACTGTATATATGATTTTTCAGCCATTTTGCCAAAATTCTCTTAAAATGTCTTTAGTTGCTCCTTGCTGCAGTTGGTCTGCCACTCCCACCCATGATGGCTTCTGTTGCCGCTTCTTGCGCTTGGCCCCGGTAATGGCTGCTTGCAGCTATATGTTGATATTGCAATCATTGTTTTACTTTTTACTATGTACGAGGCACTCTGAGCGGACACCGCATTTGTCTGTCATGCTTGCTTTCACTGCATGATTTGTCAGTGCAGTTATAGGCATGTCCCTAAATGAATTTTTGTATTATATTTATACGATATTATGTTGTTATCATTCAATATAACATCAGCAAGAGGGCCGTTTTCCCGTGCACAATTGCAAATTTATTTTATATAACAGTTAAATGAACAATAAATGAACATTGTGAGTTACATTTTATAAACATTATTGTCAATATTGTTTGTTTTCCCTTTATTTCGCCGACGAGAATTTTAAAATTAAACCGTAGCAGAGTCTCAATGCAACAGAAAGCGATAATTTTTTTTTACTGAAATCTGCGTTTTGAATGAATCACTTGCCGCTCTACTGGCGGTTTTAGTTTCACATTTAGAAATCAGTTCATATTTAAATATTGAATAAAAAAAAATCTCAAAGCTTTATTTATGCAATTGTAAATGGAGTGTCAATGTATTAATGCCAGTTCTGATGCTGCTTCTTTGTCATCTCTGCTCTGTAAAGATGGGTTTTTATTTAATGATTTAATTTAACTGGTAACAGTGGTAATGTGTTATTATTCTATTAGAATTTAATTTGAATGTTAGAATTTGACATAAAAGGTGATGCATGCCTCCAAGTAAAAAAAAAAAAAAGTCCATATAGCCCATAGGTAAAAATGCCCCTGGAAATCAATTTAAGGTTGCAAATATTGCCTGTTAATAAAAAAAATGTATAATTTCTGTCACTGCTGTGAAATGACCACTGCATAGAATATGAATAATATGAATATCTTCGTGAGTCAGCTGTCAACAACAGGCTTAAGTACACAAACACAATCAGTAAAATATCATCCAATTATTATCAACAAAACTTTGAAAATATTGAAACATATTTTTGTCAATATTGTGCTCCCCTAATGTAAGGTATCAATTTTGATTTCTTCGGGCCTTAAAAAGGTCTTAAAAAGTCTTAAATTTGATTTTAAAAAGTGTGCAGATACCCTGACTGCCATGACTTAGAAACTGCTAGGACTAGATTTTTAAAAGAAGTATCTTATGTTCACCGAGGGCTCCATTTATTTGATTAAAAAAAAACAGTAATATTGTGAAAGATTACAATTTAATACAATTTAAATATTAAAATTTAAAATGACTGTTTTCTTTTTTGATAAAATGTAATTTATTCCTGTGATGACAAAGCTGAATTTTTATCAGTCTTTTCTGCAGGCTTCAGTTTCATGATCCTTCATAAATCATTCAGATATGCTGATTTGGGACTCAATAAAAATTCCTTATTATTATCAATGTTGAAACAGTTTAGCTGCTTAATATTTTTGTGGAAACGGTGATTCAATGTTTTTCTAGAATTCTTTGATTAACAGTTCAGAAGAACAGCATTTCTGTCATGACAACTCTCGGAGTGATTGTCATGGTAATGGGTTTGACAATGTTGATATATTTGGTCTTGGCGGGATAGATCTGCTACACTGCTGCAGTTGTTGGTGCTACTGCTGCTGCTGCAGAGCAAGTACGGGAGTTTCTACTGCCAATACATACATGACACGCTGCTGTGAGCAAGTAAGACATGCTGCTGCTGTACAATATAGCGCGAGTTACCCGTAGCAGATCTATACAGGTGGAGCTGGGGAAGGTAGAGGGTTTCTGAAAACGCGCTGCACTGCTAAGGCAAATGCTAACCAAGTATTGAAGGTTGAGCACACAAGCTAATTGGCTACTGATACAGCAGGAACCAATCAGCTGTGCCTTATAGAGAATGATGTGATTGCAGCAGTTTAAGGACCTATTAGATATACATATTCAGATCTGATTGCATTTATTGCCACTTTCATTTTACATTGGAAGTTATGTTAACTGTAACATTTGCCATGTCCTTTCTTTAAAAACACCACAGTAAATCAGTAGAGATTAGATGTGAAGAAAAGAGAATAGTTTCAAATCATTCGTTTTGGGGAGAGAAATTAGATAAATTTGATTTCATTAAACATAATTTGATAAATAATCAGATATTGTTGAAACCCCGCAACACAACATTTCAGCGACTCAGTCATGATAAATGTGGTTATGTGCACCATAATGGAGCCACCCATTAGAGGGCGACTCACTTCTATGTACAATAAAACACATTTTATGAGTCTTCATCTCCTGTGCTTATATCATTATTTAACCATATTTCTCAAAAGCGCTACTAATTATGTTTTAATTAAAAAAATAGCATCTGTACCTTTTTTTTTGCTAATGGTGATTGTCTCAATGTGTGTGGTATACCGCTCTCAAGCCAGCATGATGTTTACAGTAAAAGGCTAAAAATTAGGAGTGTGGAGGAGTCAAGAGCACTTCAGTAAAGATACCAGGTCCAGCCACTAGCTCGGCCCGCTTAATGGCCAGTCCCTCTGGCAAGAGAAATCAGCTTTTCTCAACACTTTCTTTCAGTTTTTGATTGTCATGCACTTTCACTGCAAAAAGCAAATGCCAGTAAATCACTTAAGGGCTGACCAACCCCCTCACTTCCACCTGCATGCACACACACCTCCCTATCCGCTCTTCTGCATCTAACCTAATGCTTCTTTCTTCCATCCAGAAATAACAGCAGGTTTATGACGTTTGGACATATCTCATATATGTTAGTCACGGTTCATGATCATTGGCTGTGCACCCTGGCATTCATGAACACATGGACTGTGCATTCAGCGCTCAATTTTTGCTTCCTGCATAGTGCGTGACAGAGAGGGTCCATGAGTAACGTCTGTATGTGTGTGCGTAATTGCCACGCCATACCTGCCTCTGTTTTTGCATTCGATAATAGTGTGTCCTCTTAGAAAAAGAAAAGTACAAGTCCAAAACTCATTCAAACTAAGTAAACATATTTTGTCGCCTGAACTTTTAAAGTACGCCACTTCTTGAAAAATAAATCACTCTGATAACATCTGACATTTACAAATCAATCATAAAATGACATTTTCTTTTATCAGATGGTCGATTTTTAGATGGAGATGGAGTGCGGATAAGATTTAGATAGGTTTAGTTGGGAGAATTATGTATTGGATTCTCATAAGCAATCGATGTGAGTGGCCTCAGATATTGAAAAAGCAAATAATTCGGTCATGTAGCTAAAGTAATCAGCGAATGGACAGGAACCAAGGATCTTATTTGTGGGGCTGACTGCAACAGCTGAGAAATCAAATGCATTTTATATAACATACTGTGGTTATTGTACAGCTTACGTAAGGGAAGACAGGGAGAAATGTTAATCTACTGAACCCCAATGATTTCACATACTATCTACAGTTATGTATTGGTACATGGTAATTTGTGTATTTTAATGAATTAATCATACAGACTTTCATTCCCAGTGGCTTTGGGACTCTTTCAATCTAATAAATTTAATCAAAACTTAAATGTTTGTTATATACATGTATATTTAATTGACTATTGCAGC
Source organism: Siphateles boraxobius (assembly GCF_051911475.1). NCBI lineage: Eukaryota > Metazoa > Chordata > Actinopteri > Cypriniformes > Leuciscidae > Siphateles > Siphateles boraxobius. Next base: position 18,641,629 of record NW_027508811.1, on the reverse strand, counting down.
TATTAATTGACCATTAACAGATTTGAAGCTGTACTACAACTGTCATCCAATGTGAAAATAAATTTTAATTTGGTTAACTGCGTACTCATACTGTATGTGTGTTAATCCGTGGTCATAATAGTAGCATTGTAGCGGGTTCATCTTGTGTGCTTTCTTTCTCATGTGCAGCCACATAGTAAACACTCCTGATATAAATAAAGTCAAATAAAGAATGACACTGCATCAACTGCTTCTCAACACTTTTACATTTCCATAACTATTTGCACAATGTAACATTCATGGCCATAACCATTCATAAAAATTCTAGTTTGTATAATAATAACAAAAGCCCTACCGGTTTCGAGTGGGAGGGGAGATTAATGTTTTTGATTAAAGACTACGAGTGCTGGTGAATAAAAAATAATAATAATAATGATTGTGTCCATGTATTAATCATTTATAATAAACATGTATAAAATAAAAATGGTCAATTTTGATTTCATGGTGACTTTAATGGAATTATTTAAAAAAAAACGGTGTTATTTGAATACTCCTCCGTCTTCGAACTATTACTACAGCCACAGCATGTGACAGTTATTAGAACTTAAATATTAATGATACTTATGATGAAGTAAATCTTTGTTTTGATATTTTAAGCATTAAATTGATCTTAGATTATTGTTTTGTTTACAATGCAATCAGTTATTCAGGACATATGTAGTCCTTTGAATTTCAGTTATGTAATTTTAATATGGAGTCAAATTTAAGTATTATAGCAGCTTCAAAATTGTACTAACACTTTTAGTTCTAATTTCTTAGTGTTTTAGGAATGATAAAAATAAATTTTTTACTGCATAATTAGCTTACTTTTAATTGCTTTCCATTATGTGTATTATACAGGGTTCCCACGGGTCATGGAATTTCTGGAATGTCATGGAATTTTAAAAGGTCTATTCCAGACATTGAAAGTCAGGGAATTTTATATATTTTTTGTCCAAGTCATGGAATATCAGGGAATTTAGTTTGTTGCTTTAAATTTCTAGTTTCCATTTATCAAAATGTAATTTTTCTATACCGATTCTCACCAGCAGGGGGTGCAACCGCGTGTTGTTGACAAAGACCAGAGCAACAGTTAGAGCAAGCCATTCATTCATAAAAACTCACATACATGATCTATAGTATAAGATACATGTTAATATTCCTACATACATGATTAATCTGGGAAGGGTCATAGCACTTTCATATTGTTGTCCTATATTGTTAGTTTAACTGTAACTTATGTCGCTTTGGATAAAAGCGTCTGCTAAAAGACTAAATGTAAAATTGGCTTGACATTCGCACATTTAGGGACCGTCTCTAAAGTAACATTGGTAGTCCTATAGGCCTAAACGTTTCTAACTTCAATAGCAAACTTAAATTTATCTGAATAAATTGCGCATTATGCCTGACACCTACATGAACACTTTACAGTTGGTTTTATGACTGCAAGTCGTTCTCTTCAAATGCTATTGAAGTTAGAAACGTGTATACCAATGTCGTATGTAACTTTAGAGATGGTCCCTAAATGTGCGAATGTCCAATGTCAAGCCAATTTATGCCAGTATCACTGAGAAACGCCCAGCTTTAAACTTTGCGCGTTAAGTTCATATTCTGAGTCCTTCTGCTTGCCTGCGAGTTTGGTCTTTTATATCACTGTATGAGTCCATTAAGCTACGTTAAGCGTTTTATATGTCCAGCAGGGGAATGCTGACATATTGAGGGAAACCCTAGTAGCTACTGCATGCAGCACAATCCCCGCAATATAAGGTTGAGGCAACTAAACAACCAATAGATATGTCAAACTCAAATGTAACATTGGATCTGTATACATCCGCATAAGGGGAATAACATTATAATCTCGTTCACGGTAGAGATGCATGTAGGCTACACAGGAAAAGTAATCGTGAAGACACTGAATTTCACATAAAACATAATAATCATTCACAGATACACTTACGTTGTTGTAAATGAGTTTTTATGAATGAATGGCTTGCTCTAACAGTTGCTCTGGTCTTCGTCAACAACACGCGCTTGCACCCCTGCTGGTGAGGTTGACTAACAGCAGATGGAGATTATGCTCGGTATTCTACTGCTTTTCCTGCAGTTCCTGGATGTCAACGTTGAATTTACTGTCGAATTTGAACCACTGAATTTGTGGAAGTGAATTTGCAAAGCGAAATAAAATGGACCGAAAACCGCCTGTTGAATATTATAGGTTGTATTTTTAATCAGTTTGAATATTGTGGAAGTGAAATATGAAAGGTGAATATGGATTATTGAAATTTTACTAATGAAAATGTGTTTGAAATGTTTTGAATTTAAATATTCACAGCTTAAATATTTAACCATGCTAAATTTCAGCCCATTAAAATGCAAGCCCTAAAAATACAATGCATTAAAATACAAGCAGGGTTAATGCAATGCATATTTTTTTCAAGTAGTACAATTTATTTATTTTTGGATTTTTTTGAAAAAACAAAAGGGACAATACATATTGATGAACATTTTCACAAATGTAAATCTGTCAGATTATAGCCTTAGGCTAATTCCCATCTGCAATTCAACAGGCTTTTTGTTTCAAAAACATTTGGCGTTATTTTACTTCCATATTATAGGTCATGGAAATTCATCTTTTTAGTCAGTGAAAGTCAGGGAATTTGACATTTGGTTTAGAGTGGGAACCCTGATTATAATATTCCATAGTGTGGATAATAGCTGTTCTTTGTAAACAAAACAAAACAAACAAACAAACAAACAAACAAAAACTTGTGTTTCTGAGCCTTTGAGTCTTTTAGAATATTTAAGGTTGGGTAATGAACTTGAGATATTATGTGTGGGGAAATTAATGCTGCTTGTTTTCTAAGAAAACTTGCCAAGTTGTAGAAATTAATATGCCATGAATATATAATAAAACTACTTGCATGTCAAGTCAAAATTATTTGATTAGAAGCATTTATTATTCTACAGAAAGTTTGCAGAGTATGTTGCACAACAAATTCAAGTTAAATTAGATCGACAACATGAACACTTGATTCAATTATATGTCAAGTTTATTATAGGCCATCTGTTTTTTAGAAAGCTTTTAAACATGATTCAACAGTAGTTTTCTTTCTTTCTTTGTAGCCCAGCATGTTTATTTTTGCCATTTGGTGATTAAAACATTTATTGAATTAAGTTCATTTCCAATGCACTGTAAACCGATGTGTTTTGTTTGTTAAGCTGCGTTCACATTACACGCGACCAAGCGACACGATACCATTCATTCTCAATGGTGAGCGGGCGAATTCCGGCAACACGCGCGGTCGCGACAGTTGGCTACCGGATGGGGCGTGTCTGGCAACGCGACAAAGTTGAGATCTGTTTAACTTTATGCAAATTAAGAACGACTTTCGGAAGCGACAACCAATAGGAGCGGAGCACGCATGATCCTTCTCCACATCATTGGATGTCATTCATAAATGCAACCAGTAGTGGGAACGCCCACTAGCGTTACACTAGCGTGTACATCATTGCCAGCCACTGGCGACATGCAGTGACAAAGTCGCTTGTAGTGTGAACGGGGCTTTACACAAACCACATCTTTCCCATTATTTTTAATATGAGTATAAGGCTGTCAAGAGACAATATGTCCAATGTTAAATATATTTGGGCATCCTTCAGTAATGGTTTAATGTGATATTTTACAGGAGTAATAATAATCTAATATCTCTACCACCTTTCTTCTTTTTTCATAGATATCCTTCTCTCAGCACAGCAGCATCATGGACTTGGTGCAGTTCTTTGTCACATTTTTCAGGTATGAATACTTTATTGATTTAAAAGTAATGTTCTGTGTAATTAAACAGAATAATATTTGTGAATAAATTAAACATTTCCTTGTTCTGTAAAATGCATTTAATTCTAGGTCTTGGAATTTAGTGAGATAAGCTTGCTGAGAATGCAAGGATGCATTAACCTCACCATCCAAAGCCATTAATGAAACCTGGCTGATGAATAAGCACAATAGGTGTAATTGTGTTGGCTGTGATGAAGCCAAATAATGCCATACTTGCTATCTCCAAAAATAAATGCATTACATGTTGTTTTAAAGCATGTTTATAATGGACACATTTTTGCGATCAGAAACAGCAATCTGGTCTGAAGAAATGTTCACTTTCAAATTGCAAGAATATTTTAGAAAAAAAGAAAGAATGAAACCCCCCCCATTTTTTTTAAATATTTAGATTGCCTATTTCTATATATAATAAACAATTATTCATTTAAAATGTTGTATTTAAGGGTGAACCTGCACTACTTTTAATTTTAATCTTGAACAGCAGCTAGAACTATATGCACATTTCTGTAGGTAATGGAAATCATCCATTTATGTGAACGCACAAGATGTTTGCTATTGAATGTTTTCATTTTTTGTTTTCAGTAGTCGTATGTGTTCAGAAATACCATGCTTGTACATCTGGACAGTCAAATTACAGAGCTGAGTGACCACAGTTGTGTTTAAAGTGCTTCAAAGTGCAGCAAAATAATTGCATGCCACCTACTCTGGATAAATAATAACATTCCGCCTGCCACAGTATGTATAAATATTGAAGCTCGCGCTAGACTGTCAGCCGCCTCTGTATTGTGTTCTGTGGGATTTTTAACTGTCAGGTCAACACAAATGTCATGTAACGTCATTCCAACCTTTACATATCAATTTGCTTATCACAGGCAAACAGAATGTCTCTATGAATAAACTGACATAAGGGTAAACTGCTATGGTTTAGTCATGGCGTTTTTTATTATAATAATTTTACTTATTTGGTACACAGCTTTATTGGTTTTATTAATGGAGTGTGCTGGAAAATGCACCATAACACTGTAACTTTGACACTAGCCATTTATCTTGGATGTATCCATATTTGTGTGGAGTAATTTCCAGCGGATATTATTGTGGAAGCGCGTATGCCCTGACTCTCACAAAGGTTGAGGTCATGGCAACAGGGATGTATGCTATACCAATTCTTGGATATATTATCCAGTATGAATAGTGAGAACAATTATAAAAAAAATTGCAATTTTATTTAGCAATTATGGGCATGGGAGTGTGTTGATAGATATCAAAGTTGAAGCTAGAGGCTGTAGGGCTTTGTTGTTTGGTGTGCATTTAGTCTTCTGCAGGCGAGGGACACGTCTAATGTAATTCATCTTGGCATTTGAGGGAGATTGGTCCGTATACTTTATATCCCTCCCCTTTTTTCTCTCTTTTTCTCACTCCTCATATCTTCTGGCTGTGATTCACAGCTCTGGTTCTCTGTCGAGAGTATACTTGGAGTTCAAGCCAATGCTTTCAAAGCCGAAGTTCAGTCAAATGACCGACTGTTTTACAATGCCAAAACAGATATCAAGCTCTGTGGAAAATATGATATTGTGGTAAATAGAGTATGCTGCACTGGCACACTTAAGTTATTTTAATTACACGGATGAATAGTGGTGTTTGTTTGTGAAACAGAAGTAAGTAGCATTGAGTATTGATTTGGAGCTCTGTCACTTAAACCGTCAGTGTTTTCTCTGTAGTTTGGTTCCGTGGCTTGGCTGACAGTTTGTTTATGAATTTGTAGGATTATTGGGAAAAATAAATGAGAAAGTTATTTTCGATAGAACTGGATACAGTGTCCAGAAATAACAACTGAACTGAACAACTGAACAATTTTAAATGAATATTTAGATGACAATATTTAAACACTGGCCTGCCTCTAGTACTGCTACAGAAGTAAATGCACATTCCCTTCAGTTGTGTTTTTTTTTTGGCCTTCGAAGCATTTTCTATGTCTGGATGTCACAGTAACCGTGTAACTCTGACTCCCTAACCTGATTGGCTGTCAGGATGATGGATATACCACAGTGCACCAGACACGCTAAAGAGGTAAACAAACACTTCTCTAGCGGAACACAAGTGGGCCTGGTAAACTACTTACAGAGATTAAAGCCAATTATATTTCATATCAACTTCATTCTGCATTTACAATTCTTTCCATTTAAAGTCGGATGCGGGATATTCCTACTTAATGTCTATGCTCTTTATCTATAAAGGCATTTCATTGCTCACTGAGCAGTTGTTTGTTTGTCAACAGAGGGGTGTCCCATCAAGCACATTTTAGAGGATAAACAAGGATGTTCTGCAAGTTAATAGAGGATCATTTACAGTGTTTTACACATCTGTATTTGCAAACATTTGTTTAAACAAGTCTGATTATCCTTTGATGTAGCATTAATAATGCACATTTGACAGATTGATGCATTTTATTTGCTCAACTTTGTTTATCATAAACTTTGTATATCTCATTGGGTGCCACCATACCTTTTGAAGTTAGAAGTCAGATTTAAAGTGATATTTCATATAATGCTTGTGTCCTAAAATCATCAGTGTGTTAGCATTATTGAACTTCTGGTGTCAATTGGTTTTATGATTGGGTTTTTGGTTAAATGCTTGAAATTAGGTTTGTGGGTAACACAGGCTCAATATATTTTCACATAGATCAGCAAAGCCCCACTTGTGTTTTTATTTGCCTTTTAGCTTCTTACTATTTTGGTTTCTAAATTCATAATTTATTTTAATTGAAGTTGTTGGTTTGTGAAGATTATTTTGCTGAATAAAACGTGTTCAAATAATAAATAATTAATTTCTGCAATAATCCAAAAGCCAATGTAATACGTTGAGGGATCCATGGTTATGCTAGCTATCGCGCTGGCTTAAAAAAATACGTCATTCCAGCAACTGTTTAATGGAAGCAGCATTAGAGTATATTGTCAAAGAATAAAATTATTAAAGTAAAGTTAGCCAGTAAAAGATTCTCTTTTTTTCATCATCTTATTCATGCATTTGATTAGCAAATTACCTCCAGCTCCTAACATGAACTTAATTAGAATTGCATTTCTCAAAATCTTCCTAAAATTTGAGAACACCCTCCTGAGAGACTGTAGGCTGCAAGCCTCGAGCAGGTATATGGATATTTGTCTCTTTATGTTTCATCTAGCTTTGATAAAGTTGATGAGCTTTTTAATCAGTCTGTAAACTCTGATGTCTGTCATTCTCATCCCATAGTTTTTTTTTTTCCTCAATCCATTCAAATATTTGTCTTGCTAAACAAAGGGACCATTACACAGACTAGGTAGAAAAGGTATTCTTGAAAATAAAGACAATTAAAATAATAAATGGTACAATGAGAATAAAAGAACAATACATAGTGTATGTATGTTTAGAAGAACCCCTTTTAGACATACAGCAAATGATGTGTACTTTGAGAAAAGTCTGTACTTTTGAACATATTTGCTTTTTGTGTTTCGCTGTAGTCCCTCATTAGCTTCGAAAATGCCTTTTGAATATGGTTTCTTTGAAGAGTTTCCTTTTCGCCATCTCTGCTCTCTTAGAGCTCCAATAAATGAGCAAGAAAAACAGTAACAATTAAAGACCGCTTAAGCCTTTCACCCACTCCTCCAGCTAATTGGTGACACCGCAATTCGGTTTAGCCCAATTACACGCACTCTTTTTCTCTCTGTGTTGATTAACATTCATCCACCTCTCTTTTCTCCTCCTGGCTTCCGTCAGTACAGAAGTTATCCACGGGTGAAGCGCGTGCTCATATCGCCGTTGATGTTATTAACGTCCTGAATGCCTGTGCTTCACTGGCTTGGCGACTGGAGGCAATTCATTTGACTTGTGTAACTGACTAAAGCTTGTTTTCTCCCACTCCTTATTTGGGTGTAATGGGGCTTTTGTCCTCTGTACCTATTAGAGCGAGTGAATACTTATTGTGACTCATAAACATAAGCAGGACTGGGGTGGTATGACAAATAGATGCAGGAAGTGACTGTTATGGTGTGCATGTTTATATCCTCTGCTCAGGTTGTCTGTATTGATTGTGTAATCCGTGTTGGCTGTTTGCTCTCTCGGGCAGCTTTGGTAGATTGCCTCACCTCTTTCATGCTTCAGACTCTTGTTGCTACCTGCAAAGATCAATACTACAAGCTGATCAGACTCTAAAAAATGTGACTACACATACACAATGCATTTTTTAAATTCATTTAATTTGCCATGTATTTATTTTATATATTATATATATATATATATATATATATATATATATATATATATATATATATATATATATTATTTATTTATATATAATAATTATATACACTCATCAACCAGTTTATTAGATACACCTGTTTAATGCCCGTTAATGCAAATATCTTACCAGTCTCATGGCAGTGCATTTTTAAGGCGGACATACACTGTGCGATGTCTGTGCGATTTCAGCAAGGTACCTACTCACACTGAACGAGTAATTCGAATGCGATGTAAAGCCAAAGCTCGGGATTTATGTGCTCACACTATACGGTCCGAACGTCGAGCTGCGACTTGACTGCTCACACTATACGTGAAATATATGCCATAAACCCCCGTGCTGGGTTGCGCCTAGACGATAACATGTATCCAGAGATATTGTCAAAACAAGCATCAGCTGTCAATATCAAGATGATTTAGCACTTCCAATTTATGTATTAAATTATTATTAGTATTATTGTATTAGGGAAGGCTAATTTTATTATTAAATTGATCTGCTATTATAATTAATTTGCCACACAATAATTTCACAGCACATAATGCGCTGTGAGGATAATAAAATATTACATAAAATAATAATACGAGAGTTCAAGAGATTTCCACGACGCATGCGCGAGAACTGAACAAGAAGTATTAGAAGAAGAACGTCCTCTTCTCAGTTCTCGCGCATGCGTCGTGGAAATCTCTTGAACTCTCGTCTCAGGCCCACAAGGAAGAAAAGGAATAGTCGAATAAAGTTGTTATTTATGTTTTTTTTTTTCGGAAAAAAAGTAGTCTCGTCGCTTGATAAACTTATAGTTGAGCCACTGTAGGCACATGGAATATTTAAACATGATCTTTAATGACTTTCTGGGCCGTCAAGTTTCATTCCCTCTGGCAGCCTATGTAGCAGTGATCCACCTCTCAGATTTAATCAAAAATATCTTCATTTGTGTTCCGAAGATGAACGAAGGTCTTACGGGGTTGGTACAGCATGGGGGTGAGTAATTAATGACTTAATTTTCATTTTTGGGTGAACTAACCCTTTAAGGGTATATATTACTCTAAGGTAGCAATGTGTACCTTGTAGGGGTAGATGCGTTGCTAAAGTGTCATTGATATGCTGGCATGCTTTAAAGGTACAACAGCACATTTTGCAATTTATTTTTCTTTTTTCTGACAAAGTACAAATCACTTTCATTTCCAGATGAAATGTCCACTTAAATGGCCAGCCTGGTTTTTATTTAATATGGTGTCTACCTTCTATCAGGACATTCGTCATACCACTTAAAAGAATGTGCTTTTATAACTTTTTCAGTGAAAGTGCTCTGGCAGTATTGGGCCTCATTCTCCATCCATTAGCACTATTATCCAGCTCGTTAGGAATTAAATGCCCTCATCATTAATAGATTTAATAAGGGACCTCTGACTTGTGCTGATTGGGTTTTGAAATATGGTAGATGAAATGGTTGAAAAGGCAGTTTCGGGCTCTTGCATTACCTCAACTACACTGATTAGTCCAGAGCTAATTTTAGCGTTTGAACAGCTTCAGATGTAATGAGCTAGTCCCCTTAATATATGGTGCTTAAGCAAAGAGACTAGGAGAGCAATATTAGAGTCCAAGACATCCCCAAGATGCGCACTTGCAATCAGTAGGGTTTAAACCCTTCCCATGGTTCAAATTCGCCATCATATAATACCCTATATACTTATATTATACATTCCATATTTTTGCAGAGCCTCACAAAGCCTCAGATTGTCTAATTTGAGAATGAACATTTTTCCTCCAGGCAGTGTCTTTGTGGAGTTGATGGTATGTATTTGTAATAATGCTGGCTGAATGGAGGCTCTGTTTGAATGTGAATGATGGGTAGATGACATTGTCCCCAGTTGCCCCCTGTTCCTCTGATGTTCATGGCAGTATTTTGAACCTTTGTTAAGCTCCACCCCCCTTTGATTACCATGTATACCATTAGTTTAAGTGACCAGACTTTTTCATAAAATTTCTACAATACACTGCAATACTAGTACTGAATTTGCTAGTGCCTTTGAAGTTGTTAACATTTAAAGGGGTCATAACATGAGAAATCAAATTTACCTTTAAAAAAATGAGACTATACACTAATATTGATATTTTATTGACATGCTTTTGCAGTTGATTTTTTAGTGTTATGGATAATTACAACTATGCGACAAATTAGGGTTGCTCACAGTTCCACAGAAACATTACAGGACATAAAAACAATTTTGTTACAAAGTCAAGCACTTGTAGGTCTTAGAGGTGATTGTCTTAATGTGTTTATATATATATAATGTGACTCAATCCTCCCACATTGCAGGCACACATTCTGACGTTTGTTCAACGGTGCTTTATCATACTTCAGCAGCAGGTGCTGGCCGTGAACCGAGGATAAAAACAACAACAACCGAATAGATTGTGTACTGTATTACCACTAAATGTTTTTTTTTTTTTCCTTTTCCTTAGTTTCATGCATGTATCCCCTTCTGCCAATTGTAAGTAGAACACAAAGAGGGATTTCTGCTTTTAGATGTCCTTTCACACCAACCAGTTCTACTCAAGGTCGCCTTTCTATCTACTGTCCTTTCTACTTTCTAACATCACACATCCTCTAAATAGCTGAAAATAGCCATTGAGCAGTCTGTGTATATGTGCGAGAGAATATTCAGACCTGTTGCAGTGCAGATGGGCTTGTTTTTCACTGCACTGATCGGTATTGCGTAAATGATTGACGTAACGGTCTGTTCCATACGGCATTGATTCTTTCATGCTGGGACGAACTTGTTTATCATTGATTGTGTGATTTGAAATACAAATATGTAACATCTGTCCCCAGTCCATCCTAGAAGGTTAGTGGAATGTTATCCACAATTGCAATTACCAACTCATGAATCTTATTTGATTGACTGATCTATTGATTTTCCATGTGTCTTGTCTCCAGCTGTTTCCTGTCCCTGCTGCTGGTTGCTGCTGTGGTTTGGAAAGTCAAACAGACGTGCTGGGCATCACGCAGGAGAGAGGTAACATCTGCACATTAGCACTTCCTGTGCTCATTGACATGTCCATACTTGTATTGGCTATTGCCTGCGGTTTCTTTATATGTTGCCCATGATTTCAGGTTTAGAGCTGAAGTGTTTAATACTATGGCTCAACCAATAGCAGGAGTCTGGGCTGGGTCTTTCAGTTTGCAGTTTGTGCAACCAATGAAAGGCATTTAGCTTCAATGTGTTTGAGTGGCCATATGCATTTGCATTTACAGGTTTGTATTAGCTAGGATGTTATTGCTTTTACCATCTGTGACCTCCCATGATGCTCCTGGGTATGGTTGATCTTTGTAAACCGTCTTATGACTTTAACCTCATTATAGGTTATGAAAATCACTGTCATGTGGCGTTACTGTGCCCGGATGGGAGGACACTGGGTAAAGTTGCTCATTTTATAACGCATTCCTCACAGTGTCTGATGGGTGTGTAAATGTCACCCGCATACCAGCTGAACTGCCTTCTTTTAATGAGAGAGGCGCAACAATAAACACCACAATTTTCCTTCATTACCCGTCTTCACAAAGCAATTAACCCTCACAGGGCTCCTGTAAAAGGGATGGATTAGTGTGATTTATCAGTCTAAAAGCCAGAACACATGCCACCTTCTCTCGCTTTCTCTCTTTTTATTTCTTTGTTTGTGTGTCATTTTAGAGGCTACGTAAATGCAAATGGGAATTTGCAAACGAGTTGTCATCGAGCGTTTCATAATCAATACAGTAATCGAGGCCACTGTAATTGAAAGCATATCGAGAGCCATAAGTGTGGGTTTATCGGAGTTAAATGCATGCTGTTTTCTGCGATGGCTGTCACAGTTGCGGTTTTTCTTTTCATCAAATATCTTCTTGTAGAACGAGCATTTATATAATGGAATAGTTTAAACCAAATAAAAAAAACAAGCTTCACACTTCATTCAGTGCCCGAAAAGCCATTTTGATCAGAGAATAGAAGCACAATGTGATTTGATAAGAAAGCTACATTAAATAATGAATCAATTTAGAGTGTTGTGTACTTCATTGTAGGGTTTGGCGTTGATAGCCCTGATCATGAAACAATCTTCATTTTCAAAACACTTCACACCAGCTGAAATTCAGTAACTGCTATACAGTACGTCAAAAAGACCTCATTTTCATTTTTCCTCGGTGGCTCCTTGCAAGTCGATTCTTCAGACAGCAATTTGTGTCAACACTGTTCATGGTGGTTTCAGTTCAGGTTAGCACAAAATGGTCTGAGCTGTATAACAGGACGTTCACACAGGGCACATTCTTCCTTTCAGAGAGCTAGATGGAGCGCAACTGAATGGAACAGAATGCTTGGGTTGTGAGATTTTTTTGTTTTTTGTTTGTTTTTGAGAATCACTTTTTTAAAGTGCTCCTTTCAACTTGAAAGCACTTTAAAAATGCAGCATTTGTGGTGCTAGGCACTGAATAAAAACGGCAACATTCTATACAATGGCCAAAATGTGACCACCTGACAATGATTTATCTGTAGCTGTGTTGTGCACCATTCATAACTCAGTTAACTCTTTTCCCACCATTGACGAGTTTTTCTGGCAATACATGTTTTGCCGTTATACAGTGGGGTTCTTTGTTATGCATCTTCTTTAATAGTACTAAATCTCCAGATCCAAAAAAAGATATGAAACAGAAACAAGCGATAGAAGCATTGCTTACTCTCATGTAATCTAACACGATCATCAAAGATTTAATGGCGTATGAATCAAAATGTTACCGAATGAAATGTCAAACCCACAAAGAGGTATAGGACTGTGCAAGCTTTAGTGGTGTTGATGGACTCAATGTATTCCATCTATGTTTTGGTCATCGTTCGGAATCCGATACGGACAAAGTCTTAGTCAAACAATTTGATTTTCTCAGCTTTTTGTTCAAAATGTTGCTTTTTTATGAAAATTCCCCACATTCAAGTGTTGATAAAAAATGCATAAATTTAGAATAAAACATTACAGTACAGTAAAACATTACAAATGAAAGGTAGGTTTGTCAAGACAAAATTTGAATGTGGAGTAAATTTTAAGGTTGTATAGACTTTACAGACAGACAGAAAAGTATATCTGTTTGAAATATCACCTATAGAAGTGTGTAGTTTATTTTTATATATTTGACAAAATTATGAACTAGGGTGGAAGAACACATTGTTTCTCACAATGCCTGTTGAAATACTTTTAAATTGTAATTCAGTAAATTCCACTTCATGTAATTCTAATTCCTGTGGGTGTGGCCAGTTAAATATTATTTTAATAAATCTTAAGAGAACCAGTCTTACAAATCTGAATGTTGCTGTAGTAGAGAAAGCAGGAATGGGCATTTGGCTACTCCACTGATATTAAAGCAACTGCAATCTTAAGTATTCTTACAATGGAAGCTGTACGTGCTTGTTTGTTTGTTTGTGAGTGCATTGTGTATTTTGCGGTGTCCGAAATGGATCTTAGTTAGCTGATATGTCTAAATAATTTATGATGTCTGACACATATCGGCCAAGCCCTGCGGTTGCTGGTGTAGTTCCACCGAACCTCTTTCTGCTGCACACATCCACAGTCATTTTTCACATTCCGCCCAACACAACAGAGCTCAGGTGTCAGGCAGTGCTGATGACAGATCCAGCAGTATCTGTCCCACACCGGTCCAGTCATATCCATAAAAAGCCAAGTCACTTTTGGCCGGCTGTAGCATCTGATAAAGATATTGTAGCGTAGACTTTTTCCCTGCTGATAAGTTGTGATCTCACAAGTTTTATGGAGAGCCGCATCACTCCACTCCCTACTGCTGCTTAATTGTGTTGCCTCATTGTCAAGCCTCATTGCTGACAGTGGCTATCTTGTGATTTGCCGCGTTGGAAACTTCAAGCCCGCCATTGCTGCCCCTTCATCACTCCCTCTCTCTGAAGCCATCAAGTGGGAAATTAACAATGCAAATCAATGGAGCTGAATGGTGTATTTTTTATGATCCTCTCTCTCTGATGTATTTAGAGCATGAATGATTATTTCGGAGATAGATTACGGACGGATGGCGCCGTGAGCACTCAGGGAATCAGTCAATATCCTCAAATGGGCTTAATTCATTATTTCGTTCCTCCTTTCTAAAGTGCAAAACATTGAGGGGGGAGGGTGGGATTTTCATTTCATTCCACCAAATGTAATATAATTTCTTTGCATCTGCGATCAAGGGGATATCGGTCTCAGTCTGTCAGCACATGGATGGAAGTAATATATAGAATAGCTGTGCTATTTTTTTATTATAATTTTTTTTGCATTGGCACTTAAAATCCATAAAATTCCCAATGGGAGATATTCCATGCTGATTCCTCATCCGAAAAAGGAAGAAATAATGTAATCTCTCCAGTATAGTTAATTATGGATCATAACCGAGAGTGTGGAAAACAAACTTAGAACTGGGTTTATGATAATTACTCTCCCAACAATAATTTCTGGATATGAGATCAAACAATCAAAACCACTTTGAAATTCTAATGATGATGCACAAGACGTCTTGTACAGATGTCTATGAATCTCCTAATAGGGTCTCCCCCCAGAAGACAGGGATTTAGCACTATTTTGACAACTAACCTCATTAAGTTTTGCTGTTGTCTTGCCAGAAATGTATAAATAATCAAAAAAGACCCTGCGTATTTAAATTTTTGTGTTTGTGTTTTTTTTGTTTTTTTTTGCTCTATAATTCATGCATTGGTTAATACCAGCTTTCACTGGCCCAGACAAACATGGTGAAACTGAACATCAAGTGACATGATTGTTAATTATACTTAGCCCGGTCGTATTAAACATGCACTATATTTTCTAGATGAATCTAGAGCGCTACAGCACCACCACCAAATGAGGATTATTCCCAACTGCCGCCTTGTCGCCTGTTCAGTTGTAAACACACTGCATCCCCTGTCAGCCAGATGTTGGGTAATATTATCATTTGACAGTGGCTCATTCCTCGCCGATCGGCCAAACCCCTATACGCCTGCACAGAGTACAATGAATTGATGCTAATTTATGAAATATCAGGTATTTTTGAGGCTTGAAGTGGGTGTGTTTATTTGACCTTTCTGCCACAGTATGGTAATTAGTATAATTCCCTGTTACAGGAATTAATTATTTTGAACAAGATAGTCCCATTTTCTTCAGAAATGGATTAGCATATGTTTAGGGAGGTTATTTATTTCAATTATTTTCACTGTCAAATATTTAGAAGTTGTGATAAAATTATGATGCTTCAGATTTTGTTTAATACAAATTTCTTTTGGGGGGGGTTCGGTCAGGATATCAAACAGTAAGGTGATCTTTGACACTGTTTATCTTTGAAGCCAGGGTTTATCTGGCCTGTTACACAGTGTAAATATCATCTCATATCGCATGAATTCCTTTATAGCATAACATCATGACATTGGATTTCATTATTATTCAGTTATAGTTCAGTTTTGTGATGAATTTCTTGTACAATGGTAATCTTTCCATAGTGTTTTTATCCTGAAAAGGCATACGCCATCTCAAATATTAACCTTGTAATATCTATCAAACATCCCTAGCACAGATTGAGTTCGACTGTACACATTTGCGAAAACTTTGACTCAAGGTTATATAAGGTGTTAAAAGATGGTCATCTCTGGCAGCTGAAATGAGGATGTTGAAGTGTCAGTATTGCTACACATAGATGTGGCCGCTCTTTACAGTGTTGGCTAGCGGTGCCATGCTATCAGCTCCGAGCAGGTGAGCGTCTTTATCATCTAAGGCTAGATTAGCCCGAAGGTCTTGTCTGCTTTTCAGAGGCGTCTTAAACACCAACATTAATCTTCAAAGCAGCAAAATCAGTTTCACCCTCTGCTTTTAGCTCCCAGGGACAAGACAATGACTCTTCTGAGAATGCCTCAAAATGGCATCCGAGATCTTTTAAGCACAGGTGTGGGTGCCTGTGTTAAATTTCATGTGGCTTTTTTGGGGTTGATACTGTGGCTTTTACTGTTGTGATAAAGAAAAGATAGATCCCACTTAAAATCAATAATTATGTACTATCAATAATTTGCTGTGATTTTCAGATTTTTTAAAATGTGTTAATCAATAATCTAATATAATAATTATAATTCAATATATAATTTTTCAAGAGACATACAGGTCCATTTTGTCAGGTCCTTTTTCTTACTTCTTATGCAATGTCTTATGATTTTGTCGCACTTGCCTTTAGGAAAAATGTGCACATCCTATTTAGCAAATATCAACTTATGTCTTCTATTCTCAGCCCCCTTAACCTGGCAGAGGAGATTTGCAGATGACACAGAGAAGACTTAGACAGAAGAGGGGAACAGGGCTGTCTGCTCAATTACACGTTTGCTTAGTGAGCAGTATAAACGTTAGCCTACTTTCAGTCAGCATAGAGCACTGCGGATTCAAAGAAACAAGAGTCCTCGATAAAAAATTTAAATGTTGCATTGGCCCCTACTGAGTAATTTTCAGCATCACCACGAACTGTCGGTGGTTTAGAAACAATCTATAATAGATAAAAGGCTTCATACAAAACATAGCAGTCAGAATCACAGTAGGACAGAAGGATGTACTTCTCAAAACTCAAAGACCAAAACTATTTCAAAGGTTTCATCAATATTTTTTCACCCTTGTTTTATTTATTTTTTTATTTTGTACCAATTTTACCATCCACAGTAATTACTGGTAAGAACATATACACTGCCATTTAATGGTTTCTGTGTTGGTATGATTTCTTTTTTTTTAAGTTCTTGTTCTTACAAAGCAGCCTCATTCATTTGATCAAAAATACAGTAAAAACAGTAAAATTGTAATATATTATTACAATTTAAAATAACTCTTTTCTATTTTAATGTTTCTTAAAATGTAATTTATTACTGTGATGAAAAAGCTGAATTTTCAACATCATTACTCCAGTCTTCAGTGTCACATGGTCCTTCAGAAATCATTCTCATATGCAGATTTATTTATAATGATTTTCTTTTTCAGGATTCTTTGATGCATAAACAAAAATGTTGTTGTTGTTGTTGATGATGATCTTTCAAAATAACAACATTTAAATTGAAATATAAATCTTTCGTAACACTATACATCTTTACTGTCACCTTTGTCCTTGCTGAATAAATATTAATAAAAAAATAATAATAATTATTGACCCCATTTAAAAAAAAAAAAATCTCACATAGTCCTTTCATTTTGACTATTAACTCTATAATTGTTTTCCCCATTTTAATAAAAGCCATTTTTAGGTTTATTCCCCCAAAATATATAAACACTGTCTGTTGGTTTGAGCCTGTAATAGCGACTCTTGCTCAACCACTTAAAAACAGGACTATCTGTTTTTCTGACCAGTGGCAGATGAGAGTTCTGGAAACCTGTATGAAAACAGTCATAATTTAAATTACTTTTGGTGGCCCAAAAATCATGCACATCACTTTAAATGACAGTGAAGGTATACTCTGAACTTTGAATTGTATTTTATTATCAGTTGTTGTTCTACATGTACTGTATCAAGTAAGCCATGTCCGATTGCTTTTCTAAGCAACAACCACTTTCCAAGCCAAAAACGTTTTCCCCACTTTTGAGTTTTCAGGAAGCGATAGAGATCAGAACTGTGTGATCATTCTCGTGGAGAATAAATGGCAGAGCTCAGGTTGTCCTGATTCAGGAAATGAAAGCCGTGATTAATATTATGAAAGTGTTCAGGTGGAGAACAGGCTCTCTTAGACAGTATTGTTTCCTCAGTTTCAACCCTCCTCTGAATAGCATTCAGCAAGACGAAGACATCCCTTTTTCAATTGCACCTTGTCGTGTTGATGCATAAACAAAGCACGATTTGATCGGGGCCTCTGGTCTTGGATGTTGCTTTGTTATGCGTGTATGAAAGGTTTGGCTCTCCCTTGTGACCTGGACTCGCAAAGATTTAGAGAGAAACACTGCGGTGTCTGGATATCAGAGAGGAGCTTATGCTTTATGCATTAAACAGCCAGAGTTATTCCCTCTGCAGTCTGTAATATAACAGGTGCTTGTTCTCAGTAAAAGATTGACTTTTGAGGTTGTGTCAGGGTTGTATGCGTGTTAGTGCCGCAGTCGCCTCAGGTGAACATGTGAGCAAAGGTAGAGAGGTAGAGCGTGTAACAGGAGCAGTGGTCTGCGGTTAGATAGCACTTGCCACTACAGCATCATTGCTTGAGTTCACACTGGCTTCTGTCCAAGCTCTGCTGCTGGATCATCACAGAAAACATCCAGAGTATGACAAGAGTGTTCAGCAGCATCTTGTTCGTAAATGGTTTGTAAATGATTCTCTTACCTTTCACACTGCCAAACAAACACATATGCACAGATTTAGGTTAAAAAAGGTCAGGCAAAAACAATCATACCAAGATTTATAAGGATCTACAAGAAGTTTCAAATCATTCTGCATTTAGTTGGTCCTAAGAGTGCCTGTTAGAAATAGCGAGAAAAACTCAAGATGCCAGATGTTGTTTTTCAGGAGGGAATGAATTGCACAAGCTGATAGCGCCGTTCAGGGGTGTGTGTATATATATATATATATATATATATATATATATATATATACCCCCTTCAGTTATAGGTATGTTTGTTAAAAAAAATATATAAAAGATGATCTGATGCTCACAAAAGCTGCATTAATTTGATCAAAAATACAGTATAAAACAGTAATATTTTAATATATCATATTACAATGTTATAATATATAAAAAATAAAATAATATATAATAATTGTCAGCATCATTACTCCAGTCTTCAGTGTCACATGATCTTTCAGAAATCATTCTAAGATGCTGATTTGCTGCTCAAGAAACATTTCTTCTTATCAATATTGAAAATAGTTGGTCTTCTTAATATTTTTGTGAAAACTGATACTTTTTTTAAATTCTTTGATTAATAAAAAAATTTAAACCTAATGGCATTTATTTTCTTTTTTTAGCCTTTACCGTCCCTTTTTATTATTTTAATTTATCATTTCTACTTAAGTATTAATTTAGAAAAAACGTACCACTAACTTTTGAATGATAGTGTATTCAACTTCTATAGTTGAACACGATATTAACTCTATTTAGTCTGATGCACATTTATCAACTGCAATTGTAATGTGTTTTTTTCTCTAAGCTCTAAGTATGTCAAGCTCTATTAAGAAAGCAGATGCAGTGAGAGTGCATGTGTGCGCCTATATGTGTTGATGTGTACATGAACATTGAGCACATTGTGTTCTGTGTTTTTCCTTTTGAGTGCTTATACACTCAAGTTCAATAGGTCTGCTTGCTGAAGCAAGCAGGGCTTGACATTAACACCCACCAACCTGCCAAATACGGGTTGATTTCAGCAGTGGCAACAGTTTTTCAATTGTAGTCTTTTAAAAGGGCATCTGAAATAATAAACTAAGAGCAGTGAAGTGTTAAATATAAATGTTTCTGTACATATCGATAGCCTACTTGAAATATCTGAAACGCTTCCAATACTAATTTTCCACAGAATCAATAACTCACTTTCTCGCTCTTTCTTCTCTCCGACAGCGATTTTGACGCACAAACCCACCGCCCCTCACTCACCCGTTTCATTTGCTCCGGAAGAATATTGTTGGTGTTACAGGGCTTGAATTTTGCATGGGATTGCACATATTGTGCATAATTTTACTCATTCCCACAGATTTTTTGCTCACACCCAAAGTGCGCGAACATAAAGCCGCCTCTCATTACTGAATTTAGTTTTTTTTTTACTGTTTCTGTCAGGACCACTATATCGTCAAAGATGATGACATTTACATTACATTTATTCATTTAGCAGACGCTTTTATCCAAAGTGACTTACAAAGGAGAACAATAGAAGCAGTGAAACTAACAATAGGACAACAATATGCAAGTGCTATGACCCTTCCCAGTTTAATCTAACACAGAACGTGTACTTTATTTTCTCTTTTTTTTCTTTTTTATAAAGGTAATAGATATAGAATAGATAAAGATAAAGTGTTAGTATTAATGGATCAAGTGCTGCTGAAAAAGATGTGTCTTCAGCTATGACAATTATCCTAGAGTTAGGATTGGCGGTATGGTTCTGTTCTGGGCAAGAATTCACTGCGCATCCATGTCAAATACATACAAAATAATGACAAAATGCCCATAAACAAAGCCAGTTATGTTTTAAGTGAACGTAAACACTTGAGAAAGAAAACGCATGTGTAACCGTCACGCACAGAAACCTTGCACACTGAGTCCGATGCGTATTTATTAAACCTTTGCGGAAAACCCCCCGCAAAAAATACAAAATGGATTCGTCAAGCAGTGAGGATGATTTTGTTGCCCTCTCTCTTCTTAAAAAGAGAAAAAGAAAGAGGAAATATTGGGTCCATCCAATCCTGAGATACTTTATATTCAGTGTCTTTGTAATCCGCATTTTGTTTTTCATACAGTACTTTGTGCTGCGAGACGAAGTGTATCAGCTTGTCAGACGCCATTCTGGATTTTGTTGTTCGCTTGTACGGTGGCTCTGAATTGTCAAAAAACATCTTAAAATGCTGGCTGTGGATGCGAAAAACAGAAAATCTAACCCGATCCGAATTTTTTTATTACGGACGAAAGTTTCGTAGACAGTGTGCAAGCCTGATTGACATAACGTGAGGTCGAATATTTTTTTAGCGTGCGAAAATTTCGGATGCGAATTTCGGACTCAGTGATGGCCGGTAACGATGTCAAAATTGTGGCCAGTGAAAATGCTGAGTGGCTAGTTACTTTGGAAAACCACTAGCCACAGTGGCCGGTGAGTAAAAAATGTTAATGTCAAGCCCTGCATGCATGTATGTGAGCATCAGTGCTCTGATTGTTCTTTGAAGGTTACATGGAGGACACAGGCAGTTGTTGTGAAGCAGAAATGATTTCACACTGTATTATGATTGGATTGCCTGGGGTGTGATAATGTTGCTCAGGTGGATGTGAGATAACATAAAGGTATTAGCATGACTCACACATTTTTAAAAGCGCTACTTTCATGTACTCTAGTTCATTTATTTAAAATATGATATTGAAAGTAATTGTGCAAAACCTACTGTAAATGATAGGGCATTTAGAAGTTGAAACGTATAGAAAACTTTAAAATAAATGTGTATTGCTGTTTCCAACATGCATTTCCGAGTCAAATTAGATATTCAACGAAGAAGGAAAGTCATGTCAGAGGAAGAACTAGTCATTTTGATAAACATCTCCAAAATTATCTATATATAACATTTTCTTTAATAATATTTTTATAACATCACTCAGTAAAACCATGGACATGGCATAAAATACTGAAAAGTCCATTTTGATTTCAATGACTGGTCACAGATTAAAAAATGGAAAGTGGAAATTGTAACATGTAAATACAAAGGCTCTGTGAGTAGGCAGAGCCTAAGGTGATATGACTCACAAAGTGACGTATATGTTTGCACGCTCACATACACACACTCGCTCACACACAGACACATGCACTCTGCCTTCAGGAACAGCTTGAGGGCCAAATTACGATTTCCAAAGATTTGACTGTTAGATGACTTCGAATTGAGCAGTGCTACAGGCGTGGATATTAATGCTTCTGTGCGATATGGAGCGCTGAAACTAATTGCACATGAATGCAGGCCTTAACCAGATTAACCGCGGCTTGTTCAAGCATGTGAATTGTCATTTTGTTCGTTTTGTTCCCCTGTGTTTGAACGCTGTGATACATCAAAGTCTTACTGAGGTTATCAGAGGATCCATCGTGCTCTTTTACCCCAGAATGGCGACATTTCTTCCCCGTTGGGTACTCATACTGTCATCTGCTTTTTGGAAAGCGCTCATGTGAAAACATTTGCTGAATGCTTGACAATAAACATTGCTTCTGTAATCTCTGCTTGTTTGCTTTTGAATTCATTGTGTGTGCTACACCGCATTTTAAACAAATGCCATTTTTATATGAACATTGCTTGTATACTACTGAAATGCGTGTTAAACCTAGATGTAATAATAGTAATAATAGTTATTATTATTATTGTTAATGCATATTTTATTATGTTTGTTATTGTCAATAACAATAATAATAGTTTTTATTTTATTTTTTATTAATAATATGATAACAATAGTTGTTGCTATCAATTATTCCTATTTTATTATGTGTTATTTTTAATAATAATTTTAAAATTATAATATTTTTGTTTATGATGTATTCCTATTATTTTATTATTATACTTATGTATAATTATTAATTGATAATAATAATACTAATTGTTTTTGTTATCAATTGATTTGTACTATTTTATGATTTATTAATAATAATAATAATCACTATAATAATTATTGTTTTTTTTATTCTTTGTACTATTTAATTATTTGTAATAATAATAATTACTATTATTATTTTAAATATTTAAATCATAATAATAGTTGTTGCTGATCTATCAATTATTTGTACTGTTTTATGATTTTTTTATCATTCATAATAATAATAATATTTTGTATTATTATTATTATTATTATTATTTATTATTATTATATTGGTCCTAAGCGAAACATGACATATTTCTGAGTGAATGGAGAACCGCATTGTCCATTTTTACAGAGTAGCAGTTCAGCCTTGCTTATTTCCCTTATAGAGATGTACAAAAATGTGTTGTTATACACACACTGCACATGCATTATCATACCTTAGCCAACAGCATGTTTGGTGAGAACTCTACCTCTCAACCAGCTCGACACTCCATATTAATAATGTTGAAAGGGATAGACAGAGAGGGAGGTACTAAGCGTGAAATGTTTTAGTCTTTCACTCATTCACTATCTCCTAGTCTTATCCTGTCTCTCATGCTATACCCTGTGGCTCTAAGCTTCCCTCTGTTTCTCTCTTTGAGTGCGGAGCATCGTGTTGTCAGGAACCCCTGCTTCTCTCTCACGCACTATGTTTCCACTTATTCTCCCACCAAGTGGTGACAGCTGCTGTGGAAACGGCTGCCGTGGTAACCTCCCCCATGCCAGGAAGAGACAATTAGGAGAGCTAATGACTGAGCCCCTGTGATCTGAGACACTTCCGCTCTCTACTGCACCTCTTCTTCCTTCATTCAACCGCTAGCAAAACAGAGAAAGAGAGAACGAGCCAACATATAGGGACAGAGAGAGTAAGAGAGAGAAGTGTCTTTTACAGTTCCTATGAAGTTAAAAACTCCTCCCAGAAATGTTTAGATATGCCAGCGCAGTTGCTAATCTATCTTTGGTTTTGTTTTATATACATTTATATCATGTATATAATGTGCATATTTGTGCTCATTTGGACTGCACAATTTGCACAAATTATATATATATATATATATATATATATATATATATATATATATATATATATATATATAATTTATTTATTTAATTCATTTTGTTGTTGTTGTCTTTTTATCCAAATTAAATTATTCACAGATTTTTGGTCCGCTTTGTTATGATTTTACTCTACATCTTACCCTTTTATTTTTTTCGATACCAGATGGACCCCATGAACCAAAATGGCCCAATGTAAATAGCTCTACTTGTACTTAAATGTACTTAAAGGGATAGTTCTGGCAAAAAAAAACAAAAAAAACATGTACTATCATTTACTCGCCCTCAAGTTCTAAACCTGTATGAATTTCTTTCTTCTGCTGAACACAAAGGAGGTATTTTGAAGAATGTCGGTAACCAAACAGTCGATGGGCTCCATTGACTTCCATAGTATTTCTTTTCAATACAATGGCAGTCAACTGTTTGCCATATTGTTAATTGTTGCAATATTACAAAGTGCGTAATTCTGGCCAAATGTAAATTAACACTTCACATAAATGCTTGATTAATTTTCAACGACACTTGCTATTTTTAACAGGTAAACATTATTTCAGTAATACTTAATAAACTTTGCCAGATAGCCAGAACCACACATATGTAATGCACTTATTTAGAGAACGTGTATAACGTCAAACACATACGAATTTTGTTACTGTATATACCACATGTTCACATATATATAATCTATAAACTTTAATTTGGCTTACCCACACACAAATTGTTAACCTTTTGTACATTTGTACCTACAGACAATTACACAAAGTCTGTGCCTGTGCCATCTAGAGTTTCATGACAGAACTTTGTATTTCATGCAGACCTCAGTGATGTGTTTGGCAAGGACCAAGAAAAATCGGATTTAAAAAGTCAAAGCTGTGTTTTTGTGTGCGTAATGAGTAGATGAAAACGAAAGGAGGGAAAGAAAGAGAGGCTGGTGGTGACTATGTACTGTATGTATTGATTAGGAGAATCTGGCAGTAAATATTCAGAGGTAATTAACGCATTTATTGGCCACAAACTGACCCCATCCATCATCTTCTGACGCCAGCCGGATGTTCGATGATTCTCCTCATATTCACACATCTCTGTTTACGCTTTTTTCTGCTGTGTGAGACAGTCTAATTAGAGCTGCATTTCTCTGACCTGGTGGGATTCAGGTCTATTGCTGTTCTATTAAAATCTATTACTTCATTCACTTTTATGCTTCTGTATTTTCCTACGGTAGGTAATACATGCAGAGGTAGCTCCCTGTTCTGGCATGTGACATTTTAACTTTTATTTGCTCCTTCAGGTGTTATAAATCTTTTTTTTCCCGTAATAAGTGATGCGTTTTTATGGTTGAAAAGGAAACATTTCAAACCTGTCCTGTCCCCTGCTCCCAACTACACTGGTTATGGACACGATGAATCAGGTCCAATGGCCCCATTTTGTCATAACGGCGCACTGTTAAATTAACCAGTCCTTCAGGGTATGGAAAGCCAGAGATTGAACACATTATCGTCACACACTTTTGAGAGTTCACAGAGTTGAGATGCAAAGCTGCTTTTCATTAGTCACACCACAGAGTTTCTTACAAGACAAATTGAGCAGTTAATCAGAGAAACAGTCTGCAGCCAAAAATGCAATTGTCCATGATTTAAAAAGGAAAAGGCTTCAAAAGGAAGCTACTGCCAAGGAGTTTGACAAGCCTCCCAACCTTTCGGTAGGTTGCTGGATTTTTGAAAATGCGCACTGAATTTTATTTTATTTATTTATTTATTTATTATTGTTTTATTTTACCGTTACAGTTTTTTTTTTATTATTATTATATATACCATTCAAATGTTTGGGGTCGGTAAGTTCAAGAACTCTCTTCAAGAACATTTAAAAAATCCACAAACCACACCCTTATAACACCCTATATACACCCTAATATATATATATTATTTCATTTTTTTGTGCTTAACAATATGGATATCATCTTTGTGCGCCTTATTCTCATTAAAAATCTACTGTAAATATCTAAATCCATATTAGTTTTGATTAACTGCTGGAAAATAAACTTAAATTAGCGTAAATATTTTCACATCGTCCGCACAACATAGACTCTCTTACTGGAGTGACCGAAGTAATGAAGTCAACAGAATGATTTTTATTATGATACATACATTTAATTAAATATTCCACTCATTTATGGAGTCAAGCAGTCAAATTACATTATCCAAAAGTTTTTAAAAAATGATATGAATTTGGATATTTGTAGTGGATGTGCTGCTTTTGAACACTTTTACTGTTATTTACATTAGGTTTATACATGAGGCCCCAGGATTCAGTCAGATTTACTGAATAGAAAGTGATTAGTATAGTCACGTGGGCACTGTGAATGCTGTAAGTTGTTAATTTGGGTGCCAAAATAAATATGCACCACTTAAGCCCTATGTACATGTGCAGTGTAAAAGAAGCATTACATTTGCTTACAAACATCATTCTACCAGTATAAAAGGCAGTAAATGTTGAATCACAGCTTGGATCGACACAGCTTGACTGGTTGGTTTATGTCTAGGTCTGTAATGGAAGCAACATTCTTTTTCCTATTAGTGTGGGTGAATTACACACAGCTCTTTCTGCTAATAGAAATGTATATTTACCCCTTCTGTACAGTCATCCACTTAATGAATTAATCCTGCTGTGTAAACCACTTAGGTCTGCTTCCTCTTTTTTTTTTTTTTTTTTTTTTTTTTTTTTTTACTTAGCGAGTTTTCAATTGATCGTTTATTAAAACTGTCCTGTGGTGGTGACTTGGTCGCTCACAAATTCTACCCCTCCCCTCCCCCAGTGTACCATCAAATCCAGAACACTGTGAGAGCAACACAAAATAATCTGTCTGGAAAAGACACACAACGATCTCTAGTCCTCTGTGACAATGAAGCACTTGTCTTAATGACCCTCAGTTACGCAGAACGACTTTCTTGCTTCGTAAACATGTTGTTAAACATGTTGTTTTCCCACTTTACTCTCCCACAAATGGGAATAGGTGAATTGAAGAATAGTGTGTGTGTGTGTGTGTGTGTGTGTGTGTGTGTGTGTGTGTGTGTGTGTGTGTGTGTGTGTGTGTGTGTGTGTGTGTGTGTGTGTGTGTGTTTTCAACACTTTGTGATTGAATAGCCTCTCATTCTTCTGTTATATGAATGCTGTTTGTTAAATTAGCTCTTTGACTATTGTGAAAACAATAAAACGCACTGCTTTCTGTTGTTTTTGTAATTATGTCTGGACTAATGAAGCAAAAAGATTAGCTTTTTTATTTCTTTATTAGGAGAAAGGCTGTTTTAGAGACTTTCACTAGGAAGCTTTTATTTTTCTCCCCTATCAATTTTCTTGTAGCATGTTGAATAAAAGAATTGTGCTTTTAAAGGCAAAGTGTAGCTCCAAACCTTTTAAACAGACACACAAATGGACAGCTTCTTTTTATACAATAGGTCATACAACAGAATTGAATATAGTGTAACTTCCATTTTGGACACCGTGTTGCCAGGAACTTTGTCCATTTTTGCTCTGCCATTTAAAATAACTCCAAATGAACAGAATAACATTTCATTGTTTCAGAGCCACACACAGTAGTTTCAAAATGAATCAGTGTTATCAATTAATCTGTTGAAGGAAGGATTCCACAAATCACTTATTAAAACAGTCACTTGTTTTGTTCCTGAATTAATCTGTGCTTTGAATTAATCAGTTTTATTAATTATTTATTGACTCAATCATAAATGAATAAATAAAAACTTCCTGAACATTCCCGAATGACTTATAAAGAAATTAAATTGTTTCCTAAATGAATCAGTGTTTTCTAAATAATCGGTTTAATGAAAGATTCAGCGAGCCGTACATACCCACTAGCGAGTCGTACCCACCTGGTGTAAAGATTTCAGTAAACCAGCAGAAAGCATCATAAAAGGTCTAAAAGTTGTAAGCAGTTATTCAATGAAAATCTTGCCTTTTGCCCTATCTCTAATAGGGGATTCATTCACACTTCTGTTCATTCAAACCTGGTGATTCAAGACACACATGAGTCAGTGATTTTCATTTTAGGTGAACTATTCTTATTCAGTCATGACCAATGAAATGAGAAGAGAGTGATTGTGATAGCACAAGTGCACAGAGCTAAGTACGAATTTTGAAAGCATAATAAGAAGCACATGCCCAACCCTCTCACTCTTTCTCTCTAATTATGCTTTTAAGTGCTTAATGAGCCCCCGGAGACCTTCCACCCCACCAAGCTCACAAGTCTCCACCTCCTTTATTTTACAAATCAATCAGTGTGTCACTGATGCGACACACAGTGTGATGAGATGGCCTCTCTCTGCCATCCCTATCATGAGCTCAAATAGATCTCCCACTCACAAGCTCCCGATAGTTCACTTACCACAATGACCTTGTGGAAATGAAACAAGCAATCAGCCCATTTTAATTTGAGGAAGGGCCTGATAAACCCGCCTGAGATAGTCAGGGTCAGTAGTCTAACTAACACGGAGTGAGTAAGATTCTCTTCTTTGATGGTTGTTTGGATATTTGTTATGATAATTATGGCCCATCATGCCTCTTGTCTGCTAGGAGATAGTGGGAGGTGACCTGGTTGGTAGCTATTTCAGGCTATTTTTTGACCTCGGAGAAGATCAACAGGTGATTTCATGAGGCAGGAGTCAGACCGGCTGTTTAAATGCTCATCATTGAATGCCCTGCAAGTGTTTCTGGCCAGTTGATGGAACAGACACCTGCCCTTTGGGCCAGTGTTGCATTGCCACCGAAATTATTGCATTATTGCCAGTGTGCGAACAGGTTATATCAAAATGAAACAAGACCTTCCTCGACTTCTAGGTTGTTTATGAAAGCCTTTAGACTGATTTTTATGGGAAGGACTCAAGTCTCAAAATCAAAAGTATGTGATGTTTAAACGTCCACCTAAGAGCCTCTCTTCCATTCTATGACACATGAAACGAATGCTTATACAATGTTCAGGATAATGACGAAAATGCTATTCTGTAATGAAATGTCATTTAATATGTCATTTAAATGTGTCATTTAAAGAAAAGTGACAAATTCAAACTGTAGTCTCACATAGTCTGATCTATATAATCTATAGTCTCAAATATACTTTATAACTATCATAACAGTGTGATTTTTTTTTATGACCTCATCTGTCGACATGATCGGTCCACATCTCGATGATCAGGTGCTTTAACTGCTGCTTTCTCACCACTGTCATTTTTATTGTGTTTATTTTGTTATTGAGAGAAAAGTGTGCAGCACATATTTACGTATTCATCTAAATATCTCTCTCAGCAGTGTGGATCTTCGTTAACAGTATTTTAACATCACCCATTAGAAATGTGGTTATATAAATGAACAACAAACAGTTTCAATGTAGCCAAATATTACCTTCATGTTATTTTATTTGAAAAGCAATCAATTAATCCAAAGGTGAGCTGCAGTGCTGCACAGTTGTCAAAAGGCTTGCTTGCTTGCTGTCCATTTTCAAGAAGTACACGTTTCCCCCCCCAAGTATTTGTCACCAACCATATGCATATATCATCTATATTTACCAAGTTAACTTGCATATGGACTGGACAGACACTTTCATACGCATATTATGACCCTTTCCAACTCATTTCCACAGATCGGTTTGAGTCGGGTGGGTTATTATATTGCCTTATCACAAACGACACACAGACAGGAATGTTGTTCTTTGTGTTGTTTACTGTAACGTTTGTTACACGGGTTTGTTACTGCTGGTGCTCACTGGAAGACTACATTACCCTTCATTACTTGAGAACTACAGCAAATTACGGCAACACAAATAGCTCAAGCGTTTTGTTTGTTTCTTTGTCTCGTGGCGACTGACCTGGCCCAAAATACTGTTAATTAAAATAACTAGCTGAAAGAACTATTGTTAAAAATAGAACAAAGACTTGAGACTTGACTTGGATCCCAAAGACTTGTGACCTTACTTGGACTTGGCAATTAGGGACTGGTAACAGTGAAATGTTTGCAAGAGTTTCAGTATAATTAAGGGTATGCTCACCTGGAAAAACGGCTGTAGCGTAGCTCAGATATATAGATAACTAACAACATGACCTGATTTTAGTTGAGGATTTTCCATTTTCTTTATCAGCCCATGAATAATTACAGATAATTTATTTTCATTCACTCAATCTTAAAACAATTTGCCATTGCAAAAATTCATTAGGAAGTGCATAAAGATTTTGTTATCTGCACTAGGCACTGAGAGTTTAGGTTGGCGTGTGCTAACATGTGACATACCAATTAGCAAACACAAACATGCTCTAACTGCCATGCTTGCTTTATGAGAAATGAAATCCAGCACTGCCCTTTACAAATAAATTACTGATTATTCAATGTTTACGAACTGTGATATATATATATATATATATATATATATATATATATATATATATATATATATATATATATAATATGTGTGTGTGTGTATATATATATATATGTATATATATATATGTATGTATATATATATATACACACGTGTTCCCACATTGTCGCTAATGAAATGCGGATGTAGAAAGCATCGGTTAGAGAGAGAGAGATTCTGTCCATCTCTTATGAAGAGCTGGAAGAACAAACAGCTGTGATTTCAAGCAGCAAGAACTCATCGTCCCATAAGACTTATCCTTGCACACACACACCACAACCATCTACCACACACACACACACACACACACACACACACACACTGGAAGGGTAGTTTCCGAAATGTTACGAGGTAAAAAAAGTGTTTTTAATTAGAATGAGGAACTGGGTCAGATAAGCTATTGTGGATGAGAGGGATATGAAAGTAGATGACGACGTCCAGTAAAATGGGCTTATGGGAATTACTAGTGCTTATAGACAAAAGCATGTCACAGATTTGTTCAATAAAGAGGCAAACTGTATCTACAACAGAGGCTTTATTGGGCAAGTTATTAAAAGGAAGGGCAGTAGTGCAGTGGGACTTGTTTTCTGTTGGATCCACATACTTCCTCTGAAGGGGTTCTTTATTGATCCGTTCATAATAGTTTGCTCTTCAAGGTCAATAGGGCTGTCTAACAGTAGCTTTGAATTACAGAGAGTCTGAATGTCTGTCATCCATGAGCGCAGGAGAGAATGAGAGCATGTGCAGAGTTCAGTTGCATTGTAAAGTCATTGTCTTTGTTTGTTTTTCAGCTTAATTAGTTGTTTCAACACAGCTTCTGTTGAGTAAATCACCCCGCAAATGGGTCATGATAGTTATGATAATGAAATAAATTCAGTTTGCTCGTAAAAGCATTCATAGAGAACTCATGCTCGTGATAGACAATGTAATTGTAATTGATGTAAATGATGTAAATTTGTCACATTGTGTTAATGGATGATATAAAGGTCAGTCATTCTTCAGACTATTTTATCTGGTATCCCTTCTTTCGAAACTATTTATTTAAAGAACTGCCATTTTGGGAATCAGGCTACACAAGTCACAATATATGCTTTTGATTCACTGAAAAGAACCAACTCAAAAAAGTAATTTGCTCGTAAATTTAACTTATATTATATTATCTGTAATGCAAATTCTGTATTTTTACTTGTTTTATTTGTATTATTTAATGAGGGATTATTAGAATGAATATTGCAAATTTAAACTAACTGATAAAGGATTAATAATAGTATTAAAGTACTGTATATAATACTGCATAATAATATGTATTAACAAAATCTTCAATAATAATTTAAAAACATTTAAAATGTTTTAAATTATTTGATAATTTACGGTATGTAATCAGTAACTGTGTGCAAGGATCTGTGTGCAACACAATGTTGGATTTATGATTATGAATATGTCTATGCTGGTGTCACCATTGCTTTGTGCATGTGGTGTGGTATTATTTGTGTTTTTTTACTACAAGTCAACACCAAAATGCCACAAATATCTCAGTCCTGGTGGGACTGATTAGAGACAAGAACAGCAGTAAAGTGAGGAAGTGGGTAAAAGAAGGCCTGAAACACGACATTCTCTTTTTCTTTCCCTCAAGCCCAACACAAGAGCTTGGTAATCCCACATGGGAAAGTTTTGGCCATCTTGATCATTAATTAACCCATGCTCAACCCAAGCTTTTGTGTCTTCTCAGGCAGGCAGGCAGATGCCTGGAGCATTGTCTAATGAACCCCTTCCACCTTCCGGCCATGCAGTTCGCCCAACAGCCCTTCCTCTGTTCTCTGTTCCACTATTAGGTTAGCTCTAACTTACGCAATCCTTCACAGCCAGGTGGACCATAGAAGGGAGCAGATACGTTTCTGAGAGAGTGCTTATGGTCCCCTCTACTTGGACAAACTGAGCTCACAAAACAGACTGGAGTGGGTTCTCAAAGCCGATTGAGCGGGACAGATGTCCTCGGAACGGCGTATCCCTGATCACTGGAGCAAATCACATCTCTCAGCCAGACTGCACTGCAGCCTTGCATACTGATGGTGGAGATTAGATGTGTCTGTGTGTGTAATCACTTTGGGAGACCTGTGTTGGGTGTCTCGCCGGCTGGTTCAAGGAGAAGATGAGCGTGGAGGACAGAGCAGCGAGGTTGTCTGACCACTCTTTTGTCCTGGATGTTTGGGCTGCAGTTTATTCCCTCCCACTCTATCTCACTCAGTCGCATGAGAGATCTGGGCAGTGACCAAGACAAGCAATTGGCACATACAAGTCCTGTGAGAGACAAAACAGCAGGAGAGAGTGACAGAGACAAACACTTGCCAAACTAGATGACGGTTTATTGCATAAAAACCAATAAAAGCCTGTCTTGTTGTGTCTGTCTACACCTCTCACTTTATTTATTTTGTCTAGCTCTGCATTGTAAGCAGAACATATGAATTAGGGCTGTGCTTATGCAATCATATATTATACTGGAGCTTCTTGTCTGTGCTTGCTCCAAGACAGACTGTCAGTTTGTGCATTAGTGGAGGGTATTTTTTCAGTGAGTCTTTGTGCAGGATACATCGTTACAGCAGTAGATGGAGACAAGTAACTTTCTTTATGATTGCATGAGTGAGTAAATCAATCATTCAACCAATTCATTCAAATACACTGATTCACTTAGGAACAAAACAAGTCACTAGGAGTGTTTCGACTTGATGCGTGTATGATATGATCGAAAGTGTACTATGCAGTACTTTGCAGTACTAATGTGGTACTGCTAATATTGTTGAGTACTCAAATGTGTTTTTACCAATTACTGTATGCATTTGACAGCTACTTTTATTCTGTGATTTACCATAAATTCAGGGAATATATTTTATAAGGTTGTGTGTTTTCTGGGAATTAAACTATGACTGAACACTGTAGTAGGGATGCATTTTTTCAGATCTGATCCGATACCAAAAATTATGAGTATCGACCGATACCGATCCGATACAACCACAGTTTTTTTTTAATCAAGTAGATGCGCTTGAAGCAACATGGAGTCACAGCGCGCAGCACTTCGAGTCCGCATTAATAAAAGTTCAAAGCACAAATGAAAAAACATATTGATGCGTAGTGTATTATACAGTATCTATCTATGCAATAGTTTGAGCCTTTTCTTTTAACAGGTTTAAATTTCAGTTAATGTGCACCTGAAGAACAATTATAGTTGTTACCATAATTATATACTCTACTCTAGTGTTGTGCTCTAACAGACACCCAGTAGAAAGTAACATGAATTTGATTAAGGTACAGCAATAAAGTCCAGCAAGATAAAGTTGTTTTAATGCGAAACCATAGACCTTTATCTACAGATAAAGTATAATAATAGTAACATTGAATCATCTTGGAGCGTTTCATCGTGTTGATTGTCGTAACAAAATTTGGCGCGCTGTTTGAATGATGAATGGAGAATGACTGACAGCCACAGCAGAGGGAAAGGTTTACGTGAACTTGAATTTAACGACTTAAATAATCATTTTTACCTCACATTATACTATAGAATGGCTTCAGAACACTTCTAATATAGTGCACAAAAACGTTATGGTGCTTTATAATGTTTTTGTGCCTTTTGTGAGGCCTAACAATAACACAGAATAGTATACGCACAATATCGGATTTGGATCGGCCTCGTCTGACCGAACCCTATCCGGCAAAGAATGGGAGTATCGGAGCCGATACCGATACTGAGTATCGGATTGGCGCATCCCTACACTGTAGTCTAAAAGTGTCTAGTAAATGATTCAATTTAGTTTTCTATCTTAACTATATAGAATTATAATTAGTTGCATTTTATTATTTGTATTTGGCATTTTTTTATCCCTTCTGTCCACAACCCTCTCACAAGCACCCAGTCGAGAAAAACTTGTACAGATCGTGTTTTGATCCTGCTGATTAGCAGTTTGAGTGATCTTATTATCCCTGCAGTATTCACTGCTGCTCTGTATGGTCTCATGGTGGTCATTGCAGAAAGAAAGAGGCTGAGAGCATGAAAAGGAGTCAGACATAGCTGGCGCTGGGCACTAATTACCTCTAGCCTGCCGCCACTCAAGTGCCAACATCTGCTGCAATCAGGCCAGTTCTTCTCTCATCCGAGGAGCTGTTGAAGAGAAAGCCTCTCTCAAGAGTCAACAAGCAGTCAAACGGCACTGGCTCTACACTTATCTCTTTCTCCCTTTACTTTAAAGGCTGCACTGCAAGGACAGATAGTTTAAAGGCAAGAAGTTTTGTAAAAAGTATGTATGTTAGCTGGATGCATTTGAGTATGTGTGTGTGAAGAGGAATTGTGTGCATATGTTGCTTTCAAAATGTTGTAATTGCCTCAAGTCTTGTAGATATGGCTCATGTTACATTTGCATATGCATTTACCAGCCTATTTATACTTGTTAGTGGCTTATGTTAATGGCGAACAAATCTGTAATGCAGCCATATGCTCTGTTTACTTGCTTAATAAATGTTTGTGGATATTTTTCAATTGAAATGGCACATGTAGTAGTCGCTGAATGCAAGAGACTTGTATTTCTTATAGGAATAGTTCACACAAATCAAAAAATTGTCATTTATCCACCCTCATGTCATTTCAAACCTATATGACTTTCTTTTAGTGGAACATAAAAGAAGATATTTTGAAGACAATTGGGAATCAAACAATATTGTTTGGGGGGGGTGGGTGATAGACATTTCTCAATGTCTTTAAAATGATCTTTTTAATGCACTACTGTGCACTTTACAGAATAAAAATGAAGTGGCAGTTTGAAACGCAGTCCATATTCACATTTAGATCTGAATCTTCCTTCGTTTAAATTATATTTAAAGAAACAAACCAGCTCAGCACTTTGGGACGTCTGTTTGTCCCAATGAAACTGTTTTTTTTTCCGGTGCCTTTGTTTGCTTCTGAGCGCACAATCTCTCACACTGGGCCTGACCTAGATTGTCTTATAATATACCCACCTTGTACTTTAGTTAGCATCTTAACTTCCAAATATCCACATTTACTTCTACGGATTATGCAACTTTTTTTAGTTTTGGTTTGAGACTATTCTCAGATAGAAAATTATTTGCTGTTAGTTCTCGTAGACTCAGGCTAAACTCTGCTGTGATTTTGTGAGGAATCTTGCTGGCCTCGTTTCCAGACGCCTGTGGAGACATCCCCTGCTGTCGTCCTTACACGGCTCACTTTGGTCTGCTTAGACAAAACATTCAATTCATAATGTGCAATATTTTGCATACCGATGCAACATAAGTTTTGGAGTGTTGGGGTTGTTTGTGCATTTTCTGGTTTCTGTAATAAGAATCTATGCCTGAAGGTTGTGCTTATGACTTTTGTCCTCTGTTGCTGCTCTGTCTTGCCCCTGAAAAAGTTGTGGATGCCATTGGTGCAGAGACACCAATCTCGCCTCAAACGATATTGGTTAAAACAGGCCTGCTCGCTCAGCCCAGGGATGGCTGAAATAAAAGATTAGCCTTTGGTTGAGACTGACCTACAAAACTTTTCCAAACAGCGCTTGTTGTGGTGTTACAGTAGCCGAAGTGTTAATGGCATGGAACAGCATTGTTATTCGGTAAATTAGAGAACACATATTCACAACTCTATCTTTACTCTTTTCCAAGCAACTCTTTACTTCTTACCAAGCCACTTCACGTCACCATTTTGCGTATTTTGACCTAACAGCCTTCATTTCACATTATATGCATGTAGATGGCACTATTACTTAATATAACCAATTATAATAGTTTCATCAAATGGTAAATCAATTTGCAGTATATTAATAAGAGTAAATGAAGCACTACTTACAATTAATATAATTAATAAAGCTATTTCATCTTTGTTTAAAAAAACTGAAAACAGTCTACATAATTTTCAACTGATTTATGATTAAGACTGGGAAATTAACACTCCACTTCACATTGTCCAATTAAATTTGATCTTGTTGTGCCACATAGCGATTGGATTATACATGACATTTGGGCATCAATGAATTATGTGATATGTTTTAATTAAATTGCTGACATAAACTTCTAGTATTTTATTTTTACAGTGAGCAGAATAATGCTCAAGGAAAATGTCAGTTTATTTTATATATCTGCCGACAGTCAGACAGTCTGACGGCAGATATATAAAAATAAACTGACATTTTCCGACTTTTAGCGATTCATTACTATTTTACATGTTGTCATATTAATTATAATTCAAATTCATTTTGTTTTATTGACCTCTATATTATTGTCAAATTGTTGATTTATTTTGAAAATCATTTCATTTCAGATTAATTTCAGAGCCACCCGCCAGTAATCGTTTTGACTTTAAATCTTCACCATGCTATTCAGTTTTGTTCATTCGTGATTACCAAGTATGCCAGTCATTGAATCGAAGTTAATTGTTTATGCAAATTGAGTGCATGACTTTCATGTGTACATCTGAACTTGTTTAACAGAATGCACTTTTCCAGATTCAACAATATAATGACATTCAGTAATTTCCAGTTAATTAAATTGCACTATAATTTCCTCTAAATTAAATGTGGACATGGTGTTTGGAAAAGCTGATGGAAGGTCATAAATACGATTGTGCATCCTTCTCAGCATCAGCGTCCCTCTGAAAGTCTGAAGCTTTTATTCCGGTTGATAATGCCATAATGTCTATCCCTATTACCATCCTATTTCTGAAGGGCATAAGACTGCACTATCCTATCCCATCTCTCTCTGTTTGTATGCTTTAATCCAGAAGTAAAGCTCCATAGGGATGCTGGTGGATTCTGCGTCATGGCCCTTGCTGGAGATTGGTATCGATCAGAGATTGATTGGGTGAAGTCCTCGTTAAGGGGATGTCGAGATGAAGCTGTAAATCTGCTGAATCATATTTCAGAGTCTGACTTGCATTGATGTGGCCCACCAGAGGGATCTTCAATTGGTGGAGGCCTTCACCTTCTTTTCTGCCTTCCATTGTTGGGATAAGCAGGATTAGCTGGTCCAGGGAAATTAGAGGGCAACGGCAGACCTTGATCAAGATATCTGACATCACACTGGAAATATTACAGTTTTTCTTCATAACAAGTTATTTCTCACCATGCTGAAGATGAAATAAAAGATGACCTTTGAGGCGAAGTGCAAAGACTGTTTGCTTTCACCTTTAGAAAAAATAAATTAAGTTTGTAATTTAGAATCAAGTCTTATCAAAGGGTACTCTATTAAAAGTAATCTTGTTTTAGAGTTTTTGACCTGCTGGAAAATGTCCTCTGACTCTTCTCTTTGAGAAGAAGATTTTGATGAACGGTAGATGAAGGGTATTGAGGGCACTCTTGCTGTCACAAGAAGCAGATGTGTCTATGCTTGTGTCCTCTATTAGCTGTGACTTACTCAACCTTGTAGTCAGTAAGCAACTGCTTTACAAACACTAATGGAATAAAGACATGTTGTCAGTGGACTGTGACTGCCTTGATGAAGAAGTTGAACTAAAGGTGAGGTCACACTATTTGTGCTTTATACACTTCCTTTCATAAGGATAGGATATGGAAATCTCTAGATAAAAATATTAGAGGATATAGCGCCGAAAGATCATTATCATAAACAACCCTGAGGGCTTGTGGTGTGTACTGCTCCGTCGTTTTATCGCACTGCACACTTTAAACTGTAGAAACGACAAATATGGTGTCGCGGTCCAGATGGAAACATTTCGGGGTCTGGACCGCCGTCCACCATCCACTATTTGAGGAACGCTGGTATTGCAAAAAGATGTAAGACCAGAGGTTGTAAACATTACAGCTTGGCCTCGTGGCTCAATGCAAAGAATTAAAGTTCCTGGAAAACCTGGAAATATCAAGGATATTTACTGGACTGGAATCTTAAAGGAGATGCAAAAGCCATGGGGTGGAAATCTTAAAATATCATGGGCATTACTTTATTGAATAAGTGAATATAAATGTTGTTATTTATGTTCTCTTTTTCTTCAACTTAAAATGATTCTTAGTGAGTGTATTCTTAGTACAAAAATATCATTCAACATGCATGCATGTTTTTTGAGCAGCAAATCTTCATTTTAAATTAAGGATCATGTGACACTGGATTATAATATTTCACAATATTACTGTTTTGACTCTATATTTGTTCAAATAAATACAGTTGGTGAGCATAAGAGAATTCTTTCAAAAATGTTAATGTTTCCAAACTTGTGACAGGTACTGTATATTTAAATTTGTTGTATTCTCAGTAATTGTACATGCTCCTCAGAGCCTAGAGTGTGAGCGCGCCTTCGGCTGTTCTGACCACCCTGTAGTGTGATTGGCCATCATGGCCAGATTGGGAGCTAGCATCTAATCAGCATGAAAACACTGCTTGATGACTAGCTCACATTTACACCAGAGTAAATCATTAGCCTCACTCTTTTGCTACAACCACACAGTCTTTAAATTCACATCACAAATACACAATACTAGAATGTGAATGAAAAGGTCTCTCTCTCTCTCTCTCTCTCTCTCTCTCTCTCTCTCTCTCTCTCTCTCTCTCTCTCTCTCTCTCTCTCTCTCTCTCTCTCTCTCTCTCTCTCTCTCTCTCTCTCTCAAACACACCTAAACTTTCTAACAGGGGAGGGAGTGAGTCCCTTAAGAGTAAACTGGTACCAGTCTGTGCACAACACAGTGTAGAGAGACGTGCTAGTGTCTCGGAGGTAAGATTTAGCACTTTGTGAAATGAGTTATGAAATTGAGTAAATGCACTTGGAGCTGTTTTGCCTCTATGCTGCAGTTTAGAAAGAGAATGTGATAAAGGAAGGATGGCAAATATGGAAGGAAGGATAACACACACCACAAACTAATCTGAGAATTATTTTCTAATGCCAACACATTTTGAATGTGCTTGAATCAAGTTAACAAACAGGATTGTTATTTAGATTTCGAGATGTAAATGGAATGAATTTGAAAAAAAAATCATATATAATTGCTGTAAGTGTAGTTTAATAATAAACCAAATTTTTCAGTATGAATGTATCAAATTCAAAATGAGGCTTTGCGGAATAGGTGGAATAGGCTAAAATAAGTTATTTTTAATTATACTTTTATCATTTTTAAATTTTGTATTTAGATTATCCCAGCTATTTATAATTGGAAAATTTCAGCTTTATATTTTCACATTTTGTGTATTTTATATTACGTTTTGAAAATATTATATTATGATTTATGTTTTTGTTAATGTATTTATTTAATTTCATATTGTTACTTTATTAGCTATAATCAAAATGTGTTTTTGTTTTTAAATTAGCATTTGAAGTAATTTAATTTATGAATTAGCATTTTTAAACATATTTTTATATAAAATGTATAACTAGTTTATAAAATGTTAAACAGTTTATTTAAACTAGTTTATTGACTAATTATATTATCATATTTTGCTTTAGTATTTGTTTATTTATGTTTGTCTAATATCATATTGCTTGTATTTATTTTTTTATCTTGAAATAATTTTACTCATTTACTTATCATCTATTTTATTAATTATATTAGCATATTTTGCTTTTATTTATTTTTTTGTTATCATATTTCTGTTTTTATTACATTTCTTTTTCAATTGTTTAGAATTGGAATAGCAGCAGAGGTTTGTTTATCAAGTCAAGTCACCTTCATTTATTTGCCGTTTTTTACAGTGCACTTTGTTTCAAAGCAGCTTTACGGTGATAACAGGAAATTAATGCAACAAACATTGTTTAGATTGTACAGTAGCTCTAGAAGAAAGTCTCTCCTTGACACACACACACACACACACACACACACACACACACACACACACACACACACACACACACACACACACACACACACACACAGGAGTGGATGAGAGGTGTCAGAGAGCACTGATGATGAGGGCTAATATGTAGTGAGGATGAGATAATGACCACTAAATTGTCACACACTCCTCCTCCTCTCACCGCAGTGTGAGATGTCAGCAGGGAGTGATTTACTCTACACCCCACCCATCCCTCTCACACTATCTGGGGACAGAAGTAAGTAAAGGAGAGAGAGAGTGTCATTGCTCTTACTTACTTCACTACTTTTTGACCATATCCTTCTCTATTCGCCTCTCTCTCGTATCATTCCCCATCCCTTCCTCCCTTCCCAATCTGATTTTCCTTGGCTTATTTTCTCTGTGGACTATAGACTTGACCATGATCCTGGACTGAAAGGATTTGGTCCATTTATAAAGCGGTTGTATGAGTGCAGAGAGGGAACAGACCATCACTTATTCTGCTCCTCTCAGCAGAATTGCATAACTTCCCCAACTGGACCTGTTAAAATAGAAAGAGATTCCTCATCTGTGAAGATTTATCGACTATATTTACAATGTACAGTGTACATAAAGGTTTTTATGCTAGTGTAACCCGAGGACTCCTTTGCACCCACAGAATATGACTAGACAATCATCCCATCCCATCCACCCCATCCCATTTGATTGTCTGGAGGGTCTTGGTTTTGCATGTTTTCCTCTTTGATAGATCAGTAAAATCATGATCAACATGGAGTCAATCAAAGTGATTGTTTTTCTCAAGTTTATAGTAGATCAACAACTCTCCTTCACTTTTGATGACAATGTCACAGTACTAATCGCCACTTATGCCGGGCGTACACCAAAGGATTTTCACAGTCCCAGACTAAAGACCGGCAGTCTTTAGGAATCTTACTGGAGTCTCGGCGCGCTCCCGTCGACTCGATCGTTAAATGTGAGGTGATAATCTGCAGTCGGCGACCTGATTTATGCCAGTCTTTCTCTAGTCTTTCATATCAAACATGTTTGATATTATCGCAAGTCTTTAGTCTGAGACTAAAAACTGTGAACCCAAGTTTTTAGATGTGAGCTGATAATCTTATAAAGTCTTTTCTAAATCTTTTCAAAGTCTTTAGGTGTACAGAAAGCATTTGCTCCACAGTGTGAGATGACATGCCAAGATTACAAACAGTCTTTTGTGTGGTCCTAATGTTACCCCTGCTCCTGAAATGTGTCTTTGTGTTTTGCAATGTTTATTGTGCACCACAGAAATGTCGCTCTGGGTTTCTTCTGGCGGATTCCATGAAGCATATCCTTGTTTCTGGGGAATCATTGAATCTTTTTGATGGCTGTGGCTTTTCACTGGATTTTCATGCCAATTTGAAATATTAAGTTAAAGTGCCTGTACCTTTCATATAGGGGTGAGGGATATCACGATTTTTGATCGTGGATGATTAAAATGTCTCCACAATCTGCTTTTGAAGAAATATTACAGTATCGTGCTAGTGTTATTCTATCAGTTGCAGTTCTGGCGCCTCCGTCCCAACATACTGTACAATGCAAAGTATATTCACATCATATTAATGCAGAGGTCGAGTTGCGTGCTGATGCGTTGTTCTAACATGCGCTTTTCTGAGCGCGTAGACCACATGCACTTAAAAGCCTGTCTAACAGCACCTGGTTACTGGACTAAGTTATCTTTCGAGTCTTTTTGGGTTAATACTGTCAAGTACACACAAGGTTTACATAAACACAGTTGGTTATGTCTAAAGTGAAAGCAAACATTTGAGAGAAAATCAAGTGCGTGTCATATGCGTGTATATTAGATGCGTGCCGGTCTTAAAGTGACAGTAGCCTAATAGTAAACATACCGCAGTATCTCCTTAAAGGGTTAGTTAACCCAAAAATGGAAATTCTGTCCTTGTTTACTTACTCTAATCTTGTTCCAAACCTGTATTAATTTCTTTCTTGTGCTGAAGACATAAGAAGACATTTTGTAGAATGTGGCTAACCAAACAGTTGCTGGTCCCCATTGACTTCCTGAGTAAGAAAATATATATTATGAAAGTCACTTGGGACCAGAAAATGTTTGGTTAGCCACATTCTTCATAATATTTTTTATTTCAACAGAAGAAATAAACTTACTGGTTGATCATCTTGATTGTTTACAGGTGTTTCTTGTTAGTCTCTAGTCTCCGTGTCTGTGCCTCATGTTTCCATTGTGTAACTTTATCATAGTTTTGTTTTTGTAACCGTTGTTGGTGAGTCTCATGTAACCAAGTAAAATAAAATAAAAATTTGTCGTGTCCTGTCGTGTCCGTGCCGGTGATGATGTCCGTGCCGGTGATGATGTCCGTGCTAGTGTCCGTGTCCGTGCCGCTAGTGCTGGGCGGTATAACGGTTCATACCGAATACCGGTATTTATTGTTGTTATTATATGAAAGACCGTGCCGTGAGTGTTTCTTTATCTTTCCTGATAAAGCAGCGTTTATGAGCGCTGCGCTACTTTGTGTACAGTTGTTACTGGGGAAACCGCTATTTCTACCGCTCCTAAAACGCCTCCTGCTGGTACCTCTTTGTAAACAGCCTTGTATTCCTGTATTAATACTAGTGTGGATTTATTTCTACAATATTCACTCATGACAGTAAAATAGGGTATTCGAAGTCAATCTACTGCAGTATTTCCTCTCTCAATCAGTTGAAAATATGGTTAACACACCCAGTCATGCTTAAAAAAAATACACTGTCATATGCCATGAAACCGGTATAATGTTGAAAAAAAATATTGTGATATGGATTTTTGGTCATACCACCCAACACTACGTGCCGATGATGGTGACCATGCCGGTGACCTTGCCGGTGACTGTTCCCATGCCGGTGTCCCTGGCCGGTGACCGTGTCCGTGCTGGTGACTGTGTCCTTGCCGGTAACTGTCCGTGTGGGTGCCCGTGCCTGTGTCCATGTAGGTCCATGTATTGTTCATGTCCATGCCGGTGTCCTTGCCGGTGACCGTACCGGTGTCTATGGTGTCCGTGCCGGTGTTCGTGACCATCCGTGTCCGTGCCGGTGTGTTACTTGTTAGTCGCTAGTCTTGGTGTATAAATAGCCCTATAAATAGTTTCCATTGTATATTGTCTAGTTGTCTCATGTAACAAAGTTAAAGTCACGTTTTTTGTCCTGTCATGTCGGTGTCTGTGCCATCAAAAATATATCCATCTTTCATATATAACTTAGTATGTCAAATTAGTTTTCTAACTAATTTCTAACTAACTAAAATCTAACTTGTTATTAATTATGTATGTTATCATGCTATATTCTAGTAGGCTGAGTATACTGCCGTTACACAGACAAGTACAGTCAATCTGGTAACATTAAAACAAAGATGAATTAATTAATATGGATTCATGCATTAAGGTTTAAAAACTAGCAATGAACCACATTTTTACATTCTTATTCATCTATGTTAATGTTTATTTATAAATTATAAACTTTAAAATTTAAAAATGTCTTAGTTTCAATACGCTTTTTTTAAAGACATTTATTAAGCAAGGGTGTATTAAATTGATCAAAAGTGACAGTAAAGGCATTTATAATATTACAAAATATTTATATTTATATTTCAACTTCTTTAATTCTTTTTTATCAAAGAATCCAGAATTTTTATGATGGTTTCAGAAAAAAATATTAAGCAGCACTATTATTGCAACTATATGTATAACAATAAGAAATGTTTCTTGAGCACCAAATCAGCATATTAGAATGATTTCTGATGGATCTTGTTTGACACTGATGAATGGAGCTTTGGCATCACAGAAATAATAGAAATTTTAGATTGTATTAATATTTCACAATATTACTTTTTTTACTGTATTTTTAATCACTTAAATGAAACCTTGATGAGCATAATATACATTACAAAACATAAAAATCTTTCAGAAAATACATAGCTGTTCCATCAATGCAAGACTCCAATTTGTCTTTGTTGTCCTGTTTTTCTGTTGCTGCTGTAACAGCTTAATTTCCCCTTGAGGATCAATTGTACACAGACTACACTATTCTAAATCCAAACTTCACAAGATCTACCCAGCTGTATCTCCAATTTCTGACCTATGTCAGGGTGCAGAGGGAACTTTATCCCATTCTTTTTGGTTCTGCCTGAAACTCCGGAGTTACTGGCAAGATGTATTTTCTTGGTATTCGGCGGCATATGAGCAAACTTTCCCCCCTGAATGGAACTGCCAATCTTTGGCTATTCGGAAACAGTTTCCTCTTTGCCTTATTTTTTGCAGCTTGCATTAATGCTGGGCATGGTTTTGGCCAAGAGAATTATATTAAGTGATTGGAAAGCCACTCCTCCCCCCATATTTTCAGAGATGACTTGCTGAGATGGTCTCTGTCTTAAAGCTTGAAAATTTTTAATCTCATATTAATTTCCCCAAGATGTGGGGTCCCTTCCTCACATTATAGCAGAACTTAAAGATTTTAACACATCTGTTACTGCGATTTTTGTGCTGATTTCGATTTTTAGGCAATTATGTCATTAGTAATGTTGACTGGCTTGAATTTATTTTTTTATTTTTTTTGGTTCGATGGATATGGTTGTTTATGTTTGTTAACTTTTGATGTTTTTATAAAACTAATTTAAAAAAATCATACAGAAATAGGGAATGTAGAAATGAATGTCACAGACTAACATTTCTGTGATGCACAGATAAACCTCGACCCAAT
This sequence comes from Siphateles boraxobius, assembly GCF_051911475.1. NCBI lineage: Eukaryota > Metazoa > Chordata > Actinopteri > Cypriniformes > Leuciscidae > Siphateles > Siphateles boraxobius. The sequence goes on along the minus strand of NW_027508811.1, from coordinate 18,597,194 downwards.
GAAATTTCCTGTTTTATACAAAATGGCTGAAGTGCAAGACTTTAATCCAGCATTGACATTCAGCAGTTGGCAATAGGATAGAAATTATATATTGTGAAGTTATTATGCAATTACTCTGTCAAATGGTCTGTATGAGATGTTAGTCTGTTTTCTGCCAGTTTACAAAAACGCTCGAGGAAACAGACCACAATTATGCTTGTTTAGGAGCAAAGCAGCTTGGTTCTTCGGATGCTATTGAATTAAAACAGAGTGTGTCCTGTTTTTATGAGAGTCCTTGTTTTTATGGTGACAAAAGAGCTTCATTTTCTGCCTGTGCTTGAAATGTAAACAGGTTTTTCTGTTACAACTGTGCTGGAATGAGTCGGAAATTACATTCTCTTATCAGCCGGAGTTATTGTGCATTATTCTGGAGAAAGACATTGTGGATGTTTACAACAGATCCACTACAGACCTTTGCCTGGGTGCTATTGTCACCTAAGCCTAGGGTCTCTGTGGTACCCATTCTATCAATTTGTGTTCAGAAATGGCCTATTAAAAGGTGTGTATGCTTTTGTTCTGTCTTGCATCCATACAGGCAATGGATAACGGATGCCTTTTACTACACACACAATCAAATATTATCATATAATTATATTGCGGTCTACACAGAGATGTTACAATACCAAGCATTTTTTTCTTCCCAGAATCAGCCAATTAAATTGAACAGTTTCAATCCCATTGTAAAAATAAAGATTAACACTGAATTGATCAGCAAATCCATAGAAGGGTGATCAAGCAGTCAAATCAAAACTTTTATGCTGCTTTCAAGGGTGTTTTTAGGTGTTGATTTCGTGTCTGTATTTACAGTGCTTGAGCATTGTCACAGATTACATTTCCCATGATCCTGATCATGCGCACATGTCCCTCATTAGCACTCCTATCACCACACTATAAAACCCCAGCACACATACACAAGCTGTGTTCGAAATCACCCCCTATTATCCATACATTACTCGACTATTCGGACACTGAGTGTGCCTAAAGGGCTGCCGCTATTGCATAATTTGTGCTTGCTGTTTAATAATTTTTTGAAACTTAGCAAACTGCCAGCTCCAGTAGTAATTAAAAGATTTATATTGAACTCTTTCATGGCAACTAGTATGTATAATCCTTAATTAAACAATTTAATAATCAATTAAAAATGTATTTATACATGTATGATATTACGCTATACCCACATTGGACCAGCAGTTTGGAAAAAACACTGTCAGGGACAGTGGAAACATGAACTAACATAGGTAAACTAAGAAGGGGCTGTTTACGCAACATGGTTTTCAACTAAAAATGGAAAACAGGCTTCGAGGTCCTTGTTTTTGAAAACGATATTGTTATCTTCTCTGTGTAGAACTGCAAAAACGCAATTTGTGAAAACAGTTACTCCATGCACATACATATTACATGCTCAGTCTATGGACTTGTTGTGCTTTACAAAGTGACATCACCTATTGGCCTGGCATGCACAATACAGCGTTTTTAGTTGTTTTTTTGCAGATCCATGTGAACAGGGACCTTTTTGACTACACTTTCGTGTCCCGGAAAATCACAAGGGAAAAACTTTTCTGTTTTTAGTACATCGTTATCATTTAAACGTACCCTTAGAAGTACAAACTAAACAGAAACCTCACGTGACGCATTCATAAAGACAGTCAATTGTTGCAACGTAGTCGTTTAAAGATGTATCTCGCAGAGAGTCACTGAAAAATCCCCACCACCAATACACAGACTGAATGTATGTCTGCAAACAGTATAAGGTATGTTAGATAATATTTTAATCTTTTTTTTAATGTATGTATGATTGGGATGTGGTTATATCATTATGTTGTGTAAGTATCCGCTCTGAATGCATTGGGACTGAATGTGTGTATTATCGGTTAATTGGTTGAATAAAGGTTTGAGTTATTCCATGAACCTCAGAAAACATAAATCAGGATAAACCCAGGGGAGATGTTATTAAGTAAACCAGCCTCAAGGTAGTGAACTCCCTTTAGCGAACATGTGATATTCATATAAAATAATAATAAACTCAACTGCTAATGAATTACTCCTAAAGTGTATAGTACGTATCCTAATTTACTGTATTATATATACTATATATATATACAATATATACTATATCCATATTTGTAATGTATTTGCTTCAGAGATGCAGAGTAGCTGATATCCTGGTGTTTGTCAGTTGCTAAAAGGTGTAAACTGTTGTTTAGGTGTAATGAGTTTGAAGAAAGTGAAACATATTTGTGTGCTCAATCAGTTGTGGTTGAACAATAGCATAATGTATTACCCGGCTCCCTTATACTTGATTTTGATAGGTCAGTCGTGACATTCTGCATAGTTTTTGTTTAATAACCAACAAACTGTGCTTTACTGTTTTAAATCTTTCATATCGTTCCATAGTCTCTTTCATCTCACATAATGAAATAATTTCGAACCAAATCAATATTTCATGACCATTTATTTATTTGCTAAGTAGCTGTGTAATTATCTGCATAATAATATACACTCACCTAAAGGATTATTAGGAACACCTGTTCAATTTCTCATTAATGCAATTATCTAATCAACCAATCACATGGCAGTTACTTCAATGTATTTAGGGGTGTGGTCCTGGTCAAGACAATCTCCTGAACTCCAAACTGAATGTCAGAATGGGAAAGAAATGTGATTTAAGCAATTTTGAGTATGGCATGGTTGTTGGTGCCGGACGGGTCGGTCTTAGTATTTCACTATCTGCTCAGTTACTGGGATTTTCACGCACAACCATTTCTAGGGTTTACAAAGAATGGTGTGAAAAGGGAAAAACATCCAGTATGCGGCTGTCCTGTGGGCGGGTACCACTCATCTCCACTACAAATAGGAAAAAGAGGCTACAATTTGTAAGAGCTCACCAAAATTGGACAGTTGAAGACTGGAAAAATGTTGCCTGGTCTGATGAGTCTCGATTTCTGTTGAGACATTCAGATGGTAGAGTCAGAATTTGGCGTAAACAGAATGAGAACATGGATCCATCATGCCGTGTTACCACTGTGCAGGCTGGTGGTGATGGTGTAATGGTGTGGGGGATGTTTTCTTGGCACACTTTAGGCCCCTTAGTGCCAATTGGGCATCGTTTAAATGCCACGGCCTACCTGAGCATCGTTTCTGACCATGTCCATCCCTTTATGGCCACCATGTACCCATCCTCTGATGGCTACTTCCAGCAGGATAATGCACCATGTCACAAAGCTCGAATCATTTCAAATTGGTTTCTTGAACATGACAATGAGTTCACTGTACTAAAATGGCCCCCACAGTCACCAGATCTCAACCCAATAGAGCATCTTTGGGATGTGGTGGAACGGGAGCTTCGTGTCCTGGATGTGCATCCCACAAATCTCCATCAACAATCAATATGGGCAAACATTTCTAAAGAATGCTTTCAACACCTTGTTGAATCAATGCCACATAGAATTAAGGCAGTTCTGAAGGCGAAAGGGGGTCAAAAACAGTATTAGTTTGTGTTCCTAATAATCCTTTAGGTGAGTGTAGTTTGCCAGTCATTAACACTGAAGAAACCTCTTAAGGATGACCCTTTAATAAGCAGGTTTTTTCTGTGACAATGACCAAACTGACTGTCTATTAAATCGAGTGTAGTATCAAGACATTTTCTGTACTAAGCATTATTTCCTTACATTCATTCTTACAATTAAACATGTCTTATTTAATTTGTATTGTTGTCAGGAAGGAATCAAAGCAGTCCGGCAAGAATAATTCCATTCAATTACTGTGATGTTAAGGGTGTTAAAGGCGACTACTATCGCATATCGTCATATCCCTCATTCATGAATTTTTTTTTTTAAATACATGGGGAGACATTGAAAGCATACCTACCTCAGTGTGTCTCCTACTTACACAGAGAATTGGTTAAATATCTCTGGCTGTGTTTGTATGTGTTCATATCGTTTTATTGGTGTTTTGCTACACATAATGTAAGTCATTCCCATTTAGAATCTCGCAGCTCACATAAGAACTGCAGTTTATACCATTTTGTGGAAATGGGGTTGTGTGTGATACTGTGCACACAGCATGAAGAGTGTGCGAGTTCATGTGATAAAAAGCAATTCTGAGTGTATCTAGTATTTTCCGTCATATACTAGTTTTCATTTGCTCTTTTCTGTGATATAAAAGCTACCGTAGATATCATAGAAACCCCAGTTTCCAGACTTGATGTTCTGAAATGATCTTTATTGTTGACTGTTGTCATTCAATAGAACATTCTTATATCTTCTATAGTATGCATGCATGTGTAGTTATTTTAAACTAAGACTATTGGTCTCATACAAACATACAACATCACTTGTCCCAGACAAGCATTGTTTACTACATGTGGAGGTTAATTATGCGTTTTATGGGCCATTTACAAGCTCAGGCGAGAGATGTCACAGTGTCCTTCTCACCTCATGAAGGACTTGTCAGGGAACATAAACCATCCATGCTCTACTAGTGAGTTTTTTGTCTCTTGACCATGACACACCCTTTTACACATAGCCAGGCGTGCTTTAACAATCATCACTGTGATTCTCCTATGAATCAACTCACGGACACCCTGCCACCCTTCACCTTGTCTTCCTCTCAGTCTCATGTCTGTCCTCCTCGCACAGACTAGAGAAAGTGATAATGCGTACCACAGTTTGGAACAAGAACATCCAGACCCTCACTGATTTGAGTGATGTGAGTGACTCAAATCAAATTACTCTGTAATTACTCTGTGAAATACTCAAAAATACTCTGTGAAAACATCTGTCGTGACTTGTACCTCAGTGGATGATTTATAATCAAAAGTGTATCTAAGATGGCTGTTTTTACAGCCCCCACACACATATTTCAAATATTCCTTTATTATTAAATTCCTTGCCAACACAAGGAATTTAAGTAAAATTACAATGCTTCTTCATAACGTTTATGTAACAAAGTTATGCAACTGAACACTGTTGTTTTTTCTTTCTACAGCAACTAATGCGAGAGCGCCAACAGATGGCCAGCCGTCCGTTTGCCTCTGTTATTGTGGCACTCGATGCTCCAGAAGAAGAGGAGGAGCTTCTGCAGGGCCAGGTGGAGGTGGGTACCTTCCATTGTAGGCTTGTAGATATTTGGTTAGTCAGTTACCTATATTTGTGAAACAGTAGATGGAATGGATTATATTGTATTATGTAATATATATATATATATATATATATATATATATATATATATATATAGTACACACACATTTTTCTTTACATAGCCCAATATCACTAATCACGATCCAAACAACATTCATCCGTTTTGGTTGAGCACTTGAAAATACTGCTTCATTTACCTATAAATCATGAGAAAGGTCTGAAGATTTATTATAAAATATTAAATTATTCTGATAAAAATCTGTGCTGGTAATTTCTTAATTGAGAAAAAACCCTCCTGTACACTTCTCTACACAGGAGAAAAAACGTATGGATTGGCATATGTTGGTTTACTTTAAATTTATTTTGAGAAAAGTATTTTTTTCCCCCATTTTTCCCCAAAATAGGGTGTATTAAGCATTAGTGAGTACACACATGTAATGTCTGTTTCATTTATACTCGTAGCCAGGGGGTGCCCTCACGCAAAACGTCCAGAAGTGAGACTTCTTGAAATCCCTTATATGGCCAAAGGCATCCAGATATTACTGTAGCTGAATAAAACGCAGATAGAGACATGTTGACTGATGAAACATGAAGACAATAAATGGTTTATCTGTGGTGTTCTAGACATCTCGGTTATTTCATAAAAATAAAATATATTTAAAATGGAATGCTAATCGACATAGCCTTTATCACAGTATAGAATACTATATTCTATGATATGAAGCCACGTCAAATCAAAAGTGAGTTTTGAGTAAAAGCATGTCATCAAATGTTCTATTTAGATTGAATAGAATAAAGATGTTTGGTGCATGTTGCTTTTTCAAATGTACATTATGAGTGACTCAAATTCACACCGTTTCCAGAGATGGAGCAGCACTTCGATCGACAACCGATCGATCCGCTGTGACCTCAGTGCTGCGCTTCATCCTGAAACTCACTGAGCATATACTGTACTTATTTGATTAAAACTTTGTGATTTCGGTTTAATTACGGTTAATCGTGCAGCCCTAAATTAACCTCACACACAAAAAGCACACAAGAAACTGTTCACACGAATAAGCTGCACTTTAACACACATGCAAAACTGTATCAAATGTGTGCTACTGTGGTAATTTTTTTTCTATGTATGTATGTCTTGGAAAGGACAGTGTAGTAGAAGTGATAGAAGTGACTGTAGATAATGCGGAGAAGGTTTGAGGATGAGGAAAGGACCCCGGTCAGGCTAGAACTTGGGTCTCTCGTACATGTGCACTACCTACCAGACGATGTCTCAAATCAGATTTTTTCTGTCACTGCATTGCCTCAAAATATTTGGACCCTTCAGAACTTGCACAATGTGATGTCGCATTACTTGAGTTTATCTATTTTCCCACAAAATTTTCTACAGTCTACTGTTTTTTGTTTGTTTGTTTTTTTAATAGAAGAAAGTGGAAAAGGTGTATTTGCAGCAATTTCCTCATTCAGAGGTTGATTAAACAACATCTGGTGTAACAGTGTAGTCTTCATTTAGCATAATTGCATAATATACGGGTGAATATTCGCTCATTAAGCAGCAAGGCCAAAGAGCAGGGCCATCATCACATTTCATGCCTAAGTTGATGGGTAAGCACAGGCTGCGGATGGAAGCTTTCACTAGCCCTGAGCATTTCTGTAGCAGTTAGAATGGAAATGTTTGTTGTCAAAGTAGGTAGCCTACTTTCCACAGAGAGAAAGACAGCATTTGGTAATTTTACACTATCTTTCTTTTCACAATGTTTAATTTCTTTGGTACGTGTTAAAAGGGATATGAAAAGATCACACTAATTCAAAAAGTAATTACTTGATGTCTACTTTACTCTCAGAGATATTCTTTTTACCTGATTTAACCAGGCTGTGATTGAAGTATATTTATAGCATGCCAGCTGAATTGTTTCGAATTTATTTTGATGATATGTGGTGAGATTTCTTCCTCTAATCGGCCCTGTTAGAACTTCTCTCACTTGTTTTCAAAGACGCAGACTATTTTAAATTCCATCTGCAATCATTGACCTCGTATAAAAGTCAAACAAATGTTTGGCGGTCTGTTATTTATTTGACAGCTTCTTTACATTGTGCGGTTTTGTAGGTAGTGTGTTTTGGAAAGAGCTCTGGGAACATATGTATGGAAATCTGGTTGTGCTTTCAAAATACGCCTCTTAGACTTTTTTTTTTAATGGCTGCAATATAATTTGAATCCTACCAGAACACTGCTAATTGCTGGAAGAACATACTTAGTGCTAGAAGTGTGCTAGACCTGCTGTGCTCAAGATCTGGACTGAAGTGTGTGAGAAACTTTCATTGACTGAGGTGTCCTCACTGTTACCTCCAGAACTCTTCAGGTGCATACAACATCTGCTGTGAATAAGAGCAGCTGTTTCTCTGGGGATTTTTTTCCCCCTCTAATTTGAAATGAAATAGAAAAAAAACTGTTAGTTCATATTTAGTTTGTATATTTAACTACTAAAATAAATGTATAAATGTAAATATATATTACTTGTTACTATTACTAATATTACTTTATTTGAGACCTCACTTAGTAGAGCTTCCCCTAATAATTGACTAAATGAGTTTAGGCATGGTCAACCGAGTTTTAATTGTCGGTTGGTCAAAAAAAAAAAGTGGTTATTATGTCGGGCAGAAATAAAAAGTGTGGGATCATTTCGAGAAACATTATCATACATACATACTTATCATTTCAAACAAGAAAGTAGTAGCCTTACGTTGGTCTCTTTATATGGCCGCCAGATCTAATGTTAACCTAGATGAACGTGTGCTATTATTAGGCGCATATCCAAGTGTTTGTTTGGAGTGTGGAAGCTAAATTAGTACCTTGCTTACTGCATGAAATTTAACTTAAAGTGCCTTTCTCTCCATAGGCACATCCACTTACTGTAAGGATGACAAGTCAGTGTCATCAACTTCTCTACAGTTGACACTGACTCAGAAAACACTAGTTTATTAATAAATCATTAAAATGTTCAGACAGTCTCACTGCTGTTTTTTCGGACACATTCATAATCATTACTTTTGCCATAAACATGCTACCAGTCGATCAATGGCTTAAATGAACAACTACTGTACTAGTCAAATAGAAAAATCTTTGGTCGGGGACAGTTCTACTATTTAGCCTAATGGAATCCACAAATAAGCCCCTTATAGTTCAGCTCAGTAGTTGATAACTGCTTGATCGAGTCTTAAATCAAGAGTGTTAAATTATTGATAGATTTTATGGAAGTGTTCCCCTATAAGATCTAACAACATGCATAAAAACAACAAGCAGACAAATCATTGGCTGCCATTCCTTAGATATGCTATTGTGTCACATCTGATTGCAGTAGCCTCTATGACCTTGCTGTATTATAAATCAAAGAGGTGAGTTATTAGCATACATCTTCCATCCATATAATGTCCATACAATGTAATAAAGCTGATGAAGCCGCAGCCCAGAGCACCTGCACTACGCCAAAACATATATTGCTCTGTTTGTGGACTGATCGATAGCGGCTCAGTGTTTTTGTAATGCTGGGAGAAATTAATCAATTTCATATGTAATGTTTTAATGTGCTGTATTTACCTCCAGTGGGTGGTGTGAAGATAAATATTATTTATGACACTTATGAGTTGTCTGACTGGGTAAAGACGATTAGTATTCACACACATGCACAGACTCGTGTACACATTCACAGGCTCTAATACGGTGGCCGAGATATAGAACATATAAATAGAAAAAACACCAGAAAATTAAGAAAACATATTCATCAGTTACCAAATAAAGAAACACGCTGCAAATACTCATAATGCAACTAAAAACAGAAACGTGCTGCAAATACTCACAACACAACCAAATACAAAAACACGCTGCAAATACTCACAATGCAACCTAACACAGAAACACCCTGCAAATACTTACAGCGCTACCAAATACAGACGGGCACTGCAAATAGCACGGAAATGTTTCAGGGGGACCTGAAGTGACGAACCTGGTTAGGATCGCTTATTGTTTAATGTATACTCTTCAGTGGTGTTGTCGATGACCTGAAAAGTGAGTTTTTTTTTGTCTATTTTAACATCCTGATCGAATGTGGATTGTGAGTATTTGCAGCGTTTTTCTGTAGTTGGTTGTGTTGTGATTATTTGCATAACATGTGTTGTCAAACTAATGAAGATGTTTTCTTAATTTGCTGGTGTTTTTTCAATTTGCCTGTTTTCTTCAGTTGCAGCGCAATGAACTCTCTCAGCCACCTTACCTTAAAACAAACTGTGTGAACTGTGAACAGTTTTTTTTTTTATGTAAAATACCATTTTTATGTTTTTAAAATGTTTCTAAAGTTTACCAAGGCTTAGTTTATTTGTTATGATTAGTTTTTAAATTTAAAAATAAATTGTATAAATAAATTGAATAAAACGAATGGTTTATTAAGTTTAGGTGTTGTAAGATTTTGGTGAAAACTTGTTTTGTAGTTTTCATATGGGAAGACAACTATTGAATACTCTAACTAGTAGCTTTTACTTTTGTGTATATAGAAAGAACCTTCTTCTGAAGCTGCTTCAATATGAGGTAGCGCATCTCTCTCTTCTCTGCTAGGCATCAGTTACACCCTGCACTGTGGCCAAATGTGCTTGATGTTAGGAAGCTGAGAGTGGTGGGAGCAATCAGGGAGTCCACACAGTTGGGACCTAAACATCTGTTCTGTGAGCTGTCTGTCTCTGGACTGCGCTTATCAAAACAATCTCAGCTGTTCAAATCCACAGCGGCATTAGTGCCAACTCTCATGAGCAAAAAGACGATCCTCTCTGTTTCTGTCTGTCATGTCTTGCTCATCATGAGACAGAAGTGGGGGATGTTAAAGAGTGCTTACGCTCTAAACAGATTCTCTCTTCCTCCCTGCAGACAGATCTTTAGTTTTTTGTTAATTTAGAACAGTGGGAACTCTTAGATTGCTGACCACAATATGCATACATATCCCATATGTATCACATTCTTTTGAGATGATGTACATAGGTTTTTTGGTTATGGTTTGATATGTTGTTTTTCTTTTTTCTTTTGGTTTGGTAATTATTTGTTTGGTTGGTTGGATTTGTAGTTTTTTATTTTGGTTTGGTTTATTCTTTTTGTTTTTGTTTAGTTTTTTTTATTATTTTGATTAGATTTTGTCTTTTGTTTTAGTTGGATTTTTTGTTTTGTTTTATTCTTTCAGTTTGGGTGCTTGTTTTCGTATTGGTTTGGTCTGATGTTATTGTTCTTTTGTTTGGTTTGTTGTAGGGCTGTCGCGATAACCGCAATATTGCAGTACCGCGCTACTGACAGGCCAACCGCAGAGGAATGCAAGTAACCGCAGCAACCGCGAACCGCGTTTTCTTTTTTCATAAGGCCACCCTTCGTGGTTCGTACCATGTGTATTGAATGTTAAATAAGTTAATAATGATAACAATATTGTTTATCATGGTGATTTGTACAGAGGATTCGTGGATTTGGACTTAAGCCTAAACAGACAGTGAATGTGATCGACTGAGCACGTGCGATTACCTGCGTCTGTCTTTGAAGTCAAGTCAGGCTATTATCATTTTAACGTTTAAGGGTATTTATCATGAATGGCGTCAGCGCTGGTCAGCATTACACAGCGCGAGGAAGACGTGGGGGGAAAGCAGCGAGTCACGCATTGAATCAATGCCATTGGTCTCTATTAAGTGAAGCATTGCTTCAGCTTTGCCCAAAAGTGAAGCATTGCTGGCCAGCTGAGCCTTGAAAAGTGGAGCTCAAAGTTAAACAATAATTAGCACCTTGTTTCATTACATCTATCATTTAAGGAATCAGCTTTTTTTGAACGTTTTCGTTGAATGAACGGTTTAATGACTCACTCAAAGACAGTCCGTTGGCGTAACAACTGCGCGCTGAGTGACAGCCTTTCAATGCGCAGAGACGCTGTTTAGTTTCGGTTACATTGGTTACATTGTTTTTGTGTATGCTGACCACATCATAACACATATTTATATAGCAACAAATAAATATAAATAAATAAATGGCGGTAAAACCGCATATCGCGCTATTGAGCAACTCAAAATTACCGCAAGGGAAATTCCTTCACCGCGACAGCCCTAGTTTGTTGTTGTTTTTGTTTTTTGTTTGGTTTTTGCATTTACCTGGAAGACCTAACATTGTTTGTTTGAGCAGTTTGACATGTCAAAGTCTGCCTAGAAAATGCAGTGTTTTTGAAGAGGGATTTCCACATTGTCTGACAGTGGCAGGTATGTAGTCTTTGGGAAACCTGGGTCATTATTTTTGCATTTCTTCTTGGCATCGATAGAGGCACAGAAATGGCTTATTTCAATTTGAAGCAGCCGTATGGTAAAATCTGTGATTTCAGTAGAAAGGGGGAGGTTCATTTGTTTGGTCCTCCAGAGCCCAACCGCGCTCAGAGCAACGTTGAGCTTCATTTCGTCGCACATTTACAAGTAGCAATTTTACTGTTCCGGAGTCAGTGGGAATTGGGCATTGCGATATTTAACAGTGTATTTATATATGAGAGTGGGGTAATATGAACCACAGTGAAACACACACTTCTGATTTATTTGATCAAATCTGGCATCAGTCAACTGAACTGAATTAAAAGCTGAACAACTCAATGTGCTTTTTGACCTATAGTTAATCCTTGACTACATCACTTAACTCTTATTTCTAGGTTAACAAATGTCAATTTCTTATTAGACTTAATCAAAACTCACAAACCCTACTTAACTGGTCTTTAACCTGAACCATGACCTTAGTCGTTTGTCGTCCCTTGAGGTCAAAGTGCCCTTGGAGGGCATTTCACGTCCATTTGGATTCTTCCCAGTCAAGTCCAATATTGATGGTGAAAGGCGATGCTTAGAAAAGTGCACACACAGATCACAGTCTATTATCCATATTAGCAGCTTTTTGACTTCATTCCCTTCACTGTTTCCACTCAGCACTTTTGCTGCTCTGAGAGATATTTGCCTTTGCCCTGTCTCATGTTCAGCTGATCCTGCATGTTACTGTAAAAGAGACATTTATCTGCTGCACAAGCCAGATCCGAACCAGATGTTCTATTGACTGACAGGTGAAACTAAATAGTGTCTCATTCTGTTGTCCCTCTGGCACAGCAGGTTAACAAGTCAACATATGCTTGTACAAGGTGACAGAAGATTGTATTTCAAATAAATGAAAAGGAGAAGAAGAGGTTGATAGAATATTTGCGAACATTATGAAACCTATAGACATATTCTGTGGCTTTTTATTTTATGGAAGAAAGATGGAGAAACTGTGTTCTTGTCATTTATGTCCTTTTGCAAAGCTATGTTTCCAGTAATATTGTTTTCCACTCAATTGTAAGAGCTAGTTGACTTATGGCCAATCATACTCATCTTTATTTAATAATATAATTTAAAGTGAATTAATTACATGATATGTCAATTACAGTAGTTAATCAATAACTGTAGTTAATCACACATCAATACAAGCTTGACATGGTCACCTTGTCTTGCATGTCGATGATATTGTCATGTTTATTATTTTTTTTAAATATTTATTTATATTTTGTAAATTAATTACTATCAAACTATTTTATTGTAATTATTTAGTCACAATAAATTAACACATTTGAATTTGGTGCCCAGATATTAATTGAATTGGATGTACCTTGTGTTTTTGATGCAGGAAAGAATTCATTAGTGTTTGATCTTGGTTACTGACAAGCTTTCTCCATCAGTATTGTACATTTGCAGTCAAAGTTTCATTGGCTGTTTAGCCAATATTAGTTTAAGAGAGTCTGGGAAAGAGCCATTAGCCAATAGGGCTGGTTCAATAGTAGTGTAGTCCAGGGGTCATAAACCTTTTATCAATCAATCGATCCATTAGCAGTCTTAATATCACTCTATGTTTTGACTGTACCTGAGCTCTATCTGCCCAGAAGAGATAAGAGTGGATATCATAGTCCTCTCATGAAGGCCTGATTGGTCAGTGTGTGTAATTACTATGTGGACACACACTGTTAATGGATTAAATGTACAGCACAGTGTATTTATTCAGCGCAGATAAGAGACATGCACATTGTTAACTTTTGTGGTAAAGGATGAATAAGTGATGTTCAGGTGAAACTCTATTTAAAATGTTTTTGGGTCATTAAGTTTTGTGATTTCCATGTTTATTGATCAGTAATGTGTATATTTATAAGCACAACTGGAACATTTATTCAAACAACTTCAGTTGATAGACTTGTTGATAGCTTGCCCACCAAATTTATTATGCTGTTTATCTGAAATAAGATATGTATAATATATAATCTATTGCTATATGTATTTTGCTCAATCATGTAAATAGTAAGTAATAAAAAGACGTAATGTAAAACCAGTTTGCTCCTCATATCTAAATGGGTCTTAAACCTGTATGATCTCAGAAAAGTGGGGAATGGCAATTGTTCTCAAGGAATACAATCTCAAGCATCATTAGTCAACTAAACCTTCAGACCAGTATGCTAAATTTGAGAGTGATTTGAATTTGCTAACCCTTAAAAAAAGTGCATTAACATAATAATTTAATAATAATTACTTTATTACAAGATGTCTTTGTTACCATTTAATTACACATTTAAGTACTGAGTAACAATTATTAACAGCATGTACTTATTATAGGGTTAGGTTTTGGTTTAGGGTTAGTTGTATGTAATTATGCATAATTTACTGTTATTATACTATAGTAAGTATGTAACATATGTAACAAGCACACTGTAAAATAAAGTGTTAACCTGAATAACTAATTTACTTATTGTAAAGTGATAAAAGTTTTTTTGCACTATAATCTTTTCAGGGGGGTTACTTTATAAATGTTTTGTGTATTGCTTTATTGTATTTTAATGTTCAGTTTTTTTTATACAAGGAAAAAAGTTATTAATCCTGTTATAGTATTACAACACTTTTTGTGCAACTTATTTCAATATCACGATACTACTGTATACTTTGATGAAAGCTTCAGCAATTTCGCAACATGAAAATTTGATACGTCACATGCCTACTCCATAATGCGTTCACGCGCGTTTTCATCGGTCTGACCTGAATTGACACCTTCATTTTTCAGTGACGTACTGCTGTTGGAAGAGGCTGTGATTCCAGTCTGCCCTAGAGATTAGTAATGCTTAAGAGTTAAACCCTCCTTTGTCAAGGAGGTTCAGAGTCTTAGGTCAAAAACCTTGAAGGTGCCTGTCAGGAAAAATGCTTTCATCCAAAATGCTATTGCTCATCAAGAGTGTCTTTGCAAATCCTGATTGCTTCTCTTTTAGCTTTTAAAGATCAAAAGTGAGAATTTTTTATTTATTTTCAAGAATATTCTTTAAATTCTTAAAGGCGGTAACATTATCCAGGAGCACTGCTACAATATTCTGCATTTACTTCTATGGATTTGGCAGATGTTTTTATCCAAAGGGACTTACTTTGCATTCAGAACTGAACCCATGACTTTGGCGTTGCTAGCACTATTCTCTATTCCTTATAGAGGACTATTCTCTATCGGCCGACATTGGCAATTTCGCACCTTTGGGTAGTTGTTGTCTTGATGTTTGCACTTTGTGTCTTTATGTTGTTTCAATTTAAAATGACTAAAGCTCAAACACACACACACACACACCCATATATATATATATATATATATATATTGTCACAAAAATAACTCACGGAACGTTTAATCCCCTCATCGTTAGCTTGTAATAGTACAGCTCCCGCACCAATGTTGCTAGCATCCACACACAACCTAAAAGGGCGGTCAAATTTGGGAGCTGCTAACACAGGAGCGGAAGTGAGCCTCAAAAGCTTCCTGACAGACAGAAGTCCAGATAAAATCGGCTTTTGCCCTCAGCAAATCAGTGAGTGGGGCTACCACGGTGGAAAAATTCCTAAAAAAATCCCCGGTAGTAACCCACTAACCCCAAAAACGCATCAACTCCTTTTTGGTGGAAGGAGAAGGAAATAGATAAATGGCCTCAACCTTGGCCCGAACCGGACGCACACAACCCTGTCCAACGACCTTACCCAAGTAAGTCACGGTGGCCTTGGCAAACTCACATTTGGCCAAACTGACCATCAGACCAGCCTCAACAAAACGGGAGAACAGATCTGCAATACAACTCAAGTGCTGATCCCATGAATCACTAAAAACCACCACATCGTCCAAATAAACTGCGACTCCCTCCAATTCAGAAACAACTGTATTCATAATTCGCTGAAACGTTGCAGGTGCATTTCTGAGACCAAAATTCATAACATTATAAGAAAATAACCCCTCAGATGTAATAAAGGAAGAGATCTCCTGTGCCCTTGGGGTCAACGGAACCTGCCAGTAGCCCTTGAGCAGTTCGAACTCACAAATTTTGCCGCCCCAACCCGATCAACACAATCCTCTAGACGAGGAAGTGGAAAGGAGTCTGGTTTAGTCACTTTATTTACCTTCCTATAATCGGTACAAAACCGATAAGTTCCATCAGATTTATTGACAAGTAAGCAGGGAGATGCCCAGCTGGAAAATGATGGCCGTGCAATGTCATGATCTAACATATATTGAACTTCAGCAACCAAATGTAAGTGTTTATTTGGGGACACACGATAAAAATGTTGGCGAATGGGCTCAGCATCCCCAACATCAATATCGTGCTCCGCCCAATGTGTACACGAAGGTACGTCACCAAATAAAGAGACATGATGATTAATAAGAGCAGTCAAGTCTGTACGTTCACTCGCTGTTAAATGGATCAACAATTTATGCAAAGTTTTCAGAGTCTCTGAATTTTTAAGACTTCCCAACAGCACCGTATCCTCGGGTTAAGAAACCCATTCATCAATTACCTCTTCCAAAGGAGCAGGTGAAATACTCTCAACTACTAGTGCAGGTTTCACATCTGTTCTGGCCTCTAACGCTTTAGGAGAACGACAATAATAGGGCTTCAACAAAATAATATGACACAGCTGTGTTGACTTCCTTCTCTCTGGGGTGGCAATAAGATAATTTAAGTCAGTAACTTGTTTCCCCACTACATACGGACCAGTAAACCGAGCTTGAAATGGTGGGCCCTCCACAGGTAACAGAGCCAACACTTGATCACCAGGCATAAATTGTCGTTTCTCAGTTGGCCGAACTCGTAAGTGACTTCAGTCGTAAAGTGACTTCATACGTCCCTGCGAAGAATACAATTGTTCTCTTGCCATCTTACCTGCTTCATACAATCTGCGCTTAAAGTCGTTCACATAACTTAACAAATTCTGAGGTGGTGTACCTTCAGTCCAGTTATCGCGGAGCACAGCCAACGGTCCCCGAACGGTGTGCCAAAACACCAAATTATTGGGACTAAAACGAGTACTTTCCTGGCTCACCTCACGCGCTGACAACATCAACCACGGCAATCCCTGCTCCCAATCACCCCCCAGCTCTGTACAATAAGCACACAGCAGGGACTCCAAAGCCCCTTGACTTTGAGCATGATAAGCACTAGTTGTATTGTGCTTAATATGCAACAGTTTCAAAACCTGCGAAAACAAATGAGACGTAAAATTAGAACCTTGATCACTTTGCACAGTCTTTGGAATGCCAAAAATAGAAATGAATTGAGTCAAGGCCTTCACCACCAATTTTGCAGTAATCGTACGGAGGGGATAGGCCGCATGGTACCGAGTCGATGCACACATCACAGTGAGCAAATAAATACTACCTGATTTTGATCTAGGTAGTTTACACAATCAATAATCAAGTGCTCAAAATGTGGACTAAAAGTAGAAATAGGAAACAGTGGAGCAGGTTTGATCTTCTGATTCGGCTTTCCTGTTAGTTGACAGGTAGGACATGTCTTGATATACTTTGACACATCCTTCTTCAAGTTATTGCCAAAAAAAGACAAAGGATTCTGTAATAAGTCTTCCTTACCCCTAATTGTCCAGCAAGTTTACCATGAGAAATCTCCAACACCAATGATCGATATTTCTCTGGAACTGCCACCTGCAAAATAGGGTCCCCAGCAAAGTCACTTCCATGAGGAATCCATTTCCTCACCAACATTCCTTCCTGCAAAAGATAACCCTGAGCAACATGCCTAATTTCATCAGGAGACATCAAATTCTCAAACAATGTATGGAGAGAAGAATCATGTTTCTGCTCCTGGATCAAATCAGAAGAGGAAACAGAAAAGTCATCAGGCAAGGAAAATGCTGGTCTATCCAAAGAATCAGATGTTAACCTTGGCTGTGCAGAGGTCATGGATCGAGTTACAGCACAAGCAGTAAATACCTGTGGAAAGTTCTTGTTGCTCTCATCAGGACCTGGAAGGGGAAAAGATGAAACCAAAGGAGGTGAAAAGGTAACAGGCCAAACCCTACCCCCTGCCAAATTATTTCCCAGGATGATATCCATCCCTTCCACTGGTAACGATGGACGCACTCCAACCACTACTTCACCATTCACAAGTTCAGATGGCAACATAATTTTATGTAATGGGACAGATAGGATATTTAAACCAATTCCTCTAATAAGAACACTAGTCTCGGTATCACTCACAGAGGAAAATGGCACTTCGATGCTCCCGTGTCCCTCAGTATCGTTACTGGAACATGTCTCTTTACCAACAAGCGACACGTGCCCGTAAGTAATAAAGGGTCCATAATCTCCATCCTTTAACTGGTTAACTGCTGTAGGATTTAGAGACAAGCTAACAGAATTCAATCATGGTGCCACAAGGCCTGCTGGTTTAACGCGAAGAATATATACAGTTATTCTTCTGTATCTTCCTGAATTGTATTATTTATTTATTTATTTTGTGCATCCCTAATATTTATCCGTAATTTAAGCTAAAACAAAAGTGTGAAACAGAAAAAGATTAAACGGATATAAAGTGAAAGGAAATAAAGAGTAAATATATATCTTCTAGAGACAGAGGCACTTTACACATAACTGTGATAAAGGCTCCTTGACAGTCTTTAATCTGTGCTCAAATATGTTGTTTTGCAAAGCTTTATTTCTGCCTAGACTGTAAGTAATTATGTTGTTCATCAACAACAGATGTCTCTGTCCCAGATGACACGGCCCTGGGTTGAATTTGTATCATCTTCCATAACTGGCACAGGGCATTCATATGTTGAAGCAGGTTTAGACTGCAGTTGGTTTCGCACCCATAACTTTCTGCATCAGTGAATTTAATTTCATTCAGTACTTCCTTAAACCGCCTCTGCCTCTCCATTAAGAGTTTCTCTTATTTCCTAATGACAGCTGTGTTCCTTCTCTCCCTTCGTGTCTTTAATCAATAGCTTCATTCTCACAGCGAACCGAAAAAAAATCAATATTGGATTTGGAGCAAACCGTTTCTGAAATGTTGGGCCGTGTAATGTTTCATGCTTGTTTTTCTTCCGCACTTGTGAGACGCCCATGTCTGAGACTCTGAAATTGCATCCATCTTCACTGTTAATAGCGGGAGAGGGAGTGAAGGACACACTCCACCTTTTGTTTTGGAACGGAGAAGTCATGGCTTTTGCCGAGCATTAAGAATTTGATTAATTTGTTGTTTGTGTGGACCGACCTCTCTACCCCAGCGCATTTAATAGGATCGTACACTTACTCTCCTTCTGTCTCTCTGTTTCCCTTTCTGCAATTAAAATGGAAATTTGGCAATGGGCCTCAGTGGCAGGACGACCCTTTTTTATATCCAGGAACTGGCTAATGAATCTGTCTTTGGAGTGGAGCTCCACATAACCAACACAATGAGCTCCCCTAAGACCATGTGCTGTGCACTACTGGATGCCTGGAG
Organism: Siphateles boraxobius; assembly: GCF_051911475.1. Taxonomy (NCBI): domain Eukaryota; kingdom Metazoa; phylum Chordata; class Actinopteri; order Cypriniformes; family Leuciscidae; genus Siphateles; species Siphateles boraxobius. Next base: position 18,578,209 of record NW_027508811.1, on the reverse strand, counting down.
CATGCTGGGAGGAATGTTGGAGGCCGAATATGACTGAAGTGGAGAGGCAAACTCCCTACAGTTATATATGTTTTTCAAGCAGTAATTCAAGTGCGGTAACACTCTCTCTTTTGTGTTCTCTCGTTGGGAACGTTCACAAAGCTGCAGAATACTGCTGTCAGTTCTGGTTTAGAGTGCTGTATGCACAACCTGACAGCTTCTTTCTATAAAAGCGATGGTCGACAATTGCCCTCCTAGTTTTTGTGAAATTTATTTATTTTATTTTTTTGCACCAGTGCTTTATGCTGAGCTGGTAGACACGGTATATACAGTTCACCCCATTCATTTTGTCGACAAAAATACCCAAGTTGAAGCATCCTACAAGATCAGGTGAATCATCCCTTTAAGACCAAATTAGCTAATTTATTCAGGCAACCCAATGACTAATTAGTTGTTTTAAATAATATTGCATATTTTCCTTTTTCTGTAACTGAAGTAACTCTTTTTCAATTTAAATTTTCAGGATAAAACTACATTTCAGGACAGTCAGTTTCTCTTTCATTGACTATTTTTGGCAAATCTTTCTCTGTATATCAGAGCCTAAACTTTATAAGCTGTTTTCTCATGGGAGCTAAAATGTGACATTTGATCACGTAAGATTTTTTTTTTGCTGGCAACATGAGTATTGCAATTACTTTATTTTATTATTATGGGGGAACAGAAGTTTGTCCCAGTATATTATTTGACAGTTAGGTCATTGACTTTCCAAGTGTTTTTGTATTTGTTTATAAGTTACCATCGTCAAATTGCTTCTAAAATTAAATAAGTAGTTGCAGGATTAGCCGTAGTTAGTGAAGTTTGTGGCATTATATCTTAATTAAAGTTAAACTGCAAGTGGTCAAAGTTGTGTCTTAAAGTTTGCAACATATTTCTGTGAAATATTCACTGCTTACTGCATATTGCACAAAAAGTTAACGAATGGAATCATCTAGTTTATCTCGTGGTTGTCTGCAGAACAGATGTTTCTGTAATAATTTGAACAAGCTTTCAATTTTTAGTAAATTGCAAATTGCGGCAGATTTTATGTGTGACGCTACTTGTATCTGATTCAGAAAGCAGATTACAGCTCTGAATTACTGACAGAAATTATCAGGCATGAAAAAAAAAACATTCAGGACACATAATACGCATGTGCATGAAGCCATCGTCTTGAGAGATTTGCGTTTTTGTTGTTTACACAGAGACTTTGCACTTTGAAAACCTGTTTTCAAAACTTTGCGTTTACATGCACAACAAAACGCCATTGTCGTTTAAACGACTGGCCAAAACGCATAAAAAGTTTTACGTTTTTAGTTGAAAACGGTGTCTTGTAAACAGCCCCTATAGGTCACTGGACAGAACCAAAAACACAATGAAAACAATAGAACAGTAACAGGTTTAGTAACAAAACAGAAGAAGTGCACCTATCATACCGCCCACGCTCATCAAGATGAATGGGATTACCAAAGGATAGCTTTCTCTAAGTATTACATACCTGTGACCCATTTTTAAGTGGTGACCCACCAGTTGAAAATCACTGATTTAGACCACTCAGTTAAAAAAATCACAGCTACAAGGCAACCAGAAGCACAACAGCTAGGCTGACTGCGGCTTGCAGGCTGAAAATGAAAGACACTCGGCGAGAGTGTTTCTGACACGCTTCGGATAACCTGCCAGCCACCCGCATCCCTCTATTTTATTTAATCTCCTTCTCTCTCCCTTCTCTCTCACGTACACTGTCTCTCCCCATCTTTCTCTCTCAGGATCTCTTTCTCACACTCTCTCCATCTCTCTCTCTCGACCAGCAGATGGCCTGTTTGCCTTTTTGTCTCCCTCTCAACTCCAATCATTTCCAGCATTTTTGCTCTCTGTCAGGCCAACTCAGCACAAGCAGGCGCACACGCACTCACGCTAATGTGTTTCCCAAGGTAGTGACAGGTGTATGAGTAAGTGTGCCTGGCGCCGTAAGGCAAACATGACGGGCTGGTGTGGAGTCTGCTCAGTTTTATAACATTACTGATGCGCAGACAGAAACAAAACACAGACCTGAACCCAGGAACCGTTAAACTTTCAGTCAAGTATGAGATTCGATCTTAGCCTGATGGATCTGTATAATACATTATTTAAATATATGTATCTGGTGGTGGCATATCTGAACAATTAAATGGGGAATGACACTCTTTATCACACACACTGTCTTAAATACTGTCTGAATAAAGATATACACTGTCTGTAGATATAATAGATTTTTAAAATCAAATATTGCATTTGTTAAAGTCCCCCTGTAGTCAATCAATTTACCCCTTAAAACTCACCTTTGATCAACAAAATTGTTTTTTTTCCTTGAAAAAAAATTCTTCATGCCTTAGAATAGCTTGAATGTAACTACATCCTTGCCTCGTTTAGTATACGCGGTTCTATGAATATGTAAATTAGCCCCGCCCCCACTCACTCACACCAGCTCAGAGATCCACTCGTTTACGATCACACATTGCTCTGATTGGTTACAAGGTAGTTTGTGACATCATAAACACCAGCAATTTCAACCCGCGTTTTTGAGACTGTCTTTGGTTCACTGCATACTTAGAAAATACTCAGCAATGGTGTTGACTTATGAGTTTACGCAAGTTTATCTTGTGTAACACAACATAGACATTTAAACAACATTTAAAACTTGATTTTCACCACAGAGGGACTTTAACATTGTGGACTTTAACACACTGTGAACTAACATGAACATTTTTACTTAGTAGCATTAACAGTGGAGAATCATCCAATATAAAACCAAAGGCATATTTTATTAATATTGCTAAGATATTATTTACATGTCCTTTCACATGTAGTGGCAAAACTGGGTCCCATTTGCCCCATTATATATTCTGTGGTGGTTTTATACATGAGCTCCCCGTGCTAAGGGAAATTTAAAGAAAATTAATTCTCCTGAGTGTTTGCTTGTAAACAGTAATTTATACTAGTAAGTTCTCCTGTTTCTGAAAATATGTTCAGTTTGTAGATGAGGAGTTTGTAGAGATCTTTCTAAAGGGCAGAAAGAATCTAACCGATCTGGAAAGGTCATCAGTCCACTTTATCTCTACTGATAAAGAAGTAAGAAGTGTGCGGGACACCAAATGTCTCTCAGGTATTTTCAGGATTCAGTCTACCTATGAATTCAAACTGAAGGTCAATGCTTACTGAAGCAAAAGCCTCCTCTGTTGTCTCGTTTTTTATAAAATCTATTAATTGTACAATACTGGTCAAACTCTTTATAATCACTTGATTCTCACTCTGCTGTCATTGTTGCATAGTTGTGTTGTGGACTTCCCTATTTTCATAGAATTAGATAAATTATTAAAACTTTTTATCAATATAGTTATCGTCCTTGGTGTGAATGGGCCTTAAAATGTCTATCAAAATGCACATGGTGTTTGAACATAAATGTGTGTTGGAAGTAGTGTTGTCACGATACCAAAATTATTGTTTCGACACCGATACCAAGTCAAGAATTGCGATTTCGATACTTTTTCGATACTTTTCCTGAAAAGGGAGAAACACTCTCAAATATCATTGCTGTGCTTGATTTTAAAACCGGGACAACATTCTAATCATATAACACAGTAGTGTTGTCACGATACCAAAATTATGACTTCAATGCGATACCAGACTAAAATACCTCGATACCATGGGGAAAAAAACGAAAACAGCAAAAGTAACTGAAAAAATATGACATAACTTACAATTCATTGTTTTATAAATTAATTAAAAAAACTTTGTTCCTTCCCTGCTTTATTCCCTGCCATTCCCTCCCCTTTATTAAATAAAATAATAATAATTAGCAAGTGCCAGTGTGTAGCCTACGTCCTTACAAAGATGTTTGCAACATTTATATTATTATCAATCATGTTAACATTTGCTAGCCTTTGACAATTCTGAACAGGTTGGGATGACCAAAATCTTATTTCATGAAACGAGTTACTTAATATTTTTAAATGTAATTTTATAATTACAATATAGATATTTTTTTTAATTGTATCTTTGTTATTAAAAATAAGCAAAAATCAAATTACAAACAATATGACAAATACTATAAGAGACAAAAAATAAACAGTGCTTCATTTCTTTTTTGAATGCAATTGTTAAATAGATCTAGTACTGTAGCTGAAAAAAATAAGGTCTTCACTCTATAAATTAACTATAGACTGATTCTTAATAAATAGATACATTTATTCAGTCAAGCATTGGGTGATTGTCTATTTTCTGTTGTTTCATTAACATTAATTACACAGAATATTAGGCCGCTGGTCCGGCCCTTTAAGACCTGCACGTAGGCTACCCAATGGAACACTTACGATTTATTTTTACAAACGGTTTACATTCACTAAAGAGATACCCCACTTTGTTTACGTGAATACTTGCCACAACGTACATTTTTTACCTAGAATTTTGATTATTCAATCCAAATAATCCACGAAAGAGAACTGAAGTCGCGATTGCATGCTGTGTGAAAGGCGTGTGCGTGCGCTTCAGGTCTGAGCCGGCAGCGCAAGCACGTCCCGCGCTTTATTTTCTCATGCATGCATGTTTCGCTGTGCGTATATATTTTACTGTTCTGCTTCCGTTGTTTAGTGATTGAAAACAGTGGAAGCAGAGTTCTGCACACACATCCTGACTCCGGGTGTCACACATTGACGCAAATTAAAGAAATACTGCTCTTATTATTTAGAGTACTGTCACTCTTAAAGTACCGGTACTAATAAAATTTTATATCGTACCAATTTAATAGCTGGGTATCGCGAAACCTTTCTAGTACCGGTGTATCGTGCAGCACTAGTTGGAAGTGTGTTTACACTACCATCCTATAATGAGTGGGCACCCCGTGCTTTTTTTGAAATCCCCATAAATCATAAACAGTGTCTCAGAACAACCAGTTCTCAGATTTGGGGCAATTTGACGTACTTTTGCACAAGCCCCTCCCACGACTGTTGACTGACACTTCACTATGAGCATATAGACCCGCCCTGAGTGAGCTGTACACAGGCCGCCATTGTTTTACGCTGAAGCAGCTGTAGACAAGAATGTCTCATAAGCAATTGAGGTGTCAGCAGCCATATCATCGTGTTGTCCAAGACTGGTTGCCCACTGAAGCTAAGCAGGGTTGAGCCTGGTCGATACCTGGATGGGAGACCTGAGAAAACCAGGTTGCTGCTGGAAGAGGTGTTAGTGAGGCCAGCAGAGGGTGCTCACCCTCTGGTCTGTGTGGGTCCTAACGTCGCATTACAGTGATGGGGACACTATACTGTCAAAGAGTACTGTCCTTCGAGTGAGATGTTAAACCGAGGTCCTGACTCTGTCATTAAAAATCCCAGGATGTCCTTCGAAAAAGAGTAGGGGTGTAACCCTGGCATTCTGGCCAAATTCGCCCCTTTGGCCTCTGTCCATCATGGCCTCCTAATCATCCCCATATACTGATTGGCTTCATCACTGTCTCCTCTAGTAACACACCAGTAAGCTGGTGTGTGGTGGGCGTTCTGGCACAATATGGCTGCCGTCGCATCATCTAGGTAGATATTGCACATTAGTGGTGGTTGAGGAGATTCCCCCTTCCATGTAAAGCGTTTTTAGTACCCAGAAAAGCGCTATATAAATGTAACAAATTATTATTATTATTATTTGTTTTAAGATGTAAGAATGAACACAGTAGTCTTCATTTACTCTCATTGTTACTCTCATTGTTACATTACAGCTATCAGACACTCGGACTAATGCATATGATCAAATAGACAGATAGACATCTTATCTTATGTTTTATTCGCTCTTTTTGTTCATAATGAAGCGCGTGTGTCGGCCCCAACGAAGCGACGTGCCAGCCACAACTCTCTCACTGTTTACATGTACCAGACTCTCCGATTGATGCACATGTGAGTGCAGTAAATCGATGTAGTGAGGAACCTTTGTCTCCTTTTCCCTTTAGCTGTCAATCGAAGTATCAGGCAGTAAAACAGTGAAAGATCTTGAGGCAGGCTTGACGCTTATAGGAGCCGACACGCACGCTCCGTTATGAACAAAAAGAGCGAATAAAATATAAGATAAGATGGCAAATAAGTGCAGGATTGCACTGTCGGTTTGCACAGGTGCATCAATCGGAGTGTCTGGTAGATTTAAACAATGAGAGATCTTGAGGCAGGCGTGACGCTAATAGGTGACATGACGCGCTCCATTATGGACAAAAAGAGGGAATAAAATATAAGAAAAGATGACAAATAGATAAATAAGTTCAGAATTGCACTGTTTGCACATGTGCATCAATCGGAGTGTCTGGTACATGTAAACAGTGAGAGATCTTGAAACAGGCACGACGCCAAGTTGTGGCTGGCGCAACGCTTAGGTGGAGCCAACACACGCGCCTCATTATGATATGAACAAAAAGAGCCAATAAAATGTGAACAGTGAGAGATCTTGAGGCAGGCGCGTCACTAGGTTGTGGCTGGCGCGACTCTTAGTTGGTGTCAAGACTAGGGTTGTAACGGTATACCGGTATGGCGGTTTATCGCGATATTGACTTGTACGATTATCATATCGTGAACATTTGCTTATCCACGGTTTTGGAAAAAAAATTAAAGCAGATCTCAAATGCGCATATGCAACTTATTTCCACTTGACTACTCCACCCATACATGTGCACTGGAGAAAATGACTGAGACTGAGGCTGCGAATTCTTCGAAAAAAAAGTTAAAATCTGCAGTGTGGGAATACTTTGGGTATCCGAAAAAAGAACGTGGGTTTTTCCTTGAAGATTGATATCCAGTTGTGTCCAGAAATATGGACGAAGAGTGGCTGCAAAATGAGGAAATATGTCAAATATGTTCTCCCATATTCGCGAACACCTTCCCTCCCTGCAGATAAAGTTCCATTTATAACTTAAGTCCATATTATTTACGTGTTGCTGAGGGAATTTACAATATAACGCAGATGTCACGTAAAATGCGCGATTTGATAGATGGATGAATAAATCTAAAATATATCTGTGCAATAAATAAAATCGCTATATGAGTGTGTCTATTAAACAGCGCAAAAAACTGTAAATCTATATTCTGCTTGTTCAGCGTGTCTGTGTGAATGAGCAGCACCGTTTCACCTAGTATATACTCAAGTATGTGGGACGTTCATGGTGTTTAAAGCGTCTGCCGTCTCACTCACTATATAAGGACGTGAACACATGAACATATCCAGAGCTGCTCTGAGAGAACTAAATAAGCATTTCATAATTTTGTTGAAAATAATCATTGTCAAATACACTCTGACTGAAACTCATAGGAGTTTAGTACAACCTGTCAAAATAAAAATTATCTTAAATAATAATTAATAAATTAAGAATTTTATTAATTCAATTGATCAAACATGTTTGTTCAAATGGGAGATCTGCAGCTTTATTTTTTCGTTCTTATTTTTTCAAAAGGTAGATTAAAAAAGTTTGTTTTAATAAACCATATGTTCAACCAAAAAACCCTATCAGTTTTCATTAATTTAAGGTTCATTGCAGCTGATAATAATAATCATTGTTTAATACCGTAAACCGTGAAACCGTGATATTTTCTGAGACTATTATCATACCGTGAAAATCTCATACCGTTACAACCCTAGTCAAGACTCACGCTCCAGATTAAAATGGCGGAAAAAAATATAAAGTAGCCTAAGGTGGCAAATAGGTAGGCTAAATAAGAGTAGACGTAAACGCGGGATGCATGTCCATTTCTTTATATTCTCTTTATAAGGGGTACACACTAAAACGGCACACTTTTCTCAGCCCCAAAAAGTGACAATTTAAACATGCTGTAAAAAATGATCTGTAGGGTATTTTAAGCTAAAATTTCACATACACACTCTGGGGACATCAGAGACTTATTTTACATCTTGTGAAAAGGGGCATAATAGGTGCCCTTTAATGTCTGAAAATTCAGCTTTGCCATTGTAGGAATTACATTTTAATATATACTGTTTAATCGTGTGTGTGTGTGTGTGTGTGTGTGTGTGTGTGTGTGTGTGTGTGTGTGTGTGTGTGTGTGTGTGTGTGTGTGTGTACATATATTATGGAGTTAATATTGGGTTTTTGTATATGTCAATAAAGTGCAGAGTAGTCCTGTTGTTTTTACCAATTATACTTGATTTTTAATCCAATTTTAAACATGACATTTTTAATTTTGCTCATTCATAAAATACAAGCAGAACATAATCATTCACACAGAATCATGTAAGAGTGGTTTTACGAAGGATTTCATTCTGCTTGTGTTTTCACAAACTAAATGTGACGTAGTCATGTGGGAATTCACATAAAGCATTTTGGCCCTCGTTTACACCTGGATTTTGTGCTGTCCACTTGTGATCTGAAACCTGAGTTGAATGTTGTTAAACTAATTTACCAGTCTTCCTATAAAAATACTTTCATTTAGGATATCAAAGTATAATAATTCAGTTCTCTTTGTGCTGTAACATTTTGCACAAGACTTTAACTGGGGGCTTGACAGACATTTTTTGCACAACCATGTTTTGCTTCAATGCCCTAAATCTGGCCCTAAGACACTGCCATTTGACTACTCAAAAGCTGAGATATCTCTCTTAAGGCCTCTTTTAAGTTAATTAAGATTTTCACCATTGAACCACCATCACTTTGTTGAAGAAATGCAGCAAACTTTGTCAGAGTCTTCATGACTTCATGATACCTCAGAGGTAGAGGACAGGGCTGAGAGCTTCAGAGTAAACAGTGTTAACTACAGTGCAGTCTGAGGCCACCCTTACAACTTCTTTAAATTGCCTTTTTCTTACTGCATGTCTAATTGCTTGTCATTTAGCAGGCAGTTAAATGTCATTTAGCCGGAGTTTATTATCCATAACAACTTACAGTACACTAATTACAGAGTCTCACTAGTACAGCAAGGGGTTAAGTGCCTCGCACAAAGTCACAGTGTTCATAGAACCGGATGTTGGGATCAATGTTGTGATAACCCTTCATTATATCATGGGGGTTCTACAGGCTTTTCATTTCAGTTTTTTGAAGACATGTTTATAGTAAAGTGTCTCTCTTAAAGTGCGGTTTTCATGATGAATACTTCAATATGATTATGTCTTTGCCAGTAGTTATGCAGCTAAATAATTAATTAGAATAGCGTTTGAATGACAAGGCCTATTGCATTTTTTTAAATTGGCTTCAGAAATATTTTCTATAGTATAGTTTGCTTTAAAATTGACTTCCTAAAAACAATATCTTTCCGAAGACCTTGAAACTGAATGGCAGCAATTTAAAATCACATTCTGATAGGTTAACTACGTTGTTATTGCACATGAATTGGATAGATACTGTTTTCAATCATCTTATATAAAAATGCACAAGGATATGTAACATTTCGTATTTAAGTTTGAGTATGTGAAACTATTGTGTAATATTTATCATTTATAATATTGATCAAGTTATCTTCATTGTGTTGGATGATTGCACCACACTTTTTTCTAATATTTTACCCATCTTTGTAAACTGTAAAAATATTTGTCTGGAAGTTAAACACATTAAAAAAAGTCACATCTCTGACTTTAAACTTAACTGTTGTATGTGATGGCTTCTTGATGTGATATATATATATATATATATATATATATATATACACACACACATATATATATATATATATATATATATATATATATATATATATATATATATATATATATATACACACACATATATATATATATATATATATATATATATATATGTATGTATATATAAAGGACACCAATTTTCTTTGTGAATAAATAATGTATCATAAATAAATAAATATTCAGGGGGCATAAGTCAGGACACCCCTATGTTAAATTCCCATAGAGGCAGGCAGATTTTTATTTTTAAAGGACAGTTGTTTCGTGGATCCAGGATACTATGCATCTTGATAATGTTCCCTTGGCCTTTGGAATTAAAATAGCCCCACATCATCACATACGCTTCACCATACCTAGAGATTGGCATGTTTTTTTTCTGTTAGCCTAATAGCTGGTTTGAGCTACATTGAGAGATGATCTTATGGAAAGTACCCCATGTCAATCTCTAGGTATGGTGAAGGGTATGTGATGATGTGGGGCTATTACCTATTTTAAATAGATAGTTTATTCCAGCCAACAAAACAAGTGGACTGTAGACTCAGCGATGCAGTTGTCACAACTGAATCTGGTATCAATAATGTTAAAAACATTTTATTTCACAGTCTGTTCTTTTTTTTTGCCAGAATGTTTTCTCAGCACTGCTGATCATGCATTACGTCCCATACGGTATATACATCCCAGTTTCTGAAGGGTAGACATCAGTATTGGTTGACAGAGAAAATATGGCAAAGACACTTGAAACATACTCCACTGAATTGTTTTGGATTTGAATGTATTTGACCAGCTCTCTCTTTCTCCCTATTCATACTTTCATTTATTAAATGTATTTTATTCATTCGGCAGACACTTTTTCCAAAGCAACTAAAGATTAAAGGGTATATGTTAGAGTGTTATTTCCTTGCAACTGAACCCATGATGTCGGCGTTGCTAGCGGCATGCTCTTACAGTTGTGCTGCAGGATCTGTCCTCATAGTGTTTATTACCTCTTCATCACTTTATTTGATGAAACCTTCACGCTTTATCCCTCCATGATTCACAGACCTGATGGCCACTCAACAAACGTTCCCACTGTTTTAAAGCCCGTCTTTGAGAACGAAGCAGGGACTTCACATTCAGGGACTGATGAAGTTCTGGCTATAACATTTCGACTGATGTGGGTGCATAATGTTTGAAGGCAGCACATTCAGAATTCAGGACACACCACCTACCTCAAAATCCCATAGAGCCTGCCTTAGGGCTTTTTAGCCACTCTGGAGTGGGAAGACGGGGAGGGAAATGCAGAAAGTTTGCTAAAAAGCAAAGCTCTACCACATTCAGGTGAAAGATGTTAACACAAATACCACTTTTTAACGAGCCTTTTTGTTTTTCTAAATGTCAAATATTCCTATATCAAAACATAAATTTGAAACACTGGTGATCCAAAGGAAGTCTTTAGAGACCGTACCATTAAAAATTCTTCTGGGAGTAAGTGTGTTGACTGTTTTGGTATTATTATATACAGTATAATATTTGTAATGCACCAGTATCAGTTGTTTTTTGTATTTGAGTGCTTTTTAGCATTTGTAAATGTCAAATATTGAAATTACTTTCCACCAGTCATGAAATGTCCTACACTATAAATGTCGCATATGAATATCCACCCATATCTTTTAGTAGATATTTCTCTAAAGCAACAGCCACTATGGGATCTCAGCGGGCCAATACGAGGTATACCACTGCCCAGGACCTGAATTCCTCCTCTGAAGGCGCCTTGTGCCCCTTTCCTGATTTATATGCTGTATTACTTAGCTTGATTAATTTGGATCACCTCACCGCCCGCTCTGAACAGTCAATCTCTCCGTTCACACCCTGGATCAATCTGTCACGAAGAGTCGATCACTTCACTGTTAATGCCCTTCTTCTTGAAGGTGTCATTTTAATAAAATAGCTATTAACGAGGATTAAAATTAAATGTACAAATATCCTACCCAGCTCTGGTGGATGAACAGGCTGCTTCAGCAAGTGGGGGATGGATAAATCTGAGCTAATGAAGGCTTTTAAAGAGATTAATGCTTCACCCAAGAGAAGCCAAGTCCTGCTTGGATGCACACTGTCTCTCTATCTCTCCCAGTCACTCCATTTTTCTTCCCCCTTCCCCAATGTTTGGGGCCACTGCAACAGGTTCAAATGTGAATATAGTTCCACTGCCACCTCAAAACAGAATTGAACACTTAATTCACATTTAAAATGTATGACTGTTGTTTAGGGATGCACCGATGTATTGGCGAATAATCTGTATAGGCCTTTAAAAGCAATTATTTTCATTGTCGGCCATCGAGCTTATAAACAGCTGATGATCAGGACCGATTATATCCTGTCCATCAAAAGGGGTCAGAAAAACCTCAGACTGCAACTCATACTGTGTGTAAAAAAAATGTCTCTTGCGTTGAATTTAGGGCTGTCAAAGTTAACGTGACAATAATGCATTAACAGTTAAAAATATAGCGATGTTAGAGAAGGGTCTATTTGACCTCATGAATACGTAGTTCAAGCCAGATCTGCGTTTTTTTCTACACCAAACATTATTTGTGGCACGCCTTCCATCCAACTATCATAAAGAGCTTTGTGCTTTGTTACTTCTGATATGAAATTTTTTCCATTTTTTCCACGAAAATCAAACAATAAAAATATGACGTTGCATGTCGTTAAAGCGCCTCAGTTCAAGCAGCAATGCAGAGCACAAGATCTCTTCCTCTTTATAATACAAGTTATAGGATTCCCTTTATAGTTTACTTTACAGCACTGAGAGATTTTTTACCATAAGAAAACTATCAGTATCGGCAGATAACATTCTAAATAATAGTATATTGGTGTTGGTGGAGAAATTTAGTATCCATGCATCTCTAATGTTGAACCACTGTGAACTAACATGAACAAATATGAACAGCTGTATTTTTATTAATTAACATTAACAAAGATTAATAAATACTGTAACAAATGTATTGTATAGTTCATGTTAATGAATATATTAACTAATGTTAACTAATGTACCTTATTTTAAAGTGTTACCGATATTGTTTCTAATGTAATGAAATCCATACATTTTTAGCTGTCTTACTCTGTGTCATAACCAGTTTCCAGTAAAAAGCAGTTCATAATGAATGTTGCATCAAGGCATTACACAATCTGAAGATTTTTATGTTTAATGTGGAACAAGTGAGATTTCATAATGGACGACCACTAACACAGAAACCGAAACCAATTGACAAAATATTTGCTAGTTGCTTGTCACTTGTTGCAGTGGTTGATTAGCAAAAAGTCAGATTTACATGGAAGATGTGCCTTGTTTTGCTTGTCATCTTGTCTTATTTTATTTATTTATTTATTTATTTATTTATTTTATCTTATTTTATTTTAATGGACAAAACTATATGGTATTACCATTCAATCGCTCCAAAATCCTATTTGTGTATTCTCAAATAAGGAAATATGGAGTATTTAATTAATTGTTATATTAGAATCATATTATGTTTTCTAGAATGTACGTGCATGTGGTCCAATACTTTAGATAGATGTCAAAGTAAACTCTTTGTAGTTTCAACCATTTGGATAAATGACATTACTGTATGTCATAATTAGGTGACATAATGTTTATACATTGTCAAACCCTCCCCCACCCCATTTTTACCCCATAAGAATGAACATATGGCTGAGTGCAAAGTTAATGGCCATTGTATTTCAACATCTGTTCCCAAGGCGAGCTCAGTGGCGGGTTCATTTGGAAACTGATGTATGACGGATTGAGGATTAAATGGAACCTATTTCCTTCAAGTTGATGAATTCATCATCTCTGAAACCTAACACAAACATAGGTAGCACAACCTATAATTAGTCTGTACGCTTCAGCACTTAAACCTATTAGCCACATCTGTCAGAGGGAAAGGAGAAAGGGGACAAGAGAATTTGTACTTAGTCAAATGATATGAGTTTTTAAGAGGGAGAAATAGAAAATAGGCAGATGGGGATAAAAAGAAGTTAAAAGGAAAAGAAAGGAAAAAGAAAAATTCTCTGCAAAACTTTTGTAATTGTGCACTACTTCTATGTCCATTCACACAGCAGACATTGATTTAGAGATCAAAGGTTAAAAGCTTTGGCTGGCAACTACTGAACTGAAGCATCTCTATCACTGAATACCTCAGACAAGATGGACTGTAAGTAAACATTGCACTCCTCTTTGACCCCTGTGGTCACTGTACATCTCCCTATAGTCAGACAGTCTGAGGCATTCAATACAACAGCTCACCCTCAGCCGTGACCTTCAGACCCCTCAGAACAACAGCCGTAAAGCTCTCACAGCCCTTTGTCTTCAATTCATTTACTTATAAATGTTGTTTATAAACGTTTGCATCCCTAATATTTGTTTTGGTGGCTAAATTAGTGTAATAATACACATACTGCAAATGAACCCATGTGGAGTTTTAGAAAAATACCTTAAGTGTTCTTTTCCACTAAGGTAACTTGCAAAAGTTAAAGTTAAAGCTGGCAGATTTCATGTCCTTGCTAAAGCCAATATTTATTTGGAAAGCTGTAATTGTCTGGATAAGAAAACATACAGAAGTAATTTGATTTGGGGGACTGGCATAGAAAATAGTTTGTTTGTTTTTTACTACATTTACACTAAACTTTTTAGTTCCAAATACGCTGTAGAGTGGTGGTGTTAAATATAACATTTTGAACCCATAATAGAGAAAAATATACACAATATATCGCCAAAAATATACAACTGACTGAAGCACAAAAGAATCCTGTCCCATGTTAAATTTCCTGTCATTCGATCACTTTTAAAGTGTATAACGCAGCTTCTATAATAAACAAACACCCAGCAGTGGGCCAACTGTATGCATTAATTTTTAAAGCTCTGCCCATTTTGTTCAGGCACCATAAACAGCCCTTAAAATGCAAATGAAGGAGAAAACCACTTCCACCACCTGCTGGTGCTTCTCTGTGTAGTTTAGGGATTGGACTGCCCTCATTTACACTCCATCAATCATAAGCCCTTATTTCACTATTAAATTTATGTCACCTAAACAGATGATGGTATTCCGACATGGTTTGGTTGTGGGCTTAAACAGAAATGAATTAGCCCCTTTGCCACGTCGCATAGTGGAAAAAAATCTTAGTTTTAAATTGTCATAGTTCATCATCTGTGACAGGTGAAAGAAAACAGATTGTTTTTGGTGACAGTGTCAGGAAAACGATACTCGGTTACTAACGTGACCTCGGTTCTCTCTAGAGAGGGAACGAGTATTGCGTAAGTTTAGCTTACGCTATGGGAAAGATTCATCTTCTCGAGATATTGAAGCCAAAAAAATATCCTTAATTTTGTATTCATTGTCAACGCAGTGCAGCAGCTAGCAGACCTAGAGCAGGCCATCTCCCGTGCTCATTGGCTGCCCTGCGGGCAACTGCTGCAGCCTACCAGTGAGCCCGGCGTGACGTCACACCCAATGAAGGGCGCCCGCGCCTTCATAGCGTCATAGCCCGCCAGAATGGGTGTGGCTTAGCGTATAAAAGTAGGGGCTGTAGGCTGAATTCCCTGGTTTTTCGTCGACTGAAGCGAAGTCGCTCGTGGCGCGAGCACGGCCGGTTACGCAATACTCGTTACCTCTCTAGAGAGAACCGAGGTTACGTTAGTAACCGAGTATCGTTCTCTTACGAGAGGTTCTCTCGTATTGCGTAAGTTTAGCCGTGCGCGCCAAGCATCCACCCTGAGACCCCGAACTTTAAGGGGAACCCCATAAGTGGAAAAAATAAGGTGGCCAGCCACGCGGGCCATCACTTGTACATAAGCACACATATGGAATACAGATCAGCGCGCCGGTCTGTATAGGTACATGGCACATACCCTACTAGTGCAGCTCAACCAGGAGAGCTGAGTCACGTGAGAGTGATCTGAGCAGGAAGATCTGGGCAGAATACACCTCTCCTTCAAACTGACAAAAGTTTAGCCTGCAAGGCAGGAACTTCTAGGTTATAAAACCTGACAAAGGTAGACGGAGAGCTCCAGGCCGCCGCTACTCATATGTCATGGATAGAAATCCCACTGGACCACGCCCACGATGAGGCCACGCCTCTTGTGGAATGAGCCCTGATGTCCAGAGGGCATTGCAGACCTTTTGACGCGTAAGCAGCTGCTATGGCGTCCACTATCCATCTGGACAGGCTCTATTTCGAGGAGGCGAGACCCTTGGTGCGCCCACCAAACGAAACAAAAAGCTGTTCTGAACGCCTGAAGGAGGTGGAGCGCGTAATGTAAAATCTCAGCGCCCTGACAGGGCAGAGGAGATTCACCTCACCTTCGCTGTCAGATGCTGGCAGAGCTGACAGCGAAATAACTTGCGCTCTGAATGGAGTGCCCATCACTTTAGGAACATAGCCATGTCTAGGTCTGAGGATGACTTCAGAGTCATTCGGCCCGAACTCAAGACACGACGCGCTGACAGACAGCGCATGCAGGTCCCCCACACGTTTTACTGACGACAGTGCAGTCAGTCTAGTGGTTCAAATGGAAAGGCTTTCAGGGCCCCGAGGACCAATGAAAGATCCCACATAGGAACCGACGGGGGGCGCGGAAGGTTCATCCTTCTAGCTCCTCTAAGGAAGCGGATTACCAACTCATGTCTTCCCAGTGACTGGCCGTGCGTCGATTCTGCGAACGCTGCCACGGCCGCCACGTATACTTTAAGCATGGATGGGGACCTCCCCTTATCCAACAGCTCTTGTAGGAAGGTGAGCGGATGCGCCATCCCGCATGTCCGTGGGTCCAGACCTCTGTCGGTGCACAATCCGGAGAACACCGACCATTTAGACGGTTAGAGCCTTCTCGTGGAAGGAGCTCTAGACTGCGTGATGGTGTTCATCACTCCTTCTGGCAGGGCAACGAGAACCCGTTGATCAACCATGCGTGCCGAGACCAGCGCTCTGGATGGGGATGCCAGATCGCGCCGCGAGCCTGAGAGAGGAGATCTGCCCTCACCGGAATCGGGCACGGAGCTGTAAGTGCTGCCGTGCTAGTTCCGGGAAACAAATCTGATTCTCCCAACGCGGGGCTATGAGGAGCACCGAGTTGCGCGTTTCCCTGATTCTCTTGATCACCTGTGGTAACAGAGAGAGACCGGAGGGAAAGCATCTAGCGGGACGCTGGGCCACACCTGGGCCAACGCGTCCTCGTCCTTCGAGAAGGACGTCGGGCATTGAGCGTTCTCTTTTGACGCAAATAGGTCGACAGTTTGTCTGGGCCGTCTTTCAAATGGCCAGGCACATGCGCCGCCCTCAGCGAACGCAGGTGCATCTGAGACCAAATAAGGAGGCGTTCCGTCAGATTGCAGAGATTTCTGGATCTGACACCGCCCTGACGGTTTACATAGGATACCACAGACATGTTGTCCGAGCGGACAAGAACATGTTGGTCCTGTATGAACGGGAGGAAGCGCTTCAGCGCGTTCTCGACCACCATCATTTCCAGACAGTTTATGTGAAAACACTTCTCTTGGTCTGACCACTGGCCGAAGACCGGTCTGCCCTCGAACAGCGCGCCCCGACCCGAGTTGGACGCGTCTGTCGAAATGACTTTCCGATGAGATATGGTTCCCATCATCACTCCCTGCTGGTACCAGTCGGCTACTAACCAGGGCTGCAGAGCCGCTATGCGGGTCTGAGACACTCTGATTTTCTGGCCAGCAGAAACCCAGGCTCGGCGGGACGCACGAGCATTCAACCAGCGTTGGAGCGGGCGCATGCGCAATAGGCCCAGCTGAAGCACCGCTGCAGCTGATGCCAAACAGCCCAAATGTTTTCAAAGGGAGAAAGCTGCCCTTCTGGAAAGATGCTGCTAGGTGGCGAACACGGATAGCAGTTCTGTCTGTGACTGTGCCAATATCAGCCAATCGTCCAGATAGTTAATTATTCGCAGCCCCTGACTTCTCAGGGGGGCGAGCGCCGCATCAATGCACTTCGTACATGTACGGGTTGCTAGGGACAGGCCGAACGGCAGGACGGTGTATTGATATACCTGACCGTCGAAGGCGAATCTCAAAAATTGCCTGTGACGGGGTATTATCTGAATCTGAAAATAGGCATCCTTTAGATCTAGAGAAATAAACCAGTCACTCGGGTGAACGTGCGCGAGGATTTTCCTGGTCGTAAGCATTCGTAAGTCTTTTCACAAGCATTTTGTTCAAATGTCTCTGATCTAGGATCGGTCTGAAAGCTCCGTCCTTCGTGGGTACGAGAAAATATCGGCTGTAAAAACCTGACTCGCTCAGAGAAGTCGGTACCTTTTCTATAGCCCCTTTGCACAGCAGCTTTGCTATTTCTGCGTGAAGTAGGTGTGCTACTTCCGCATTCACTATCGTCGCGGTCCGGACTTGAAAGCGCGGGGGACGGCAAATGAATTGAAGTGTATAGCCCTGCTTTATTGTGCTCAGCACCCATTCTGAAATCCCTGGGATAGTTTCCCACGCAGCTATGTGAGCCGCTAGGGGGCGAATGGCCTCCGGGTTCAGATCGGCGTCATTTGCGGGCTTGTGAAACTGAACCGGAGCCGAAAGCGTGGCGCGCACGCTCTTGGTTCTGGGCAATGGCTACTCGCTGAAAGCCGAGATTTATGTGAGATGTCCCAATCATAAGGGATGGGGAACATTTTTTTCACTTTTTGACGCGCGAGCAGCGCTCCGGGCGGAAAAGCTTCCTGTAAGTGTGAGCGCGAGTGCGCGGGCTCGAGACTTACAAGTGTATTTGATGCCCCGATCATAATGGATGGGGAGCGTCTTATTAATGCCCTGCGTTTTGTGATATCACTTAAACGCGCAGGCGGGGCCCGGGGGGAGGTTTGTGTTAGCAAGCGAGAACGCTCTCTGGCGGGCACGATACTTACATTCATAACCTGCTTTTTTGATCGTGTAACAGAGCGGGCAGATAGTGGGCACAGACCTGTGGACACATTTCTTATATTCAACACTCAAGCGGCTTTTCTGCACTTTATGAGAGTGTGCTCTGTGAGTGACACGCGATTCGAAGTGTTTGTGTGTAGGGGTTAACACTGGGGCGTGGGCACTTTCACTACACTTAAAACACAGACGGCGTGAGCCAGACCAGACATTATACTCTTTTGAGATTTCTCTGGGTCGCCGTGAAAACGGCGTTTGTGTGCAGGCGAGAGGGTGAACAAACCGGCTCGTTGGCTGCTAAATGAACCACTGCAGTAGCCTGTTTGAAGGGGACTGACAGGGAAATAAACTTTGACGGCGGTCCGGCCGCAGCGGGACACGCGCGTCTTTTCGGAGGCGATGTGTCTGTTAGTAAGCGTGAGCGCTCGTGAGCGGGTACGTAACTTCCATTCTTAACCTGACATGTATGAGGCTGTTCTGGCCGTGAGACAGAGCGGGCAGAAAATAGGCGTGAGCACAGAGCACAGCTTTTTGAGAGTGGGCTCTGTGGGAGACACGGGGGGTATCGTGTTTGTGTGTAAGGGTGAACACCGAGATGTGGGCACCTTTTCTATACTCAAGACACCAACGGCGTGAGCCGGATAACCAGACATTATACTCACTTGAGATTTCTCTGGGTCTCCGCGAGAACGGCGGATGTGTGCAGGCGAGCGGGTTGCATTACTGGCTCGTTGGCTAAATACACCACTGCAGTAGCCTTATCTAAGGGGACTGACAGGGCGAGACATTTCGACGGCAGCGCGCAAGCCCGTCCGGGTCATGCAGAGAGCTCGAGAGGGCTCTGCATGAGGCGCGAACGGTGACACGAGGGCGGGGTAGCTCTCTTGTAACGTAAAGAGAGCTAGCCGCGTGCTAGTTGGTCGAGCAGAACTGGGAACAGTGTTTGTATGAGGGCGTGCGCACAAGTAGTGGGCACGGGGGACCTACATGTGACGCAGATGATGCCCGTCCGGGTCATGCAGAGAGCTCGAGAGGGCATCATGCAGATTCAGCCTACCGCCCTTACTTTCATACGCTAAGCCACGCCCATTCTGGCGGGCTATGACGCTATGAAGGCGCGGGCGCCCTTCATTGGGCGTCACGTCACGCCGGGCTCACTGGTAGGCTGCAGCAGTTGCCCGCAGGGCAGCCAGTGAGCACACGAGATCGCCTGCTCTAGGTCTGCTAGCTGCTGCACTGCGTTGACAATGAATACAAAATTAAGGAAAATTTTTTGGCTTCAATATCTCGAGAAGATGAATCTTTCCCGTAGCGTAAGCTAAACTTACGCAATACGAGAGAACCTCTTGTAAGAGAACTATAAATGTGTCGTGCCATCAACCACATACTGCTTTGAAAACACAATTATTGTTTATTGACCATCATACAGCCACCATCTAATAGTCTTGGGGTTTTAAGAAGAAATAAGAGGGTCTTCTCATTCGGTTTGACTACTGTTATAACAAATCGGTCATCCTCGATTATCCTGTCTCTTGAAATTAGACAATGATGCCGAGATGCTCATTCTGAGTTTATTTTTATATGTTTGTGAAGATACAGCATCTTGTTATAAATATTTTGCAGTCATATTAAAAAAAAAATTATTGTTTAGCCATCAAGCCCATGTCATCTGCCTCACCACATGCATTCTAAACAGTGTTGTATTTGGTAAATGAGTTTTAAGACATTGGGCCCTATTTTAACTATCTGAAACGCAAGTGTCAAAGCTCAAAGCGCAAGTAACTTTGTGGGTGGATCCCGGCGCTGTTGCTATTTTCGCGGCGGGATAAATGCCCCTTGCGCCTTGCGCAAATCTAAAAGGGGTTGGTCTGAAGTAGCTTCATTATTCATAGGTGTGGTTTGGGCGTAACGGGAAACAAACCAATAAGAGCTTTATATCACATTCCCTTTAAGAGCATGATGAATGAGGTGCGCTTGTTCCATGGCGCAATACTATTATAACGGCGCATTTACCAGGCGCGCTTCTGAATCGGTTCACAGCCGAGGAGATCGATGTTCTCGTCAGGGCCGTAAAAGAAAGAGAAGTGACATTGGGGTTGGGACAAACCCACCCAAATTAGCTTCGGTTAAACATGCATACAATAATTTGGGTAAATGTGTAAGCTTTATACCTATTTTCCCCATCGTCATGGACACAACAATGATTTCCCTCGTGTTTTAATATTTTTCCTTATAATAATGTATCATTTGCAAAAAGTTAAATGCATCTATGTAGATGAGAGAATCATCTACAGTGTATGCGCGTTGTTCACACTCTGTATTATGGCCAAGCATGCGCGCTTAAAATAGCATCTGAATGTACGCGCAACGCGCCATTGACTTTAGACAAGTTTTTTTCTGGTCAGTGGCGCAATTGTTTTATAGAACAGCAAAATAGCATGAGGGAAAGTTTGCGCCGGAACACGCCTCCTCTTTGCGCTGAACCGCCCCGGGGAGCGCAAGTGTATTTCTTAGTTAACCGACGTGTGTCTGTGGAGGGAAGAGTCCGCTTTGCGCAGGTGCAAAATAGGAATGATACATGCGTCAGTGTACAAAGTCATATGCGCCAGGTGCAAGATAGGGCAAAAAAATAGGCACTTTAAGAGATGCTACATCAATTTGAGATCAAACTTTGGCCACCAAGTTTTACATCAGACTATTACTGATGGCAATTTCATTCAGTGGCATTTTGTTCTTGTGAATTGCAGTTCATGGCCTGTTCTTTCAGGTGTTTTTATAGAAGGATTGTGAAATGGTGAAAAGAGCTAGACCATTTACTGATACTTCTTTACTTTTTAAAACCGAAAGCTATTAAGGAAAACCTGCGGTACATCTTTGAACGAAACACTTTTGCCTTTTTGAAGAAAATGCTGGAAAGGCTTGACTCAAGCATAAAATGGGTTGGTCTGAAGTACCTATATTACTCATAGTTGTGGTTTGGGCGTAACGTGAAATAAGCCAATCAGAGCTTCATCTCACATTCCGTTTAAAAGCAGGCACGCTTGTTTCATGGCGGATTGCTATTATTATGGCGGATTTGCGCGTTGTGCACGCTACATTATGGCCAAGCATGCGCCCTTAAAATAGCATCTGAATAACGCGCCACTGACTTTAGACAAGGTTTTTCCTGGTCTGTGGCGGAATTGTTTTCTGAAACTGTAAATAGCACCAGGGAACATTTGCGCCGAAACACCCTCCTCTTTTCGCTGAACCGCCCCCAGGAGCGCAAGTTCATTTCCTAATTTAACGACTTGCGTCTGTTGAGGGAAAAGTCCGCTGTGCATCGGGTGCAATATAGGAATGATACATGTGTCGGTGTACAAAGTCAATTGCGCTGGGTGCAAGATAGGGCTTTATATCTGTCTTACAGTAAGTTGATCACTCATCTTTTCTTTTTTTTTCTCAGGCTGGTCCCATTGCTGTGGAGGCATGTTCTGGGAATTGTGCTGCTGTGCAAACATTGCTGATGAGTCTTCCACGGGCATCTTCTGGAGTGCCTCCCCCCGGCCAGTATGGTGAGAATTCGACATTCAACATTCATTTAACATCTTAGCTTTGCTGTAGATGAAGTTGCAATAAATCTTCCACATGCAACTTTAACATGCAGTTGTTATTTATTAATAATTTAGATTTGGTAGGTTTGTTTACATTAATTTCTCCAGAGCAAAAATCTCTAAACCCTATAAAAACTTTCATATGCATTGGCCGTTAATCAAACCCTGGCAGAGGAATGTGGACGGAGTTTCAGCTTAGCAAGCAATTACTTGTTAATATTTTTGATTTGGTAAGTGTATTTTCATATTTATATACTTATTTTTAGCGATAGCAAAAATCTCTAAAGCACGGTTAAAAGAAAATTATATTTGCATTTGCCGGGAATCGAACCCTGGCCATTCTGAACCACCAATGCAAATGAATGAGAAATGTGGGCGGAGTTTCAGCTTTAAATCTTTATATATATATATATATATATATATATATATATATATATATATATATATATATATTTATATACTAGATTAAAAAGTAAATAAAATAATAGTAATAATAGAAAACATTAATTGTAAGATGCTCTGAGCAGCCAGATGGTGTATTTATGACATCTTCCAGCAGGCACTAATGAGGCGAGCCAGCCAAACAAACACTGACCCTTTAGATTCTGGCTGTGTACATCTCATATTTTTCTCCTCCTGTCCTTTCTCTTTTTTTATCCTCATTTAACCAGCCAAACACTGACCCTTTGGGTTATGGCTGTCTACATCTCATATTTTTCTCCTCCTGTCCTTTTTCTTGTTCATTCTCATTAATTGATTTTCTTATTGTCTCTGTGGTGTGGTTGTGCTCATCATGTAACCGTGATGAATGAGCTGCTGTAAATGGTGCTGTTGCAGGAAATAGCAGTTCAGAGACACACAACACTTGCGGCACTCTGCAATCCAGCAACATCCTCTGACTGCAATATGACACCGACACCACTGCACCTCAGTAAAAGACAGAAAAAAAGAAAGATAAAGTATGGGAGGGGTGGGAAAAAAGGAGAAAGAGAGGAATAAAGGATTTAAGATGAGGTGAGAACAAGAGATAAAATGCATGTTGGGAGTCCAATAGTGCTGACTGATCAGAGGAATAAATCTGACAGGGATAATGTTATCCCCGAGGAAAATCAAATCCAAATACTCCAACACACTCAGTAAATGTACGCCTTTATCCCTTAAGCACAGCCCCCTTATTCCAGCACAGTAACTCACGCTCGGTCTATGAGGGCCTAATACCTGCTCTTTGAATTAATGAACACTGGCACATGTGAATCTGTAGGCTCCTGCGCTGCTGCTTGTGATAAAGACTGAAAAGGCGTATTTGGCCTCAAGGCATATGACAGGTTTTTGGAGATGGTTTTGGTGAGACGCTGGATGCCTTTGTATTTCACAGACACATATAGCAAGAGTGAATCATAAAATATGCAACAACACTTCACCTTGAATTACACTAAAATGTAGACTGATTCGGCCTGCAGCGTGTGGTAATGCCACTCTTAGATAATGGAGAACATGTAAACAAGCCTTAGATCAAAAGAGTTCAATATTTTATCAGTGTTAAGGCAGAATTGTGGTTGCCTGAAGGTCTACTGAAGTATTATTTTCTTAAAGAGGAAGTGTGACGTTGCTGCACCACCCTACAGAATTGGAAAATAATGACTGATGAAAACAATGATTGAAAAAGTTTCAAACATTCCCATTTGTGTGGACTGTGTGGATGCAGCCCAAATAGTAACCATACATGTCATTTGTACCTAAGATTTGTTGCACTAATTGGTGGTCTAAGAGGTGGCAACACTCAAAGTTAGCCTGTTGCATATATGAACTACTCAAAAATGGAAAATGGACATAAAAACATCAGAACATTGAGCTGAATTGACTAAAAAGGGTTTCTGAGGAGGAAGGTGCCTCAGACATGAGTATGAATGGCAGGTGAAAAAAAACATATCAGATTCCCATTCCATTTGGCACTGCTAGTGGTGCAAAAAATTATATGCTTCTCCTTTAGCATAAAAAAGAAGGGCTGTCTTACTTGTCAACGCAAAGTGAGGAGATTGCTGTGTTTCAATACAAAATTAATGTGTGTATATTTAACATCAGTTATATATATATATATATATATATATATATATATATATATATATATATATATATATATATATACATATATCTATATATATATATATATATATATATATATATATATATATATATATATATATATATATATATATAAAATATCAGTTAGGGTGATATCAGGTAAAATGGGCCATCAGGTAAAATGGGCCATTTAAGGTTTGGGGGTCCCAGCTCCTTTGGAATTTAGAGCCAATGACTGCAAAGGATTTCAAACTGTTGTCATAACTGTGACAAGTAACAGGTGATTTGATTAGTTTATGGTTGATATGGTGGGCGGGGGAATCATTCAAATCAATACTACACCAGAAAGCTGCATGGTAAGTAGCCTGGCATACCAAATCTAACTTAACTATTATAAGGATGATAAATCTATAAAAAAACAAACATGCACATAAAAAATATGCATAATATCTGTCTTGATGGCATCAATCAGAAATAATGTTGTTAGTTTGGCATATGAACATATTTTTCTTGGTCGCCCAATTTACCTTAACCCACTAAGGTAAAATGGACCACATGGTTTCAGCTAAAATGGGCCATCATGTGTGTGCGTGCCTGCGTGCGTGCGTGCGTGCGTGCGTGCGTGCATGAGCGTGTGTGTGTGTGTCCGTGTTTATATTACATTGCGGGGACCAAATGCCCCCGCAAGGATAGTAAAACCTGAGATCACCTACATTGTGTGGAGCAGCCAGCAGTCCCCACGAGGGAAATGGTTTAATAAATATACTAAACTTTGAATTTTGAAAAATGTAAAAATGCATAAAGTATTCTGTGATGGGCGGGTTTAGGGGCAGGATTAGTGTAAGGAAAAGTGTTCACCCCTTTTTTGCCAACTAATTTTGTCAGATAAATACCTTAACCAAGTCTTTTGTTCTTCCCTGATATTTAAATATAAGTGTGTGTGTGTGTGTGTGTGTGTGTGTGTGTGTGTGTGTGTGTGTGTGTGTGTGTGTGTGTGTGTGTGTGTGTGTGTGTGTGTGTGTGTGTGTGTGTGTGTGTGTGTGTGTGTGTGTGTGTGTACTGGCAATCCATTTCTTCTCAAGTGTGATACTTCTTAAAAGTTGCAGATGAAGGGTGAAGTAAGGAGAGATGTCAAAATAGAAGGCATTTTGTGTGAAAAGTTGTCTTAGTTTATTCTTTTGCTTTCATCTGAAAAGCACTGAAGGAAAGAACAGGGTTGGGTCATGCTAGATCAAATCTGAACTGAGGAGTTCAAACAATTTGTCTCTTGGGAACATTCCAAAAAAGCCAGCTTGACTGTTTTTGGTAAATATATTTTTGGTATGTAAAAATGCAGAAAGTTTTCTGTGAAAGGGTTAGGGGATAGAATATATACAGTTTGTACAGTATAACAGTTTAAAGTGTGTGTGCGTGCGTGCGCTTGTGTGTGTGTTTTAAAATCTGAGACACTATAAAGAGAGGACACTCTGTAAGACACTCCCCTTTCGTCTCTGTTTCTTTCTCAACAAAGGCAATATCTCAGACAGCAGGTGTGCATAAAGATTCAAAGAGAATAGCCAAAAAGTCAGTATACTTGACTTGAACAGACGGTTGCATGGATGTCATATTGCTTTTGAGCCATGGAGTGATATTTCTTTTCTTTCATCATTTGCACTGTCAGCGTCTCTTCACAGGTCGCTTTGGGTCTTTAATTCTCACTAATTCTCTTTAAAACTCAATTCAAATTATGGATTGAAATCAAAATTACATCTTATTCACAACCCATTTTACTTCTGTTGTGTGACATATTTCCAAGTCAAACTTGATTTTATCCTGCAGGGTTTGAGTTTGCTGAAACAATACCTAAAGAGCTATTTGGCTGTTTAACATTATCTATACTACCATTTAAAAGTTTGGGGGCAGAGAAAGATTTTTGTATTATTATTTGTTTAAAAACTATTCAGCAAGGATTAATTAAATTGATCAAAAGTGACAGTACACATTTATAATGTTACAAAATATTTGAATTTCAAATAAATGCTGTTATTTTGTAACTTTCTATCAAAGAATCCTGAAAAAAATAGCATGGTTTTCACAAATTATAATAAGCAATACAACTTTTTTCAACATTCATACTAATATTTTTTTCTTGAGCACCAAATCTGTTTCTACTGTATGTTTGATCAAATAAATAAAGCCTTGCTTAGCTTAAGAGAGTATTTTCAAAAATATTAAAAAGTTCTACCGGCCCCAAACTTTTGAACAGTAGTATGACATCAGCCGAAAAGAAAAGTCATTTCAGAAGAGGAGCTACTATATTCTAATTTAAGATATCGAAAGACAATTTTTTGTTTTTATTTGGAATAACATGCAGATATGACGCGCCATGTCTTTTTTCAGTTACAAGCACACGCTGATTATGTACAATCTATAACTTCTGTTTCCCTACATTATAGCCCTCATGAGCACACACACATACACACTTACACAGGTGAATATAGCTAGTCTCACACTGTGAGTCAGGTGGAA
This sequence comes from Siphateles boraxobius, assembly GCF_051911475.1. Taxonomy (NCBI): domain Eukaryota; kingdom Metazoa; phylum Chordata; class Actinopteri; order Cypriniformes; family Leuciscidae; genus Siphateles; species Siphateles boraxobius. The sequence continues at coordinate 18,551,436 of NW_027508811.1, read as the reverse complement.
ACAGCAGAGCAGAACATCTGTTTGTAAGATAACAGATTGTTTCTCCTGCCAGTACAACCTCAGCTCTCAGACAACATGTCAGCAGAGCACTTGCAAAACACAATCCCAGTTTTCATCCATCTCATCTGCTTATTCTGATGAAGAGGTTCACCGCCAGTCACTGGAGCGATGTGTGGTGAACAGGTAGAAGTAATAAGCACTGAAAGTCATTCCAGTCCATCCACATTCATTTTTACAGCTAACATTTCTGTCAAACATAGATCTAAGCCACATCAGAGCACAATAAGCATGGCAGGGTTCGTACCAGGTGCTTAAAGTGCTTGAAGTACTTGAATTTGACTTTTTGAAAATTAAGTCCTGGAAAACCCTTGAAAACAGCCATATTTTTGAAGAGGTACTTGAAAAGTGTTGAATTATTAAAAATTGGGATGCACCGAGCTCATGTACTCGTAAAAATGCTCCGATACCGACAACAACCGATAGGCCTATACCAGGCAGCGTGTGTATAGTAACGTGGTGCGCGAGCTGATCAGAGAAAACCGCGCTGTGGATTGAGCGCGTAGCGGCACAGACACACGAGCTGGTAGAGCATATCCCTTTAAACAGACATCACTGGAAGGTTTGTAGTTCAGTCGGATGTCAATATCAAAGAAAATAAAACGAGGCATGTAGCTTATTATTTACGTAAACTGACGAGAGCGAGCGCGCAGTTCTGTTGAATGCTCTTGATTGCTGATCGTTCACTCAGCACAAGTTATTTGGATGAAAATGTAAGTAAAGTAAAACATGAACTGTTACCTGATTTATGTATAAGGAGTGATTCCCTACATTATTACTGGACGTTTGCAGTCAAGAAGTTCCATGAACGCAAACATCAGCGCGCGCCCAGCAAACCAGCATCTCCGCGCGAGAATACTGAGTTAAATTGTCTTTCACGTCTTGCGTTTATACGGACGATCTCACACAAAACTATGTAAAAACACCCATCTTGGCGAGTAACCTAGTAAACAAAGTCAGTTATATCTCAATTGAACCATGTTCAAATGGGGTCCGTGCGTTCGGTCAGCAGTTTAACTAACCCACTGCTGTTTTAATGTTAATCAAACAATGGACAAATAAATTACAAACTAATCTTGACTAAATAGGCTACCCTTTTCAACTTTACAAAAATATCCATCTATATTTAATTTATCCAGTAATGAATATGCATTTTTTCACATTTGATTACTTTATTCAAATTTCTATAGGCCTACCTGTTAGATCTACCCAAAAAACTCTAAAAACACTGTTTATTTCATTTGTAGCCTTTCTTTGTTCTATTGTATTTATTTGTAAGTTGATTATTCATTCTTATTTTGTTTCTGGCTGCTTACCTTTAATAATGTTTTAAATTCACATTAATTAGGCTGGCAGTTTTTGTTGTATCAAAATTGGATTAAATAATTGATATTTCACTGGTGTCTGAACATTTGTACCACTGACCCAATCCTCAGCACTGACCCTTCTGGAGCTGCTCTAGTCTAAATATGTGCTGTGCATTCAATGAAAGATAAAATATGATAGAGCAATAGAATGTACAGTAACAGAAGCTCAAACAATGCATTTTAGCAGCCTTAATTAAGCATGAAAATAATTGAAAGAAATATATATTTGATGAACAAATTAAGCCAACTAATATGATTTATATTATTTTGGTTTATCTAGTAATACATTTAAAAATTACAAATGCAGTGAAAATTCAGGGATCGGTTACTGTATCGGTATCTTGTTCTGCAAAAAGTGGTATCGGTGCATCCCTAATTTCAAAATATTGTGATTTTTTGTTGTTGTTGTTGTTGAAAACATACAATTGTTTCACGCTAAATCAACACTGCAGCCCGTCTGAGATATAGAGCTATTTCTCATGGCTATGAGCATGATATTAAGTATGAGAAGTATATAATACAACTTTCATTCTTCAGGTCAATCATATATATTAATGGGGGGAAATATCAGTTTCAATATCCTTTCAATGGTTAAGGGGATTTCCCATGCTGGACAGTGCTGGTCAATGGATTGACCTCTATGAAGTGAAACATCAGATACCATATATATATTTAATTTGAGTAAAAAAATAAAATAAAAAATAATAAAGATACTGTTTGATAAGTGCCGATTGGAGTCCTTGAAATCCAAAAAAGTAGTGCTTGAAAAGTCCTTGAAAGTCCTGGAATTTCATTTGACAGAGTCTGTACGAACCCTGGCATGGGATAATGAGCAGTCTTCTGGCCATTATGGCAAAATAAACTCCAACAGGGTGATCGAGACCCTGATGTGAAACACCCTGAAGGGGTTTATTTTATAATAATGACCGGTTGATTATACATTATTGCATTTCCATGGCTACTTATCAAATAAATACATGTACCTTCAAAATGTATTAGAGTAGAACTGGTTATGTATGAAGAAAGACAACATGAATAGTACAGGCACATATAAAAACTGTTTACTTTTAATCACTCTATTTTGTTTTTCTTTTTGACAGGCCATTCAGATGCTTTTTCTCTGAAAAAGGCTTTAGATTGCTTAGTTTCAATTGACAAAAATGTTTTGAGTGAATATTTTTTGGTTAATTGCATTACCTTTGACCCTTGACGACCATGGCATTGGCTGATGGGGCTATAGAGTATCCTACCAGTATGTTTTTTTCGTGTTTACGAGAAAGCCTGCAATGTCTCTATATTGCCTGTTTACCCTTTTAAAATGTCCATTTAGTGCATTTAAAGCACAGTCAGCACTGTGGGGAAGTCGCATAGGGAGTGTACGAGAGTGCAGTCTTTTGGTAGTTTTATAAGTGAGCAACAAAGCCAAATTGATTTTATTCTGACCTGCTTTATCTGCAGCTCCAATCTGTCGTGGCAGACTGACTTATTTATAACCCTTTCAACCAAATGCATTTCGGAGTACTTTAAAAAATATTACTTCTGGTATAATCATAATATTTATCATTTTACAAACAATAATAATATTACAGGTTATTTTGGTTCCATTCCATTACTATTGCCAACTTGAGATTATCAAGTATCTTTTTTTTTTTTGTTCTTCTGCTGTTGTAGAGAATTATTAGACTAAAATAATTGAAATAATAATGTGTAAAGTGATATGGAAAATTAATGTTGTCAAGACCTTGAACTACTTAATAGACATTATAAAAACATAACCAGCACCTTAGTACACCTGTCAGCCAATCAGAATCAAGCGTTCATCAGTGCCGCAGGACAAATCCATGTAAATATATTTGCAGGACTAATCTACAGTCTATTTTCCATGAAGCCTCTTTCTGAGACTGGTCCCTTTTGAGCATGCTGTTGACTATAAGTAACTTTGCATCAACTTATTCTAACCCTAACCCTACCAGTCTACTAATACTCTAATGAGAGTTAGTAGACATGTAGGTGCACTGTTACTTATAGTCAACAGAATGTGTTAAAGGGACCTTCAAATTAAAGTGAAACCAAAGTTATAGCCCAAGAGTACTGTGTTTGTTCTGCTGCTGCTGTAAACATATTATTAGCAATTATGTATTGTAATTAGTGGCATGACAGGTGTTTGGCTGCGCACATTTGAGTGCTCAAATATTGCTCTCAAGGTCACATTGCACACACACACACACCCATTTTTCTCTCTTGCTTTTTTCCCCAGCATGTTGTTTATGAGATGTAAAGTAGCTAATTGTGCAGCTTGTTAGCAAGGGCATGGAGGAGCAGACCTTTCTAATCTATTTGTTCGTTGTGTTCTGTGTTTTCTGTCTCTCACTCATGCTTTTGTGTTGGGAGGAACACTATTGACCTTATCATGTCAGGTAACTGGACTGTGGTCAATGTGGCCAGTCAGCGGCCGACAGTGATAGCAGCACAAAGAGGAGGGTGGGCATTATTGACCCTGGGGAGGGCAAAAGGAGTTTTTTTGGCTGAGGAGGGTTTTGGGCTGAGGAGGGTTATCCTTTTTAGGGGAAAATAAAGCAGTTGTATGGGAAGCTACTTGGAAATTAACTTCACATGTTACCAGCTACTCATAATTTAAAAGCTAAAATATAGTACATTTAGGGAAAAAAAGTTTTTGCAAAGGAAAAATGGCTGCTGTGGTTGCCAGAATAATTATGTAAAAATACATTAAAAGGTAAACAACCTGTAAATATAACAATTTAAAACTGTGATTTACAAAAAACAAACAAACATGTATTTAACTGGTGAAATCAAACAGCCCTTTGGGCTGAATTAGCAAGGCCACACTGCAACTAAAATCTGTTTTGTAACTATAACATAGTATATCTTATAGTTGCAACCATAACAACACAGGGGATAAAGAGAAACCCCTATGATGAATCAAAGTTCATCACAAGTAGCTTTTCCACAAGCTAAGGTAAATAATAATATATAAAACGTGCACACAAGGTCAATCACACAAACATAAAACACCACAATAGTCACTACAATAATGCAATAAACATTAATTTAACAATATAAGATGTAACAAAACCCTGATAAAGAAAGAAAGAAAAATAATTATTCAAATGAAAACCATAACATGTGACGTGTTACACAGGGAATTCTGTCAATGTCATTTTTATGGCTTTTGACTGTAAATTATAAGATGATTTGTTCTTTTTTACTTCTAAAACCTGTACATTTAGCAGGTTTTTTTGTTTTGTTTTTTGTGTGTGTGTGTTTGTGTGTTTAAAATCACATGAAATGTAAGGTTAGATCTATAAGAGTTTTTCCCTGTATGTAGTAATGAAAGTTACTGTTAACCAATTAGCAGGTTTTTACTCTAGCATGTTTACCGTCTTTTAAAGGTAAAGTTACAATAATTTTCTACAGTGTAAAGTTCAACTATAGTTAACTAGTTATGGCTGGAATGCTCTGACTGTATGACTTTTGCCCAGATTTGCAGTCTGGACAAGACGACTTCAGTTGCTCAAAGATCCAGTCGGCAGATTTTGGGCAGTTAGATTTGACAGATTTCAAAGGAAATTGTATGTAGCCACAGATTTTTTAGCTTCAGACTATGAATCCAGCCAGTCGGAGGATATCAAATGTTTGATATTTTGAGCCAATTTTAGAACGCATATTGTAGTGTATAATTCGTTTTTTTCCCAGGTTGTCTTTCCCACCCAAGGACGCATCCAAATGCACTTTTATTTACAACTCAGAAAACAACACTAATAACAACAGCTGTCAGCTCCTGTACATGAATGTTTCTTTTAATCTAACACGCATTTACCAAGCAACAAGGCACTTGTTTCTGCGTTTGTTGTTTGACTTTAAAGTCTGTGTGATCAGTCGTTTTTGACCAGTTTTTCTGTAACCATATACAATGATAAACATAAAGCTATGGTAGGACTTCATAAAATATATGAAAAATTGCACAACAGTGGACTACTGGACTTATGGACTACTGTTATGTTGTTTTCATGTTTTTTGGCCTTTTAGGAGCTTAAAACCCCTTTGTCACTGTGATCTATCATATGGAAAGAACTACTGTATGGAAAAATACTATATAACATTCTCTCTTTGTTTTGAAACAACGTAAGGATGAATAAATAATTGGCATAACTGTCATTTATGAGTGAACTATCCATTTAATTGCTGTGGGCCTCATAGCGGATGGATCAAAACCTCTTTGGTCAGCAGAAAACTGAAAGGCGAGATCTGAAGGTCTGCTAATGTGGAAAGTGATATCAGCTAAACGCGAGCTTTATCATAGAAATGAGCAGTGACTATAATTATAAAATATGCCACGTATAGCTCAATCATTTCAGCTAAAGAATAAAGATAAATCATTATTATATCCCCCTCTCTTCACTTCTAGACCCCATTAGCATTGTTAGTCTCTGTCATCTGAGCTGCCAAGCCTGTGTTATATAATAAACACAAGTATCATAAACGCGGCGCACTGTAAGTGGCGCGACGGAAGTGTTTTTTGCTAGTTTCAGCCCGACGCAGTTATCATTTTCACGTCCTGCGCCACGTTATTTAAATAGCAAATGCATTTGCGCCCATGGGTGTGCTGGTCTGAAAACAAGGTGTGTTCAGGCGCATTGTTGGGGCGTTGCTATTTTGAGGCAGTTGAAATAGACTGTGCCATGGACCAACTGAAACCTGGTCTAAAGTCATTAGCGCAATATATTTTTTTGTTATTTAAAGAGCCCGTTAGTAATATGCGCCTATAGGCGGGTCCACAACGCGCATACACTACTTCTTACACACACAGGGCAGCATGTGGCAGCAGCACACAAACATGCCAAATAGTAAAAATAAAAGGATTACAATGTAAAAGATGATTATTGTGTACATAATGATATGGTGGAATCCGGCTTGTCCCGTAGATGGTCTGTTTGAGCTTTTTAACCTCGCGCACGAGCAGATCCGTTTCCTCTCTGGAGAAGCGTTCAGTCTTTCCGCTTGCAAATTCTACCATGTAAATAGCAATTCTGCCATGGCGCGAGTGCAACTGGCTTTTAAAGGGAATGGGAGATAAGACTCTGATTGGTTTATTGCATGTTACACCCAAAACACACCCATTACTCATTAAGAGAATAGGGACAACCCTTTTAGACCATGTGCCGGGCACGCAGACCATTTTTTCCCGTCGTCAAACTAGCAAAAGTGGACTCGGACACACCCTAAGTGCACTTGCGCCCTGCTCTTTAGATCATGCGCTTAGATAGGGCCCCAAGTGATTTCTTTATACTATCCTTAATCACATGGGTAACTTTGAAGTTAAGTGATGTTGTTGACCCCCACCACACCAGATCTCACGTCTTGACAATGGCCTGTGAATGACGGGTGAAGTCATTATGACTCAAGGAAATAGAAAGTCAGGTTGAGAGTGTATTCCCTCTCAGAATAACCTTGGCATCACACTGAGGCTGGAGTGTGGCTGATTGCTTGCGGAAAACACTCATCAGTTGGAAGAGTGACCTTGGTGTGGCATAATGACACTTTGTGAAGAGGCAGGTGGTGCGAAGAGGACTCGCTGCAGACAGCTGCTCGCTCGGCTCCCACCGAGACATTCTTCCGATTATCACTGGAAACTTGTCTCACGCGCATCGCTCACGCCGAACGCGAGAAGGCATTTAAGTTTCACGTGGACGAGACAACAGCGTTTCCAATAATGCAGTAGTTTTACAGTGTACATTTACAGTGATGTATGTCTCAGGTCAACAGAGTCTTTCTGATTACCTTTAATGGAGTTCTCGGATTCGCACATCCTGTCTCAAAGTGCCGAATTCATCGGGGTTAATCATGCGCACAGCTCACCTGCCAAAGATCACAATAATGAGTTTGATTTTCCATTAGTCGAGAGCACTTTAGCCTTCTCCTCATGCGCACCTGATTTGATTCAGCCTTGCAATTAATTCACTTGAGACGGACATCTCTCCTCAGCAGAAAACATTTTAGTTCTTCCGAAGATGTAGTCCTTTTGTTATGTACAGTGTGTGCTGTAAATAAATGCAGTTCGTTGAAATATTGGGTCAAGAGGGTGAATTTGAACTTTAATTTTTTGAAAACGTAATTGCAAGAAATCACACTTTCAATCATGCTTTAGTGGATTGAGAGTTTCATTGCTGCTCCTTCCACTAATAATAATGTTTATTTTGTTTGTTTGTTTGATTGATTCAGTCAATGTATTCTTTGTTTTGTTATTTTTATTTAATTTTTAATTCATTCAATATTTGTTCTCAAAGAGCCTCCACTCCTTTTTCAAGCTTCTGTTCTGAATGCTCATTGAATGATGATGTAGCATTATGAGTCTGATCAAACAATATCAGAGACACCACATGCTGTTCCACATGAGCTTTCAGACTTTTCTCTTAAATCTGACATGTAAAAACTGAAAAACACCCCTGCTCCAATTCTAATAATCTTAAGTTTAAGTATATTACTGTAATCAGGCTACAGTTACTTTTTTTATTTATACTATTTTATTGTTACATATTTTTAAGTAAATCAGGATTATTCAAGCACTTTTATGTAAAACTAACTCAAGTCTATCAAATTTTTGTTATGTGAAGATCACATTGTCTTCATTTATTTTTGCTACTTTTCAAATTCCTTTTATGTATAGATTTGGTGTTTTGCCATTGTCCCATAAACAGACTTTCAATCTTAAAACTACTAAAATCTATTATAAAGAATAAAAACAAACTTTGAAAAAAATATAAATCTGAATCGCAAACATCATGGGAAGCGCACTAGCCAGACAGGATTTAAACTTTGTCTGCTTTTTTTTATATACCAAGCACAATGTACTCGCCACTACTAATTTCTAACACACCCTCCTCATGTTCGGCGTGATTTTGCGGCTGTCAGAGCAGAACCCCTCAAATAAATCAGGACAGAAGTGGATAAAAGAGATGGATTAAAACACAGGTGTAAACGAGGATGTCTCCCTCCCTCTGATCGAAAAAAATGCAACGTAATACCAGGTGTGAACATGGCCTGAGATGTGAAGTGTGGAGAAAATATAGAAAAAAGTGTGAAAATATGATCAAATTGTCTGTATTTGTGATAAATATTTATTCATGATAAATGATAAATACATATAAAATGCTATGAAATGAGTCAATTCCAAAAAGTCATTTCCATAACCGTTGTTTTGACCGCAGAATGAGGAGATGGTTCTCACTGCGGAACATGAAATCCACGGGGAGGAGTCGGATCCAGATTACATACACCTAAACCTAGCCAACTCCGCCCCCTGATCCCTAAACACACCCCTAATCCCTAAACCCAACCCTAATCCTACCCATCTCCACCCCTTGGATCTTGATCCGACTCCTCCCCGTGGATCTCATGTACTGCATTGAGGTGCTACTGGGAATCAGTGGAAATAAGGAGAGCTTATTTTCTCAAATTCCTCATGGCCAAAAACGAAAAAGAACAAATAAGGATCTAAACTCTGCAGTGATGATTGTAAGATGATATTGACAGACACAGGTTTGATTGGTAAGCGTCGGTATGCTCTTATCAGGATGCTGCACTCTTCTTTGAAGCTCACTTCCATCTCCTCCTCCTCCCCACAGGCATTACCATTGCCAGTGCTCTTATTGATACGTCTCAGCAGAGGCCCGGCGACTTCAAAGACAAGGGCTTGAGTCTAAAGAGCCGCAAACAGCAGCACACGGTGCACCAGGGGACCTGCGTTTGAACCAGCCGACTGACCTCACAGGAACCTCCGGGACGCACTGATTCTGATCTCTTTTCTCCTCTCTCTCTCTCTCTCTCTCTCTCTCTCTCTCTCTCTGTCTCTCTCTCTCTCTCTCTCTCTCTCTCTCTCTCTCTCTCTCTCTCTCTCTCTCTCTCTCTCTCTCTCTCTCTCTCTCTCTCTCTCGTACCACTAGAAGGAGATGGTGTTGATGAGAGGGGAGCTCTTGAAGTGTAAATGACAAAGGAGGGTCGAGACGTTAGTAGTCCGTGTGTGGCTCCTCCTGAATTCCACGCTCCATAGTGGAGCTCGTATTCCCTCAGTATCGATTGAACCTCTGTAGAGGACATCTCCATTTTGATTGTGCCCACTGGGTTTCTGTTTTTCAACAGCTGCTTCTCAAAAGAGGTGTGAAACTCACTCTGACCCAAAATAGTAACAGGTTACAGACCAGAATTAAAGGTAATTCCGAGGTAAATATTAGAGGTAAACCTTTCTCTACTTTTAGGGTTTTGTCCCGTCATTTATTGAAATGTCTTTCGATGCCTCTTTGATACAGTAATTATCGTTAGCCGAGGACTGTATTTAATACATATACTGTAGTGCTTTGTAATAGTCTGGGTGGGTGAGCGGAAAGGCAGAACCTGATTTCACCATGTGCAACGTGTTCCTGAATCAACATCTTTGTTGATTCTGGAACAACATTCCAATCAACCAATCAGATTGGAGGGACAAGTTTAAGTTTATGTCAAGTTTAGGCTTACAACCAAGGTTAGTTGCTTCTGGGTAGGTTTAGGTTTAGGGGTAGGGATATGGTTAGCACAACATTTTCTAACAGGAATGTTGTTCCAGAAACAAAATGTGTTGAACGCGTCTAACTCTGCAGGACTTGTGTGTGGAAAGTTTAATTTTGTCTTGCAGAACTGACATTTGTATCTCCTAGTGGCCATACACTTAAATTCAAGAATGGAAAAGAGCACATACATTTAAAGCTAGTGTTTTTAGGCTTTTAGCCATATCATTTAGCTTTTAACTTGATTGTATACTAGTATGCTAAATAAAATTCACTTTTAAACAACATAGATTATTTGAGGTCAGTAAGCTTTGTTTTATGAAATTAATACCTTAGTTCAGCAAGGATGTATTCAATTATACAAAAACAAAATGACAGTAAAAACATTTATAATGTTACAAAACATTGCTAATTCAAATAAATGCTGTTCTTTTGAACTTTCTATTCAGATTCCTGAAAACAACTATTTTTCAACATTGATAATATTTTAAAAAAGAACAATTATTTTGAGTACCAATTTGGCACATTAGAATGATTTCTGAAGGATCATGTGACACTGAAGACGAGTAATGATGCTGAAAATTCTGCTTTGCCATCACAGAAATAAATTGCATTTTAAAATATATCAATATAGAAAACAGTTATTTTAAATTATAATAATATTTCACAATATTACTGTTTTTACTGTTTTTGATTAAATAAATAGTCTTAATGAGCATAAGAGATTTTCTTTCTAAAACAATAAAAAAAATCTTACCAACTTTGGAAAGATAGTGTACACATAAATTGTACAGTCTTTTTCTTTCTGAGAAAACAAAGCAAATATTTGTCCAATCAATCTTTCTAGAATTAAAAAGATTCTGATGCTCAAACACAACACATGATGTTTTAATGGCACTACAGGGAGAACGTGTACACTTTTTAGGAGTATTAACCTATACAAATAGCTTGTGCATGAGATAAAAGAAAGTGTTTTAATCATCAATTCCACAGGGTTTTTCAGCACTATGTGATTGCAGACAGATCTACCAAATGGTACTGTAGTTTTGTACTGTTAGTTGTCATAAAGTAGTGCTGCATTTATCAGACAGTGGTTGTTTTGAAACTTCTTATGATCAACAGATAATGCCAACAGAGAGTTAACAAGGTTACCCACAACTGAAGTGGACTTCAAATATTATTATGGTTCTGTGGCCAAAATCATTGGTTTCAGTATTGTTCAACATGCTAATAAAGCCAATAAATTGTTTGCCTGTATTTGAAACTCTTATTATGTATTGTCATAATGTTTTGAGTTGTTTGTCTCAGATAGTCAAGACATGTAAAAACTGTATAATTTCATGTCTTATTATGAAAATAGATTAATAGTTTTGTAATTAATAGATTAATAGATATTTTAGTTTTTAAAAACATTCTCACATGTCCTCTATAAATTGTTTTGATGTATTTCTCCATTGTTTTCACAACCAAAATGTGTTGCACTTAAATCCTTAATTTTATTGAATCCTTTATAATATATGTTTTTTTGTTTTGTTTTTGTCTAAAATGTCTTTAACGAAACCAGCCTAAACTAGTTTACCTAAAAAAAATTAAATTGTTCATCATTTACTCACCCTCATGTTGTTCCAAACCTGTATGTCATTCTTTATTCTTTTTTTGAACAATGTTGTTATCCAAACAGCTCTGGTTCCCATTGACTTCCATTGTATAGACAAAAAACGCTGAGACATTTTTCAAATTGTTGTCTTTTATGTTGACGATAGAATTGCAGTTTTTGGGAGAACACTGGAAACCTTGTATTCTTTCCAAAGAGACTTACTGATCATTTTTTGGTTATTCATTGTAATGTTGATTCAAATTCAAGCGCTTGTATATAAATGACTCCCGTCCAACTTAAATCTAACAAATGTTTCACTCATTGTGCTGTTGGCTCTTTTGCACTGTTAAAACATTCCATGCAGGTGCAATGTTACTGCACTGCAGAAACAATACCATTGTTTTGTCTCTCATGTCTCAAAGGCATTTGTTTTTGTTTATTTATTCTCATTTGCATACTTGAGTCATTACCTTTGTAAATTGTATAAATATTGAGGAGATTTCTGGTCTTACAGCGTTATGTAATAATTTACCTTATGCATATTCAAGTTTGAACAAATGAAGAGCACCCAAAGAAAGTTCATGCATAAATAAACATTTTGATAAATCTGTTGTATGCTTTAGTTTTCTTTCCGAAACTGTTCTCTCTAGGACTGAAGTAGTTTCAGCGTCACGCCCACAGACCGTCAGTCTAAAGGTCTGGCCATGCAAGACGTGGAGTTGAGTAACTTTAACGCAGTATTAGAAGTGAAGATCTGTGTAATGAGATACAGCGAGTGACTAGCTGGGTCTTGCAGGACAAGCCATGTGGGTTAAATGGCTTGTAGACTGTTGGCAGCGTTTACCAAGAATAAGACACAAAGATAATATCAATTTTGTTGTGTTTAAAGTTACCTACTTTCATGCTCAGATTGTCTACTGATGAATCCTCTATTAAATCTGTCTACAACCATCTATGTAGTTGACTCACCAAGTCATTTGAAATATGCTACCAACCCCAGATGAGATTGAAAAGCTGTTCAAATATTACAAACATGCAATAGTTTAATGCACTGGTTGCTATATTGATTTTTCATTTTAAAAAATAAAAAATAAAATCACATATGTTTGTAATTAAGTGCTGTTGCCATAGGTGTTAAACAGAGCAGAGTATTTAGATTCATACATGACTGATTTAAATGACTTTCAGTGAGTTTGCAGTATACGATTGTAAACGGCTGTTTAAATAAATGCTCTACTTGCCGATGCTGTTATCGGATCGTTTGTCAATCTGGATAAATCCAAGCAAGTTCAATTTCAAAGAAATTCTTCCAGTTGTACCTTATTGAACCTCTTGCAGCCATCTGCTGTGTGTTATGGGTTATAAAAAATGTATATATATGTATACACAGTATGAGCTATTCTTCTGCAGTTCTGGTTCTTCCCTGCTATAACCATAATGAATGAAAAGATGAACAAAAAGTACTCTTGAAAGCTATTATTAAGCACATTCTGAGTAAATTACAATGCCGTTTTAATTGCATTACTTAAATTTCAGCACTGAAAATATGTAGAAATGCATATAATAAAATTATGTTTGCAAAATGCATTTTCATGACTCATGCTGTGGTTATTCTACGAAATTGGGTCATAATATTTTTATAGCTCATTTTTGTCTAATTTTAATCATGTAAATATGTTTGTGTTAATAGCTGCTCTATTAAAATGAATACATTTTAATATTTGTTGGGATGTAATTATGTTCAGGAAAGTAACAAGGTTTCTTTGTTGAGACATTTTTTTTCAAGATGGCGGCACGTGTTTTGTTCTCGTTCTTGTGTTTTTGTGATTTTCTTGTTTAGTTTGTTTTATGATTTTATGGTGAATTTGGGCTCATTGAAGGCGGCGGCTACCTAAGATTTGAAACAACATTATCAACAATATAAAATTAAATAAACAATATGGACTGGGTGCTTTGATGTGAATAAATTAGGCTTTGTACGGTGGATTTTTTCCATTCGGATGTGGCTCCATTTGGATCAAACCATTGGATGATCGGCGGTTGCAGCCATGGTTGCAGCATGTGCAGTGGTGTTGCCGTTTACATGGGCTGGCATAGCAGGCTAGTGTTCTGGCATAAAAAAAAATAGCGTGAAAAACAGAATATAATCCTACAAAATGCAGCGGACTAAAGAAAACATTGTCGGACCATACCAGAAAACGTACTCGGTTACTAACGTAACCTCGGTTCTATCTAGATAGGGAACGAGTACTGCGTATTATCTTACGCTATGGGGAAAACCTCTTTTTCACGAGATATTGAAGCTAAAAATTATCCTTAATTTTGAATTAATGTAAAACGCTGTGCAGCAGTATGCAGATATAGGCAGGACGGCTCGCGTGCCTATTGGCTGCCCTGCGGCAACAGCAGCAGCCCATCGAGAGAGGCGCTGCGTGACACCATCCTATGGGGGCATTTCGCGCCCATTTTGTCACGTCCCGCCAGAAAAGGCGCAATCTCGCCCTATAAATATAGCTCGATAAGGCTGGTACACTGGTTTTCATCGCCGAAGCGAACCAGAGCTGTGTATGCACGGCAAGATACGCAGTACTTGTTCCCTCTCTAGAGAGAACCGAGGTTACGTTAGTAACCGAGTATGTTCTCTTACGAGAGTATCTCTCGTACTGCGTAATATCTTACGCTATGGGGAACACAATGCAAAACTCTGTGCGTACTGGGATCCGACACCAAGGTCCCAAGGGCAGTAGCCCGGGGCTCATGTAATGAATAATCACCATAGACTCACAGAGTCGGAGAAGAGAGGCTGCAAGCATCATTCCCCATGAAATAGCATCCTATAGGAGCTAGTTATGTTAATAGTGTTTGACACAGGCAGGGTGAACGTGTTCAGCCTGAACTGGGTAATAGTACGGGTTATTCAACACCCATAGAGCCGTTTTATCGCTCAGTGAGCGATACATAAGCAAAACTCAGCATCTGGGCCGGCACAGCGGGGCAGATAGCACTGAATACTATACCGACAGAAGCTTGGCTTGTAAGGCGGGAACCTCTAGGTTATAAAACCTAATAAATGTAGACGGCGAGGCCCAGCCCGCAGCCGTACAGATATCCTGCAAGGTAACCCCACTATACCACGCCCACGACGAGGCAACGCCTCTAGTGGAGTGCGCTCTGACACCCAAAGGACACTGCAGGCCCTTAGAAGTGTAAGCCAGTGCTATGGCGTCGACTATCCATCTGGATAGGCTCTGTTTTGATGCGGCCAGTCCCTTGGAGCGTCCGCCAAACAAAACGAAGAGCTGCTCGGTCAGTCTGAAGGCAGACGAACGGGACACATAAGCTCTCAGTGCCCTGACAGGGCAAAGGAGACTCGCATCCTCCTCCTCATCATGAGCCGAGAGAGCGCACAGGGAAATAACTTGGGCCCTGAACGGTGTGTTGAGGGATTTGGGCACGTACCCGTGCCTTGGTTTGAGTATGACTTTTGAGTCATTAGGCCCAAACTCCATACATGACGCCCTTACAGAAAGCGCTTGTAAGTCCCCTATGCGCTTCACTGAAGCGAGAGCCAAAAGAAACACCGTTTTGAAAGACAGATGCTTCATGTCTGACAAATGGATTGGCTCGAGCGGGGCACCCTTCATGGCTTCCAAAACCGTAGAAAGGTCACACACCGGGACTGAAGGAGGTCTAGGAGGGTTCAGCCTCCGAGCTCCCTTATGGAATCGCACGACTAGGTCGTTCTTCCCCAGTGACTGGCCAGACACAGGTTTTGTGAACGCTGCTATGGCCGCCACGTACACTTTGAGCGTGGATGGGGTCCTGCCCTTATCCAGTAGCTCTTGCAGGAAGGAGAGTACTTCCGTGACCCCGCAGTCTACTGGTGAAAAGCCCTGAGCTTGACACCAGGCAGAGAACACAGACCATTTCGAGGAGTAGAGCCGTCTAATAGACGGGGCCCTCGCCTGCGTGATCGTGTTTAACACTCCCTCCGGGAGGTTAGCGGGTA
Organism: Siphateles boraxobius; assembly: GCF_051911475.1. Lineage (NCBI taxonomy): Eukaryota > Metazoa > Chordata > Actinopteri > Cypriniformes > Leuciscidae > Siphateles > Siphateles boraxobius. The sequence goes on along the minus strand of NW_027508811.1, from coordinate 18,535,848 downwards.
CCCGTTGATGGCCCATGCGTGTAGGGACCATAGTTGCGGGCGAGGATGCCAAATCGAGCCCTTGGCCTGAGAGAGGAGGTCTTTCCTCAGCGGTATTGGCCACGGGGCAGTGCTGGTCAGCCGCATCAGGACCGGAAACCACGTCTGGTTTGTCCAGAGCGGAGCCACAAGCAGCACTGGGTATCCGTTTTCCCTGATTCGCTCCAGCACTTGAGGCAGGAGTGAGACGGGGGGAAAATCATGGAGGGGACAGCGGGGCCAAGCGTGGACGAGCGCGTCCTTGCTCTTGGAGAAATATTTCGGACAGTGAGCGTTCTCGTGAGACGCGAACAGGTCCACCTGCGCTCTGCCGAATGTCTCCCACAGCAGTTGGATCGTCTGCGGAGTAGAGCGACCATTCCCCTGCTGGGACATTGTTTCTGGACAGTCTGTCTGGTCCCAGATTCAGGCGACCAGCAGGTTGTGCTGAGACCAGACCAGGAGGCGTTCCGTTAGCCTGTAAAGGTTTCGGGACTTGATGCCGCCCTGGCGATTTATGTATGCTACCACTGACATGTTGTCCGACCGGACCAAGACGTGGTGGCCCTTTATCTGGGGACAGAAGCGCCGTAGCGCCTTGTCGACTGCCATCATTTCCAGACAGTTTATGTGTAGGACTTTTTCCCGTTCTGACCACTGGCCAAAGAACGGTCTGCCCTCGAGCAGCGCTCCCCATCCCGAGGTGGAGGCGTCCGTGGACACCACCGTCACACTCGAGGGAGCCCCCAGACTCACACCTGACTGATACCAGTCGGTTTTCTGCCAAGGTTCCAAAGCTGAGACGCATTTCAGATCGACCCGGAGGCGAAACCGACCAGCGGTCCATGCCCCGGGCGGAACACGCGCTTTCAGCCACAGCTGCAGTGGGCGCATGCGATGCAGACCCAGCTGGAGCACTGAAGCTGCTGAGGCCATGAGGCCCAGTATTTTCTGGAACCTTTTGAGCTGGACAATCGAGCTGGACAATCGAAAGGATTTCACGGCGTGCTGAATGTCCCGTTCGCGCTCTGGCGACAGACGCGCTGCCATGGATAGCGAGTCCAGCACTGTTCCCAGAAAATAAATTTTCTGGCTGGGAGACAGCGAGCTCTTCGCCCAATTGACTGAGAGACCCAGATTCTCGAGATGTTCGAGTAATGTGGCCCTGTGTTCTATGAGCTCTGATCGTGATAGAGCTAGAATCAGCCAATCGTCCAAGTAGTTCAAAATTCGCAAGCCCTGGCGAACTTGCGCGAGGATTTTCCTGGTTGTAATCATTCTTAACTGGCGCTTCATGAGGGTTTTGTTCAGCCGTCGCAGATCTAGAATGGGTCTGAGACCCCCGTCTTTTTTCGGTACCAGAAAATACCTGCTGTATAGACCCCCGTCGCTCTGAGCCTGAGATAAAGGTTCTATAGCCCCTTTGCTCAGTAGTTTCGCTATCTCGGCTTGAAGTAGATGAGATACTTCGTTTTTTACCGTCGTTTCGACTCGCGCAGCGCAAAGGCGGGGGCGTCGAGTGAACTGCAGCGAATAGCATCTTTTTATAGTGTTCAGCACCCATTTTGATACCCCGGGAAGCTTTGCCCACGCATCTGCGCGAATAGCTAGAGGTAGAATGAATTCTGGGCTCTGGCCGCGGCATAGCGGCGGCCAGAGAGCTCCGGTGTGCTGAGAAATAGACACTGTGTTTGCAGTGTGCGAGGCCGGGGGTGTGCTGATCACAGCGGGCAGCCCAACCACGCTCTGCTTCTCTCTGACAGGTTGTGGAGAGAAGGTGAGCGGGACGAGCCCCGTGGTGTTCGGCATGTCTGTGCGGGAATGTGGCCGCGGGATAGCGGGCACACTCACTGCAGTGAGAACACTGTCGGCTCGCGCCGATTGAATATGTGTTGGTTTCGTTTTTACAGAAACCGTGGGACATGTTTCGTGTAGTGTTTGTGGGCACTGTATTGTGGCCACGTACACTACATTTATTGCACAATCGACATGAGTCGATTTTATTTGTGCTAGCCCTGTATTGTGATGGGCTGTGTCTGCGTGTGGGGATGGGCACTGAGACGTGGGCATTCTTACAACACTCATAACACCGTCGGCTGTGGCCGGAACACCAGAAAATACACTCTTTATTGGATTTATCTGGGTAGCCGTAAAAACGGCTTTTGTGAGCAGGCAAGCGGGTAAATGGACCGGCTTGTTGACTGCTAAATACGCTGGAACAGTCACATTGCATGGAACTGGACGAGCGAAACGTTTCGGTGAAAATCCGGCCGCAGCGGGATTTGAACATCGTCGCTTTCCCAGAGAGGCTAGGAAGGCTTTGAGACCTCGGGCTTGATTTTAATCCTCGGCCGGGGCCCGCGCTGAGGGGGCCGGCGTCCAGCAGAGCGAGAGCGCGGTCTCTGTTCTCGGGCCTGGCGGCGTTGAGAAGCAGCGGCGGCGGGTTGTGTGGGTTGAGGCTGGGAGCTCCGGGCAGGCGGCTGTTTAGAGCGACCTGCAAAGGAACTAGAGCGCTTCGGGAGGAAGTGCTTCATCGCCTGTGATGTCTTTTGAACTTCCTGGAATCTGTCCGCGAAATCTTTGACTGCAGATCCGAAGAGGCCAGCTGACGAAATGGGCGCGTCGAGGAATACAGAGCGCTCCGCTTCAGTCATTTCAGACAGCGTCAACCACAGATGTCTCTCAGCCACGGTGAGAGAGGCCATATTCCGCCCAATGGCCTGTGCAGCTGATTTTGTGGCGCGTAGAGCCAGGTCTGTAGCGCTCCGCAAATCTGCAACGCTGATCGATTCAGCGCCTTCCTCGTCCATTTTTCGGAGAAGGTCGGCCTGGAAGATCTGCAAGATGGCCATTGTGTGTAAAGCTGACGCGGCTCCCAGGACCTCGCGACTTCTTCGTGAAGCTCAGGAAGAAAAGGCGCGGGCCTGGATTGTGACGGCGAGTGGTCCTTTTTGAGGAAGCATCCTTCCAGTCGGTTGCGCACAGGCTGCGCGGGTGCCTCCCAGTCGATGCCGAGGTTGTCAACGGCTTGAGAGAGCAGATGCATCAGCTCTGATTCAATGCCGGCTCATTTTCCAGAAGGCTCGCGGCTAGCAGGGGGGAGGTCCACAGAGCTCGCCCATTCCTCACTATCTGATGCCAGGAGAGAATAGAGCTTGGTTGTTTCGTCGACCTCAATGGCGGAAGCGGCCGCTGACCGTCGGGGAGGGACTCGAGCGATGCCGGCGAAGCTGGCGGGCGAACTGGCGAGCTTTGGCAGGCAGGAGAAGGCTCGGGGCCGCGCTGGGCACGGCGCTTTTTACGGCGCTGCGCTGAGGCGGGCTGAAGTGTAGGCTCTGAGAAGGATGCCAGGCGAGTCCTCAGAGTCACCATAGGCAGTATCTCACAGTGAGGGCATCCGCCGTTGACGAGAGCGAGAGCCGCATGATCCTCACCCAGGCAGGAAACGCAGATGACATGACGGTCCCCGTCGCTGAGTGTGGCTCGGCACGAGCCGCAGGATCTTTGCATCTTGAAAAAGACGCAGCTCTTTTAGCAGAGAGAGAGACAGTGAAAAAATGTGTGTCGCAGCGGCGAACACACACACACAGTAATTGACAGGATATAACGCCGGAAAGCGTAGCAGGTACGGCGGCTAAAGGCGGTGGTGCCAGCGACTTCTGACACAAAGGCTCGTCCCACTGTGTGCTTGTCCTCAGACGGCGTTTCTTCTCACTCCGGATCAAGCGATGCGTGATTCTTCAATGAAGAGATGAAAATCAGTGTACCAGCCTTATCGAGCTATATTTATAGGGCGAGATTGCGCCTTTTCTGGCGGGACGTGACGAAATGGGCGCGAAATGCCCCCATAGGATGGTGTCACGCAGCGCCTCTCTTGATAGGCTGCTGCTGTTGCCGCAGGGCAGCCAATAGGCACGCGAGCCGTCCTGCCTATATCTGCATACTGCTGCACAGCATTTTACATTAATTCAAAATTAAGGATAATTTTTAGCTTCAATATCCCGTGGAAAAGAGGTTTTCCCCATAGCGTAAGATATTACGCAGTACGAGAGATACTCTCGTAAGAGAACTGTCGTCCGTTCAAAAGTATGCTAATGTTTTAAGCACCACACTCCTCGCTCTCTCTCATCTATCTGCATGCAGTCAGAATTCATGTCAAGATTCCAATGCTGGATTGTGTGTGTGTGTGTGTGTGTGTGTGTGTGTGTGTGTGTGTGTGTGTGTGTGTGTGTGTGTGTGTGTGTGTGTGTGTGTGTGTGTGTGTGTGCGTGCGCCCGCGAGAGAGAAAGGCGCGGGCGCGATCGAACTGTGTGTGTGTGTGAGAGAGAGAGAGAGAGAGAGAGAGAGAGAGAGAGAGAGACGCGATCAAACTGAGTGTGTGTGTGTGTGTGAGAGAGAGAGAGAGAGAGAGAGAGAGAGAGAGAGAGAGAGAGACGCGATCGGACTGTCTGTGTGCGTGTGTGTGTGTGTGTGAGAGAGAGAGAGAGACAGAGAGAGAGAGAGAGAGAGGCGCGGGCGCGATCGAAGTGTGAAAAAATAAAAACATACTCCATCATTTTGTTCATAGAGGTTATCATGCCCGCGCGCCATCCTCTCCTCAGATTTCTCTGCCGAAAAGAAGAACTGTCGGCAGCGCGAGAAGCTTGGCAGCGAACGCAGCGTCTCGTTCCCTATTCAGAGAACATAGGTTACGCAAGTAACCAGAGACGTTCTCTTTCATAGGTTCACTCAACGCTGCGGAAAGCGCAGTGGGAACGAAATACCAAACTCGCCAAGCTAAGCGCTGCCATAACTGGTACGAGACCAAATAATAATAACCATGACCGGTTCAAGCAGATAGAACCTGGGAACCTGGAGTCATGTCAAGATCTAAATTATAGAACCTCACAAAGGTGTGCGGAGAGGACCAACCTGCCGCCACACAAATATCTTCCAAGAGGGCCCCTCTAAAAAGAGCTTGAGAGGAAGCCACACTTCTGGTGGAATGTGCTCTGATGCTAAGAGGTGAAGGCAACCCACGCACCTCGTAAGCCAGCGAAATAGCATCCGTTACCCAGTGGGAAATCCTCTGCTTTGATGCCGCAAGCCCGCGGCGGCCAGCACCAAAACACACCAAGAGCTGGTTAGATTTCCTCCAACCACCTGATCGATCTACATACAACTTCAAAGAACGGACCGGGCAGAGCAGGTTAAGTTTCCTTTGTTCCTCAGAGGCAAAAGGAGGAGGGTGGAAAGCGTTAAGGTTAACAACCTGAGAGCGGAACGCCGTGGAAAGAACCTTGGGTACATATCCCGACCTTGGCCTCAAGATAACCCTAACCAGGCCAGGAGCGAAGTCCAAGCATGACTCAATAATAGAGAGAGCCTGCAAATCCCCCATCCGCTTTAGTGAAGATAAAGCCAACAAAAGAGCAACCTTAAGAGTCAGAATCCGCTCAGGGGCTGACTCCAAGGGCTCGAAGGGAGCCTCTGTCAAACCCTACAGGACGACTGACAAGTCCCACGAGGGAACACCAGGGGGGCGAGCCGGTTTCAGGCGCCTAACCCCACGCATGAAGGCCGAAACTAACCTCAGTTTCCCCAAGGGAATCTCATCTGATTCTCTATGAGCGGCAATAGCTGCGACATATACTCTGAGAGTGGTAGCAGCCGCTCCGGAAGCAAACTTTTCCTGCAGGAATTCCAGCACTGAGCCTACTGGGCAGCCAACTGGGTCCCTATCATGTGCTAAGCACCATGCCTCGAATACCCTCCACTTGGAGGAATACAGCCTCCTCGTAGAAGGGGCTCTAGCACTCGCAATGGTCTCCTGAACGTCGGTTGGGAGATCAAAGCTTAAAGCTAACGGCCTCTGATAGGCCAAACCGAACCTCTCCCAGATCAGGGCCACCGTCTGGCGGTTCAACATCCATTCCCCAGACCTGAGCTTCTGCCTTGACAGGAAATCTGCTGCGAGGTTCAGAATCCCTGGGACATGAACTGCTCTCAGAGAGAGGAACTTGTCCTGGGACCACAGGAGAAGGTGACGCGCATGCCTGTCTAGGGTGCGCAAATGTGAACCCCCTTGTCTGTTTACATGGGACACTACTGCCATATTGTCCGTTCTGACAATGACATGGTGCCCTTCGAGGAAAGGGAGAAAGTGGCAAAGAGCCAGGAAGACAGCTCTCAGCTCCAAGCTGTTTATGTGCCACAAGAGGGTCTCGCCAGTCCAAACCCCACACGCTGGCCTGCCCTCGAAAACCGCTCCCCAGCCGGTCAGAGAGGCATCCGTCGTAACAATTTGGCGAAGGAATACCGCACCCATACCGACTCCTTTCTGAAGGAAAAGGGGGTCCCGCCAGATTGACAGGGCGCGAAGGCAACTGCGCGACACCTTCAATAGGCGAAGGGCTGGCCCCGTGGGCCGAGCCCCTGAGAGCTTCATCCACCACAGAAAAGGTCTCATGTGGAGTAGCCCTAGAGGTAGCACAGGGGAGGCCGCGGCCATAAGGCCCAGAAGTCTGCGGCAGGTGCTCACGGAAACATGCTGGCCTAGCGCAAAGCGGGACAGAATGTCTCCAGACTGGAAATCCGTGCAGGAGCCAAACGGGCCTGCATAAGAACGGAGTCCATGTGTACCCCCAAGAAAACCGTGCTCTGAGCTGGAGTAAAAACGCTCTTCTCCGTATTCAACCTCAAACCGAGAGACTGAATATGACGGAGGACAATGTCCCTGTGGTGAGTCACCAACTCTCTGGAGTGGGCTAAAAGAAGCCAATCATCCAGGTAGTTGAGTATATGGATGCCCTGGAGCCGCAACGGGGCCAGAGCAGCATCCATACACTTTGTGAACGTCCTTGGCGCTAGAGCGAGGCCAAAGGGGAGGACCCTGTACTGGTACGCTTTCGCCGTACGACCTGGATGTGGAAATAAGCATCCTTGAGGTCTACTGTCACAAACCAGTCCCCCAGCCGGATATGAGATATGATGGCCTTCAGCGTCAACATTTTGAATTTCCCTTTGTAAAGAGAGAAATTCAACCGGCGAAGATCTAGTATCGGCCGCAGGCCGCCTCCCTTCTTCGGGACCAGGAAGTAACGGCTGTAGAAGCCCTGTTCGACTTCCCCCGAAGAAATATCTTCGATCTCCCCCTTCAGCAGAAGGGATGAAATCTCCTGCTGTAGTACAGAAGCCTGAGCGGCGCTGTCGACTTGTGACAAAACTGAAGCATGTAGCCGAGCTGAACTGTGCGAAGGATCCAAGGCGATACCCCTGGTGAACGCTCCCATTCTTGAACGAAATGTGATAGAGGGAGAGGAGTGTTGCAGTGCAGGGGACATACCTGAGATAGGGTGTCGCGCTGTCCATGGGGAGGCGTGGTTGACCGTGGAGGAGAGCGCTTGGCGTCCTGACACGTACTGGGGGGTACCACCACCGGGATAGAAGTAACTGGGTCCGCCTGCTCCAGAGGAAAACGAACTTTGTCTGCGAGAAAGCGATTGGCGGGTGTAACGTGCGCCGGTAGCGAGGGGAGACAGCAAGACGCGTCTCCTTCCTCCTGCTCCGGACTGGGTAAAGAGAGTGAAACAGGACCTGCACTTTGAAACACACTGGGTGGCGAAGGTGACAGGGTTGGAGGAGAGCCGGTTGGAGGAGGGCAGAAACGCTTGCGCGGTCTGTCCAAACCTCGTAGATCTGGTGCGGCTCTCCTCCTTCTGACCTGCGGGTCAGGAACGGCTCGAGGAGGCTGGAGCGGCTGATTTGATGGACCGCTTCAGCTGAAGGCGCTTGTGAGGGCGCTGGCGGGGAAACGGACGACCTCGGGCTCCCCAGACCATAGTTGGTGGGGGATGAGCCGGGTCATTGCTTCTAGTAGGGAATTCAACCCTATGAGCAGAGCGTTCTCGGGTCTGAGAAGGGGGAGGGTTGGAGTCTCTTGGCTCTCTAGTTCTCCTGGGCATAAACTGCCTGAACGCGGCCGACTGAGACTTAGCGTCCAGAAGAAAACTCTTATCCTTGTCTCGGATCTCCGTGAGATTCGACCAGAGGTGGCGCTCTGCGGCAACCGAGCCCGCCATAGAGCGACATACAGCCCGAGCAGTGTGTTTAGTGGCTCTTAGGGCCAGATCTGTGGCTTTGCAAAGCTCTTTGACAGCTTCGGGCGTCAGTCCCTCTCCTTCGTCCATGTCCTTAAGGACGTCCACTTGGTAGGCTTGAAGGATGGCCATGGTATGCAGGGCCATGCCTGCTTGACCAGCCGCCAGGTAAGACTTCCCAATAAGGGAGGAAGTAGTCCTACAAGCCTTGGAAGGAAGGAGGGGACGCGACTTCCAGGACGGTGCAGACGACGGGGCGAGGTGGTTAGCGAGCGTGTCCTCGACCGCTGGAATAGCGGAATAACCCTGCTCCAAAAAACCCACAAGGTTGGTGAAGTCAGCGGCTGCCGCATTAGTAAGGCGTGCGGGGAAAGGCTGCTTCCAGGATCTGGAGATCTCGTGATGCAGATCGCTGAAAAAGGGCAGCTTTCTTCGCTCTGGCCTAGAATTAGGGCCACTAAGGAATCTCTCGTCGAGTTTGGACGATTGAGACTCGCGGGGCTCATCAGGCCAGTCTATAGAGAGCTTCTCTGTAGTGCGCGACAGCACGTCAATAAGCTCAGTGTAGGCCGGAGTAGGCTGCGCGTCCTAGGAGTCGGAAGCTGCAGTGTAAATCACGTCATCCAGACCGAAATAAACCGATTCGCGGGCTCCCGGGCTGGGGCATAAATAATCATGCGCGAATTCAACCGCGCCACGTGCGTGCTCGGGGGAGGGAGGGAGAGAAAGGGCGAGGCCCGTCTGCTCGTACTCAATATCCTCGAGCTCAACATCCGAGCCCCAGGCCGCAGATCCAGGAGAGGCCTCAGCAGTCTCGGGAGCGCGACGGGGGGAAACGAATGACTCCTCAAAAACCGCGAGTCTAGAGCGGAGGGTTTTGAGAAGGAGATTGTCACAAAATGTACATTTTGACAATCCTAATACAGCCTCACGCGCATGCGAAAAACCCATACATTTAACACACTTACTGTGAGGGTCGCGTTCGAAATGAAACGAACGCATGGCGGAGAACAGCGTCGATAATCCATGACACTTCACTGTAAGGAGAACAGAGTTCCACTTATGCCAGTCGCTGAAGTGTTGAGACGAAAGCTGTAGTTGAATTAGAAAATTCGGGCTCAGGAAAAACCGAACAAAGGGCAAGATGTGACCGATTCGTGAAGGCAGAGAAATCTGAGGAGAGGATGGCGCGCGCGCGTTCGTCATGCTACGACGTAAGAGCGTCGGGGCGGAGCCAGCTTTGCGCGAGCGCCATCAGCCAATGATATTTGTTTGTGCTGCCTATCTTGACCAGGACTCCCTGGTAGAAGAGATAATGTATCTCAATGGGACCTTCCTGGTAAAATAAAATAAATAAATAAATAAATAAATAAGGTTGACTAACCTTGAGTCGGGAAATTATTCGGTGCTTAGAAAGAATTTTGCTGCTGATATTTCCATTTTTCAGTTATCACTTATGTTCTATAGTATACACAATTGCATTAACTGAGATGTAAGATCATCCCCTACTGACCAACATAAAGAGTAAAGATCAAATATAAAAAAAAGAGTAGACCTTGTCATAGGTCTTTCATTCACAAAAAGATAAGATGATGATTATGATGATTTATGTAATAGTGCATTACTTCAAAAAATTGATGTCAACAGGGTTAAAGCATAACTTGGGCACAACTTCATGAAATGTCAACTAAAAGAAAGAATAAAGAAAAAAACATTAGTTTTTTTTAATTGTAATTTGTTTTTATTGAAATGTGTATAATGCTAATACAGCATGGAAAAGATGAATACACAGGGGTGGGACAGAACAAAAATGACATCTTCATGGCCAAAAAAACCCATAAATAAGAACAATAATAAGTTACAGAATTTTTGTTTATTTACTTAAAAAATACAGACATATTTAAAAATGTCTGAATTAAGACAAAGTCACTATTTAGACTTTGTGTAAGAAGGACATACATTTTGTATAATATCATGGTTTGTCTCATATGACCACGCGGCATTATGAACTCATCATTATCAACCCTCCTCTGCCCATTGTGTTTGAATGGCAGCAGTCAGAACGCCTCTCATCTAGAGACTGATGTCTAGGCTAGACCTTAATCTTTACACCATTATGTTCTATTTATGTCTGGTAATTGTTGTCATCTGATGGTGAATGATCAATCACAGTGCAGTTGGACTACAAAGCCGTCAGTTGTTTTAGGGTCACATGTACCCACACTGTGAGAAGAAAGACTGTCCTGTTGGGCCGGCCGCTCACTGCAGCCTACATCACTGCTGACAAAGCCACCGCTCACTGTTCACCAGGCCACAGCCACAATGTGCCATTATGGTAATAGGATTATAATGTCAGTGATGAAGTCACATTGGTCAGAGTCATCAGGTTGCTAATGTGAGTCATGATGATCCGTTTGTTTTTTTTAGTTCAGATGATTATATAGAGTGAGTAAAAGAATGAGAAAGCTACTCAGGATGATTATCACGAATCCTTATTGCAAATGAAGTCGGAATAATGGCATAGTTGTTTTGGAATTCAGTTAATTAGTCTTTATGCCTGTGTGAATATACTGCCCACAACTGATGGAGCAAGAAAAAAGGTTTTAAAAATAATACTCTGCAGTCAACGTGCTTCCAGATGTGTATCAGTGAGTAAAAACTGTTGCACAAATTTCAGTTCCCATGAATGGATTTTTCATTTTCATAGCAGGTGGTGATTATGTTTGTCTTGTAATTCAAACTAGGCAAAGACTGCAACTGCAACTGCAGGGGTGGACGTAAAGGTGCCGTGAGACATTTCTTTATGGAATGGCATGCAGAAAATGATCCTAATCCCAGAAATGTATCGCTGAAATAACTATCCTGAGAAATCACTCATCTCTGTGACAGCCAGTATGTAAGCAGTAAGTCCTTTTTTTTGTTTAGCCAATCAGAATGCTTTTGAGGTTCTGCTTGTCAATAATTTTTCTCATTCACAGGAAGGGAAAACGGAAGCCATGAGTAGTCTAACAGAGTGCAAGTATTCTTCCCATTCATTTTTCCCATATGGATTTTTTAAAAGTCTTCATTAGAGAATTATAAGCTATGACTCCGGCTATGACCAACCAGCTACGAAGTGAATCACAACTTGGATTTGAAGCAAAAAAGTATTGGAAAATCAGACAAAAAGACAAAGGTACACAGCAAACTTAATGGCTTTAATGGGGGAAGAACTATAATCCCATGAAGCACTGCGGGAGACATAACTGAACTAAAAGCAATGGAGAAATATAAAACTATTGATTTCAAGATGCTGATTTTATAATAAGCAACGTGCTTTCTCGCCTGCTAATACTAAGCGCCCTTTACCGTATAATCCTTCTAAGGCAGGGAGCTGTCTCATAAATGACGAAAAATACCGTCAATGGCAGGGAAAGAGTTAACAATAACTTATAAACGCGGACAGCCTTGTAAGCTACGAGGTAGTTAATCGTTATCATTTGCGATATTTCAACTTAGTTTTAAAATAATCGTGTTTAACAGCGGAATTCGTGGAATATACAAATTTATATATATTTTCTATACAGAAAATTCCATCAATCAGAGAATCGAAACAAGAAAAATGCGAGAGGGGGTTCAGCGAAAAATCAGCAGGCAGCAGGAAGTAGCCGACCGTATCTGCCAATAAAACCATACATAGACATAAAACCCATAGACAGTAAAATAAAACCCATAGACAGTAAAAGAAAGGATAAAACCGTACATCAGCTGCTGCTATAACCGGAAGTCGGAGGTGGATGCGACTTTTAGCCAGGAAAATAAATTCTTATATCAATTTATATAAAATGTTAGAACTTATTTAAATGAAATATTAATGATTATTTTATATATTTTGATTAAAAAGGTTTATCAAATAAATCAAGTAACGAAGATCGTAGACATACAACAAACAAAAAAACATTAAGCTACACTTGAAATTATGAATTTGTACGTTTATAAATATAATTTTTGAATGAGTGTACATGTTTGTTAAATAATTAAATATATACATACTTTACAGAAAGAAATGCCTATTGCATTTATTAAATATACTTAAACATTCATTAAACTTAAATAATGAAAGTCCTGTCAAAAAGAAAAAAAAGAACATTGTCTCATAAATTACCTTTATTTAAAATCATATTTTGCTTTTATTTAATTTCAGTTTTTCATTTGCAGTACTTAAATATATTTAAGTGACAGGTCCCTCCTAATTTGGTAGGGTGTCGGCTGTCAACGGCAGCTACTCCCAGCTGCAGATTTTTTCGCTGAACTCCTACTGGAGAATGCGCCAAAAGATCTCTTTATCCCCGCCCACTGCCATGAAGCACTGTGAATAATGTAATCGAGTCTCCCTACACTCTCAAACTATTTAAATGTTTCAAGATATATGCATATTTTGCAATAAACACACACACACACACACACACACACACACACACACACACACACACACACACACACACACACACACACACACACACACACACACAAAACATCAAATAAAATCCAGGCCTGGCCTCTCTCGCCCTTCACCGTCGTCGCTCCTCCTTATGCTTCCGCTGCTCCGTGAGAGATACTAGACTGGTGCGTCACGCAGGTGTCGCTCATCAGCAATCTCGTCCTGCTCACCACAGTATTTTTGTCCGATTTTTAAATACTATTTTGCTTCCAATCGAAGTTTGTAACATTATGATCCACCTTTTAGCCAACTGGTTTGGTTCATGGCTTATAACATAACGCTTTAACGGAAACTTTTTTGAAATTCCTATTGGAGAAATAAATGGAAAAAATACTTCCGGAACCAATGCCGCTGAAAAAGTGAGTGTGCACTGTTGCACTCTATTTGCTTGACACAACTCTCTGATTGGTGGAGAGCTCTATGCAGTATCATTGGTATATCACAGGAATTCTGCTGTTGAATGCGATTTCAAATAATAATAATAATACATTTTATTTAGAAAAGTGCCTTTCAAGGTACCCAAGGACACTGTAGAAATAAGTAAAATCAAAGAATTACAAAGAACTACTAAAACACAATACAGCTAAATCCTTGATTAAATTCACCGATAGTACGAACAGTACTATCAGATTGGGACATAGATTACATACAAAAGCCCATTAAAGGTTAATAAAAACAAATAAAAACAGAGAAAGCATAAACACCCTCAAAGGGCGTACATGAGTATACTGAGCACAAGTCGAAGACTAAGTCTAGAGAAAAATCATGGAAAGTGTGTAAATTGAAATCAAGGGACTGACAGGAAAGCTAAGCGAAAAAGATATGTTTTTATCTTAGTTTTAAAAATGGATATACTTGTGCTTTGGCGAATCTCAAGAGGCAAGGCATTCCACAGTTTTGGACCTGCCACACTGAATGCCCTGTCACACATGGTGCGAAGCCGAGATGCGGGGACTGCTAAGAGACATGTATCAGTAAAGCGAAGGGTGCGAGATGGCATGTAGGGGATGAGGAGTTCTGAGAGGTAGGATGGTGCCAAGTTATGTAGGGATTTATAAACAAGGAGGAGGATTTTATAATGAATGCGGTAATGGACAGGAAGCCAATGCAACTGCTGAAAGATAGGAGTAATATGATCCCAGGGCCTGGTGCAGGTAAGTAGTCTTGCAACAGAATTTTGGACATACTGCAGCCTATTTAAGGTATTTTCTGAAATGCCGTAAAGTAGATCATTGCAGTAGTCTAGCCTGGATGTAATAAATGCGTGTATAAGTGTTTCTGCTGCAGATGAGTTGAGAGAAAGGTGAAGTTTTGAGATACTTTTAAGGTGGAAGAAAGATGTTCTAGTGATATTTTTAATGTGTGACTCAAAAGGAAGAGTAGGATCAAAGATTACGCCCAGATTTCTAACTTCACCAGAGGTTGTAGTGAAATAGCTAGGGATAGATGGCTTTAGATTTTCAAGTTTTTTTTTAAAGATATTAGGGGTGGAAATAAGAATAGCTTCTGTCTTATCTTGATTTAGTTTGAGAAATTTTTGAGTCATCCAGTTGTTAATGGCATTTAAGCAGCTAACCAGATTGGATAATGATAATGTGTGAGCAGGCTTGGTGTGAATGTATCTGAGTGTCGTCTGCATAACAATGGTATTTGAGACCATAATGTTGTATTATCTGACCAAGGGGAAGGATGTAGATTATGAACAGCATGGGACCTAGGACAGAACCCTGGGGGACACCATGTGAAAGGGGTGAATTTGGAGATCTGAAATTTCCAATTGAAACAAACTGTTGTCTGTTAATGAGGTATGATTTGAACCAGGATAGTGGGACACCAGTAATACCAAGCAAGGTCTCCAATGTGCTCAGATATTTCAGCAAAAGCATTTACCATAGATTAACAACTCTTAGCTCACAGTAGGTCTATCTTTAAAAGTTTATAAGTAAGTTATTGTTAAAAATAAATAAATAAATAGATTTTTACTTACAGAACCCAGTTATTGCACTCTGTAAACTAAGAGCAGTTTTCATGAGTTTGGAGCGAGCAAAATGTGTGCTACATGGGAAGACAGAGAGGAATAAAGAGGCCAAAAAAAGACGAGTGTGACCATCGGTAAAGCTTTTTCGCGCTGGAGGAAGCAGAGCGCTTCAAAGCAGTTGTAAACAGCTGTCCAGATTCTGATTGACAGATAACATAACACGGTTCCGCCAAAGTAGTAGAGCTGTAGAAAGAGGGGGTGTGTTTTAATCAATTGTTAAATCTGATGCAAGTCTCTAGAATGGCTTGCATCTTTTACAGTCCCTTTAAAGGGAATGTTTACATACCAAAAGTTTAACTGTAGTCCTTTAGGATTTTCAGCAAACTCTTCTGGTTGAGTGCTGGGACCTGCACACTCAACCATATCAGACCTCTCTAAACAAACAATTCACTGCATATCAAAGAAACGCAGCAATCTTCCGCATACATATTGTCCCTTGCATTTCAAGTCTCAAACTTTGCCTCAAGACACTGATCAGACTTGCATGAGGTGGGTGTTCATTATTGGATGGTTATGGATGCTGCCATGTTAAAGAAAGCTGTTCTCTCCTGCTGATGTGTGTGAGGACCCCACATGCCCGAGGCTCCTGAGCCTGGCCCCTGACACCACACAGCATGAGCCAATATGAGCCAAGCTGCCAGTTCTCTCCATGCTAATGCAATAGTATTATTCCATATATGTATACAAATTACAGCCCATAAACTGTGCACACAAAAATTATTTATAGATATGATCTAATTTTTGCATGTCTGTGAGGAGCCACATTCGTTCATTATTTGGAAGTTTCAAGAGCTTAATTTTCATATAATCAGTCTAAATTCCAGTGGAGAAATCTGCTGAAATTCAATCAGCAAGTTAGGAATTAGACTATTTTTAACCTTAAGATGTTTTGTGGATATGGCCTGGTCTTTTGCATGTGCTTTGTTAAATAAAGGGCCGTTTTATTCAAAATGCCTTCAAAGGAGTGAAAAAATATGAGCATAACCAATGTCCATCACATATTGATATCTAGAATGTTTTTTTCTTCTTCACACTAACATTCGGTCATTACAATTTATTAATACGCCAACCATAAAAATAATAGGTTAGCTGATTACCTTAAAAGTCCACAGATATTGCAGTCAGTTCGTAGTTCGTGTACTGTTAACACTTTCTCTGACACGTGGATGTAATGAGACCTATTTATTTGTTAGTTCATGTGACGTTCGATAAAAAGCCTGTTAAATGCATCTTTAAATTTTACCCAAAAATGTAATTTAATTTGACTACTTTTTCGTTTCCTGTTTTTTTTTCTTTCCCTTTTTTCTGGAGACATGCTGATGGACATTTAAAGAGGACATTTGTAATGTGGACTCAGCAAACCAGTGCATTTTCTCCTGTCTCAAGGTAATTATTTGTTTGTATGTGTTAAGAAGTGTTATTTTTGTAATATTTATAGTATTTATTAATATTTTCATTTATTTTTAATTTTTATATGTTCAGTTTTCATTTTAGTTTCAGTTTGAGTTTAAATAGTTTTGTTATGTGCTTTTGTCATTTTAATTTGAGTTATTTTATATTATATACTGTATAGCTTTAATTTATTTTTTATTACAGTTTTTGTTTTAGTAATGTTTGTACTGTAACTTATTTAATTAGTTGCTTTCCAATGCAGCAATTAATCTTTTTTTTCAATTAATCTTTTTTTAATTTTCAATAGTATTTTAATAGTAAATTGTAATTTAGTTAACAACAACAACAACACTTGTTTTCAGAGGGTTAAGTTCAACAAAATAATGATTTTTTTGAGTTTACAAAAAAAGTAAACCTCACATTCAGACTGTTGCTAGTAGCTGGATCAAATTAACTTGTGTGGGTCATTTTACAATATTGGTAGTAAGTGCTGCCACTCTATCAGTTAGTCATTATGTGGGTAGTGAGTGGGAATAGTTTAAAACGTACTCGGTTACCTAACGTAACCTCGGCTCTCTCTAGAAGAGGGAACGAGTATTGCGTAAGTATAGCTTACGCTACGGGAAAGATTAAACTTTTTGAGATATTGAAGCCAAAAAATTATCCTTAATTGTGTATCCATTGTCAACGCAGTGCGGCAGCTAGCAGACCTAGAGCAGGCTGTCTAACGTGTTCACGCTAAGCCACGCCCATATTGGCGGGCTTTGACGCTCTGAAGCCGCGAGGGCCTTCATTGGATGTGACGTCACGGCGCATGTAAGTGCATGTAAATAAGCACTCACAGGGAATACAGAGCGGCGACGCCGGTCAATGTACAAGCATATAGCACATAACCTGATACAGTGTAGCTCAACCAGAAGAGCTAAGTCATATGAGAGTAGTTTGCGCACGATAGTACCTGGGCAGAACTGACCTCTGATTTCCATTACACGAGAGTAGATGTTAAAACTTCATGCTGATTTGTACTCGGCTTTCGCCAAGATAAGCACCAACTAAGACATAGCTTTACAGTAACCTATGCCTCTCCATCCATTTACGCTTCTTTCCATATGGTGATGTAAATCTCCTTCTGTCTAGTGTTAACACGCGTCAGCACACACAACGGCTGCAACCACAGTGCGGTCCCCCCATGACGTCCGTCTGGATTGAGCTGAGTAGGGGACATCTCTAGGGTCTTCAAGTGGGCACCTTCCGTCCTCAGTGTTTCGTTGACTAGCCCACGACACCTCAAGAGGGCTCGACAGTGACTCTGGCGTCCCAGAGTCACCCCCCTCCGTCCCCCACTCAACTCAGCCCAGCTTACTGACCTCTACATCCCTCCTGCTGCTGAGACCTAACCACAATCTCACAATCTCTCCGCAACCGAACCATACGCGCCAACCCGTTTGACTAAGGCTGTCGAGCCCCACTGGTGCGTTAATATGTAGTTTCAGTGGCAACGGTTCCGTATGGCATACCACCTACCGCAAAACACAATATCTGCCCAACCACCCGTCATTCACGCAATATACACAGGAACGTAATGACTGTAAATACTATACAACCTATACAAATAACCAACAGACTCTTCAAGTTATCAAGAATTCTACGAAAGCGTAGCATGGCGGCCTGTACACAGCACGCTAGAATCTTTCCGTCTCAACCACAGCCAGTTGCTGCTCCTTTCTGCTGCTTCAGATAAGTTCTTTTCTGTGCGACGCAACTCTTGGCCACTGAATCCGACGTCTCTGAGGAACCGGGTTGTAGAGTGTGCCACAAAACCTCGACAACCCACTTCCACTGGATTAACCTGGACTCTCCATCCAACTCCATCCAAGGTACATTGTATCTGAAACTCAGCACCTCATGGACCCCTTGCAATTTGCCTATCAGGCCTCCAGGGGAGTTGAAGATGCCATTGGGACACTATCGCACTTATTGCACACTCACCTTGAGAAACCAAAGACCCATGCTAAAATTTTATTTGTGGACTTTTCCTCGGCTTTTAATACTATTCAGCCCAGTATCTTGGCGGATAGATTGGTCTCAGAATTTTCACTTGAACCTAGCTTGATTCTATGGATTGTTGATTTTCTTAGCTGTAGAATCCAGCAAGTCAGGGCAGGAACGTCTCTCTCTGCCAAAATGTCCACTTGCACAGGCTCTCCTCAGGGATGTGTTTTATCTCCTTTATTGTTTATTTTATATACTAATTCTTGTACCAGCACTTTAAACATGTAAGTTAAATAGGTAGGATACTTAGCTGGTCTGATATGCCTAATTTAATCGGTAGTAAAGTGCGGGGTATGGGTAAATATGTGTTAAGTGTATTAGTATGTGTCTTTGTATGTTTAAAGGTTCTCCTTTGGTGTATGATGTATGTTGTAATGCCTACCTGATAGCCATGCAAACAAATTTCCTCACGGGGACAAATAAATGTACTTAACTTAACTAATCCTCGCTGTTCTGCTTCAGTGGCCAGATGAGCATACCGCAGTTTCTTCCTCTCATATGCCTCATCTACCGCATCCTCCCATGGCACTGTTAACTCTATCAGTTGAACTATGCGTGCTGATCCAGACCACAAAACAATATCTGGTCGGAGGTTAGTGGTGGCAATCTCAGGTGGAAAAATAAGCCGTTGATCAAGATCAGCCAGCATCTTCGTGTCCCTAGCAGCTTCCAGTTGTCCTGGGCGAGAATTGGTGTTAGCACCTTTTCTTGGTGGTTGCTCGCCTGGGCGGAGGAATATTGTCTTCTGCGTGTAATTTTTTGCTAGAACAGGCGGCAACTTATTGGTCATACTACGCTTGCCTTCCAATGCTAAAGCCAAACATCGCAATACTTGGTCATGGCGCCAAGTAAACCGACCTTGGCTAAGAGCCACCTTACATCCTGTCAAAATGTGCCTTAATGTGGCAGGTGATGAACACAAAGGACAAGAGGGATCCACTCCTACCCAGAGGTTTAGGTTCTGCGGTGATGGGAGAATATCATATGTTGACCTAATAAGGAAACTGATCCTACTCTCTTCCATTGACCAAAGGTCTTGCCAGCCCATTTTGCGTTGTTCCACACTCTCCCATCTCATCCACTCTCTCTGCTTGGCCTGGGAAATGGCCTTTATACATCTCATTCTCTCCTCCTGCTTTCACATCTCGTTGACTACCAGCTTCCTCCTTTGAGCTGGGCCTGCCTTGTGCCATTTAGGAGGAGCTAAACTGAGCCCAAAACCCCCTCTTCCATGCTGTACCTGTCCCACGATATCCCCAATTTGAAGGTCAGCCTTTGCCTCTACTACAGATTTCTTTGCTGACCACTTTCTACCAGTTTTTACCACAGGGGCTGCCTCCCTTACACATTTGTTGCGTGACTCTGCTAAAGTCATTTCCAGTCTGACCTTGGCACATTTAAACTCCTCGGTTAAAGCAGAGACTGGCAGCTGCAATACTCCTTTACTATAAAGTCCCACTCTGCTTAGGCAGCGTGGAACTCCCAACCATTTCCTGATGTATGAACTTATTAACGCTTCCAGCTTATCCACTGTTATCAAATAAACCTCGTACACAGTCAGTGGCCACAGCAACCTTGGCAGTAGACCAAACTGAAAGCAGCAGAGTTTTAGTTTGCCTGGTACAGCGCAGCTGTTTATGCTCTTCAACCCTTCCACTGCTTGTCGTCTATCTTCTCCCACTCGAACTGGGTCCTTTAGATCCCCATCGTACCATCTCCCAAGACTCTTCACTGGCTTCTCAGAAACTGTTGGTATTGCCTCACCATTAATGAAGAATGTTTTATCTACTACTTTTCCTATAACTATCGAGATGCTTCTTGATTTAGAGGGCTTAAATTGTATTCGTGCCCATTCGATATTATCTGTTAACTTCCCCAATAACCGATTAGTGCAGGCTACTGTTGTAGTCATGGTTGTCATGTCATCCATGTATGCTCTGATTGGTGGTAGTCGCATCCCAGAAGCCAAGCGCTCTCCTCCTACTACCCATCTTGATGCCCTAATGATTACTTCCATTGTCATGGTAAAAGCCAGTGGAGAAATGGTGCATCCTGCCATTATTCCAACCTCTAAGCATGCGGTGCTGAATTTTGGAGTTGAGAAACTAAATTGCAAATCTCCAAAATAGGCTTTCACTAAGTTTGTTATTGACATTGGTACTCTAAAAAAATCAAATGCTGCCCAAAGAAGCTCATGTGGCACTGAACCATATGCATTAGCCAAATCCAGGAATGTCACATGGAGAAGGAGAGATAGACGGTGGCCACCGGCTCCGGCGGCCTTTTTGAACGGTGCTACATGGCGCGGTCCTGCAAAGGGCGGAGTGACAGCTTGAGGGTTGAACACTTCGAGCCGAGCCCGCAGGGTCGACATCGGAAGTGCGTCGCTATGCTCACAAACCCCCGAGAGGGCAAGAGCCGCGTGTTCCTGGCCCAGGCAGAGAGCGCAGATCACATGGAGGTCTCCTTCGCTGAGCGGGGCTCTGCACGAGCCGCAGGAAGTGCGAGGCATCTTGAAAAAGACGCTCGCTGCTCTTTTAAACAGTAAGTTTTGCAAGAAAGCCGGATAGCGTAGCTCGCACGGATGGCTGAAGGTGGCGAAGACGGCCGGCTTCTTCAGGCACTGTCCTAAGCTGGCTTGTCGCTTCCTCGACTGCGGCGGCTTCTCTCTAGATCCAGCGATGCAAGAGCTTCGCTGAAGTGTTGAAAATCAGAGAATAAGCCTACAAACCCTACTTATATACGCTAAGCCACGCCCATATTGGCAGGGTTTGACGCTGTGAAGGCGCGAGGGCCTTCATTGGACGTGATGTCACGTCGGATTCAGTGGGAGGCTGCTGCAGTTCCCACAGGGCAGCCTATGAGCACGCTAGACAGCCTGCTCTAGGTCTGCTACTGCTGCACTGCGTTGACAATAGATACAAAATTAAGGATAATTTTTTGGCTTCAATATCTCGAAAAGATGAATCTTTCCCATAGCGTAAGCTATACTTACGCAATACGAGAGAACCTCTCGTAAGAGAACTCAAGGCCATTGTGTCAACTTTACTCAAGCTGATCATTAAACTGCACCAAAAATGAACCTAATCCAACTCTGTTAGACTGCTCTTATTTGGTCAATATTTAAAAGCAGCACAGAGTTCACTGTCAAGGTGTTTGTTCATTTCTCATGACATTACAATGATATTGCAGCACAGCAGCGCATTATATCTTCTCTTCTTTGGAATAGAAGGTTACTTGCTGCTTTTCTTCCTATTGTGCAGACCCAGAAATGGCGTATTTCAGATTGTGCCAGTTAATGTAATCACCAAGTTTGTATTTGGTCTTTGCCTCCATGTAGGTCTTAATCTGACGGGAGGAAAGGACTTGTTTGTGCATGTACACATCTGATATAAAACCTGTGAAGACATAGGATTGCTGGAACCCTCCATCATATTGTGTCTGATACTGGCCGAGTGTTATGACAATCGCTTCTTTAAAAGCTGCCTTAGGGCCCGCCACCTTTCTAATGCTAGCTACTTCATTCACGAACATCTGTGCAAGACCACTGTTGGCATCCCAGGTCACACCGAGTTCCACTGATTTAAATGTCAACCCTTTGAATTTAACAAGAGTGTTATGAATCGACATCTGGTATTGTTTGAGGTCAGCTGACCAAGATAGTGAAAAGTCTTGAGGGAGGGATGGCATGGCCAGAGAAAACAGAGATGGGTGGGCGGTCACTTGTTCAGAGTAGAATCTCAAACACACAGTGACTGCAGACAGATGGATTCATTCAGGTGGAGCTTCGCCCAGCTGCTGGTGGTCAGCAGTGGGAATGTGATGACCGTCTCCCTCAAACATTTTTGGTCTGTTTTCAGCTCTGTTGGTCATGTAATAGGATGTTTTGAAAACTTAAGGCATTAAAATCTCTTTCAAACAATCTGAAAGAGTTGACCCATGATACACTGGTTGAACCATGATACTACAGTAGTTGATTAAAGAGCAAATATGCAAAGGCAAAAATTAGATGAAATAATGAAAGCAGTCTAAATTAATTCTCTTTCCCCAGAGGTATTAATTAGATGACCCCTGCATTTTAAAAAACATATTGTTAGTATTACATTGCTAGTAGCTACTTACGGGATAACGCCAGACCACAACAGACAATAAAGAAAACATATGAAGCGAGCCTCTGCATGGTCCTCTTGAGTCGAGTCAAGCACAAGAGAAGTAGCCTACCTGACCTCTTCACTCGGCTCTTTTTATACTACACTACCGTAGTGAGGAGGTCACAGCATGTTAGTGCTGATTCGGCAGTTCGGTCACAAGTGTAGATGAGTGGCTGCACGATTTGGCCAAATAACTACCTTATGCAACACAGGCTCACAATGCTCCTTAAACAATTATGTTATTCCCTCAAAACACCATGTTTTTTTACCATAGTGCATGATTTGTAAACGTACTTTGGAGTTTCTTATCACATAACCAGCTCCATATACAGTATGTTTGGTTTTAGGGTACTAAGCTTGCTTGGTAGCTCAGCTGGCAGAATTGTAGGCTACTTGTGATGCGGAGACAAGTCACGATAAAAGAGCTCAAGGACAAGAGTTCAAAAACAAGCTAAAATGCCATGGTTACGATTGCGTTTTTGTCACATTTGCTTTTGTTAACACTATCGGGTATGTTTAGATCCTCTTTATCATCTCGTGTTTGAGATCCCCCAATGTGAAGGGCATCTATACCTGACATCTGCAGAAGCATCCAATTGCACCAAGTCTGTCAAGACAGACAGAAACGTGCAGCCAATGCCATGTAAGGCCCCACCACCTTACCTGTGGGCATATAAAGCCGGCATGTGCTACTGTTCTCCAGTTGACATTCTCTTCTTGCCATCTCTGCACTGACACAGCTTGGTTGGAATTAGGCTGCTCACCTTACGTGTCTGCAGGAGGACAAATCGCCAGATCAGCCTCCGCCAGGCGTGACGGATGATTTTCTACCAAGTTTAGTTGTGTTTGCTTCTGAGCCGCCCATGCTCTCGCATCTTTTTTTTCGGAGTTTTTTGCCGGTATGTCGCTTTTTTTCAAGAACCACTATAAAACCAAACCAATCTCTGTTACCTTAAATTAAATGTTTATCTCTGTAAAGCTGCTTTGAAACAATCTACATTGTTAAAAGCGCTATATAAATGAGGATAACTTGACTTGACTTTCTAAATCTGCCGCTTCTCCCTGGATCAGCCTATCGCTGATTGCCACGAAGGACCTTCACCCGTTCTGCGTGGTCTGCTTGGGGCTTAAGCACGTGGAAGAGGCTTTGGAGAACCCGGAGAACTGCAGTCATTGCCTAATGCTGCTGAAAAAATTAATGCGACTCCGCGTTAAAGTTGCCGCAACCCAGTGTGTCGAGCTCGGCTTTTCTGACTCGCTACCGGGGGCCTCCCGGGTGTGACTTCTCTTATCTGAGTTGACCAGCCCAATCCTGCATTCCCCGAAGAGGACATCTTCGCGGGCAACCTCCCGCTCGTCAACGAACCGGACGGTTCTGGGCCTTCTCGGGGTCTCAGAGGATGAGGAGGCCATCCCGCCCTCTGGCGTTCCCCAGGCCAACGCCCCCGCGGCCTTGCCTCAGTCCATCCTCCTGAAGTGTGTGAGCGAGCGGCCGCTCGCCTCAACATTGAGTGGCCGGCTCCACAGAGCGCCACCGACCGGGAAAGGGACATTTATGACGGGAAAGTGCTGGGACCCCCTCCTGGTCTGAGGAAACAACTCTTTCCCGTCCTCCCAGTGTGTGAGAATCACATGAGGCACAACTGGAGCGACACGCTCGATCTTGTACACGGTCTTGCGGGTCTAGAGGTGAAGGATATGGTGGCTCTCGGCATGGGTGATCCCCCCGCTATCGAGCCATCGATCGCCAGGCATGTCAATCCAGTCCAGGGTGGGCTGCTCGCTCCCCCGAAGCCGGTCTTGCCTAACAAGATGGACCGTTTCTCTGCCTATGTGCACCAGGCCGCTTACAGATCTTCGGCCTTGGCTGTCAGGGCCCTGAATGTCTCCTCCCTCCTTTCTGCTTACCAGGCGGATATTTTGGACGACTTAAGCCAACAGCTGGACAAGGGATCCCTCTCACCCGCGCTGTGGAAGGAGATCATTACTGTTAATGACCTCGTCCTCCGTAAAGTTCGTCAGGCCGTCCAAACCTGCGGGCACTCCATGGCGCTTTCTGTGGTGGGAGAGCACGCGCTCTGGCTGAACCTGTCGGGCCTCCCTGACAGTGAGAAGAGGCGGTCCGGTAGAGCCCGGCCTACCTCTCTTTTGCCCTGCCGTCGCATTGATGCAGCAACAATGTGACGACAAGAAAAAGGAAGACGAGGTAGAGGGTGCCATTGCATGACAAATGAGCCAGCTGGGCATACACAGAGCCACTCCGGCTCGGGTGGAAACACTCGCGTGTCACGAATTGGCTTGGCAAACTGTTTCGGCTCACGAGAGGGTCACGCATACGATAATGCAGGGCTACAGATTGCAGTTTGCAATGAAACCCCCGCATTTTAACAGCGTTCTCTCTTCACACACTGAGGAGAGTGCCGCACAAATTCTGAAAGGGGAAATATCTTCCCTTCTGAACAAGGGAGTGATTCAGGTGGGCCCCCCAATCTGATAAATCAGGGATTTTATTCTCGTTATTTCCTGGTCCCAAAGAAGGATGGTTCTCTCCCATCTTGGACAATCTTGGACCTCCGTGTGTTGAACAAACATTTGAGGAAATACAATTTCAGAATGTCAACTCGGTCGCCCACACCATAAAACGGAACGACTGGTTCACATTGGTCGATCTGAAAGATGCTTTCTTCCACATAAGCATTTATCTGCCACACAGGAAGTTTCTTCGTTTCGCCTACCGAATTCCATTCTTCCATTCGGGCTCTCATTAAGCCCTCTGTATTTTCTGTATGTGTGCGGAGGCGGGCTTAGCACCCATGATAATGTCAGGTCTGAGGATTTTGACATAGATAGACGATTGGCTCATTATAGCTGAATTGAAGGAGAAAGTGTTGCAGGACACCTGCCGTGTGCTCACACACATCACATCTCTCGGTTTCAGGGTGAATGTGAACGAGCAATTTTACACCCAGTCAGACTGTGATTTTCCTGGGCTTGCAGTTGAACTCAGTCTCCATGCGAGCGTGCCTCCAAGCGAGATGATGAAAGAGAACAATAGGTTACTATCATAACCCCGGTTCTCTGAAACATCGAGAAGAGAGATCCACCAGCTTTGCCCCGCTTACCGCATGAGAAGCGAATATACTTACTGGAGAACAGTAGCGCATGCAAGCTTTATATGCCTGCAGGTAAGGGAGTGAGGCTTTACCTGGCACTGGGTGTGCGCTTCTCTCTGTCTTTCCAGACTTGGTGCAATTGGATGCTTCTGCAGAGGTCAGGTACGGATGCCCTTCCCATAGATGGATCTCTCCACTCGATGTTTCAGAGAACCGGGGTTACAACAGTAACCTATTGGTTTAGTGAGGTGTGCGTTATTTTAAAATGGAGCATTAAGCTTTTAGGCGCCATTCACCGGACATTTCAATTTAGAACTGCGGTGATACGTATTAACTCCAACGTAATAAAACGGTGCCATATTCAAGTTAATCTGTTCCGGAAAAAAACTTAACACGCTTTTAGCGACACTCACTGGACATTTCAAACTGTCACGAAACGTGTACGAAGCAATGTATTTTGTGTTTTGGAAAAATGTTGCCATTTACGTTTTTCTTATGAGCCTGGGCTGCAATTGGAATCTGAGACATGAGCTAAAAATGGAGCCAATGGAGTTGCTTTTTAAGAGTGACTTGGGTTCAGTCTCTATAAGAACCAACTAAGATCTCTTTCCTTGATCAAATTGAATAGAGAAAAAAAAGTTATAAATAAATCGTCTTTGCATTGACTTTAGTACTTTTTGCGGGACTTTAGTTATGTTTAGTTTCTTTTTTTGTTATGGTAATGTCTCAGTCCACATTACAGTCACACAGTAACTCAGTTTGAATAATTGGTGTTTTACCTATTAAATGGTGTTTTACAGTAACACCAGTTTGAATAATAGTAATAACAATTTATTATAAATTTAATTATAAAAATTAAGATGAAAACACTAAGAATACAGTCATGGTCAGAATTAATGGCACCCCTGGTAAATATGATCAAAACTGGCTGTAAAAAATAAATCTGCATTGTTTATCCTTTTGATCTTTCATTCAAAAAATTGCCAAAAATCTAACCTTTCATTGAAGTAAAATAATTGAAAGTGGAGGGGAAATCACATTATGAAATAAAAGTTTTTCTCCAAAACACGTTGGCCACAATTATTGGAACCCTTTTATTAAATACTTTTTGCAATCTCCTTTTTTTAAGATAACAGCTCTTAGTTTTCTCCTATAATGTCTGATGAGTTTGGAGAACACCTGACAGGAGATCAATCTCCTGGGAAGGGCTCGAGCGAGGAGGATTTTTCTTGAAACCCTCCCAAACAACATGTGGTGATGTAGGGGTTGTTTGATTTTTAAAAAAAAAAAAGTCTTTCTGACCCCTAGACTCAAGTAATCTCTGCAATTCTCCATCTGTGATCCTTGAAGAGTCTCTGGCTACTCAACCTCTCCTCCTCACCGTGCATTAAGGCAATATAGACAAGAAGATGTCCTCTTCTTGGCAGATTCCTAACATCTTTAGTTGATTGTAACTTCTTAGTTATTGCCCTGATGGTCAAAATGGGGATTTTCAATTCTTTAGCTATTTTCTTACAGCCACTTTCTATTTTGTGATGCTCAACAATCTTTTGATGCACACCAGAACTATATTCTTTGGTTTTACTCATTGTGATGGATGAATAAGGGAATTTGGCCTTTGTGTTTCCTCATATTTAAACTCCTGTGAAACAAGAAGTCATAGCTAGACAGTTTCATGTTCCTAGTCACCCTGGTGTGCTAAAAAAGGTAAACATTAATGGGAATATACTTCAGAGATATTTTACCCGTAAAAAATTCTAGGGGTACCAATAATTGTGGCCAATTTGTTTTGGAGAATTTTTTTTATTTCATAATGTGATTCCCCCCCATATTTGATCATTATAATAGAAACTTTATTTTACACTACAATAGTAAAGTTACAATACAAATATATTTGTTTTAATGTCTGAAATTTTAAACCCTTGATCTCTAGGGAGACCTTGCAGTCTTTATGTTTATTTGACAACAGGTTTACACAACTTTTCTTGTCCCAAATCTGGTGAAATGCTGAATATTTCTGTCCAAAAAAAACAAAACTGGAAATTATGTAAATGTAAAAATATAGTGAACCTGGCACACATTGCGTTCTCAAATGTACATTATAAGTTTGCAGCATTCACTGTGAACCGACCCACTGTGAAACCACAAGCTGAATGTGTGTAAATGAACATAGTGCCACGGTTTACAGAAACATGCAACAGTAGCTGTATTCTTATACATCCTGCACATAAAAAACAAAACAAAATGAAACACTCATCACAAGAAGAGACAACAACAAAGGTGAATGTGTCAACATTTTTAATCGTTTTCATAGAATACTTTTTACATTTTCACAAGCTAAGAAGAAATGTGACAGATTGTGGAGGAGTCTTGTATTTGCATTTTAAATGCTGTGGAGCAAAAAGATGTGAATATAGAGAAATATAGATTTTACAATGTGGGATTCTCACTTTCCTGCTCCCATCTGAAGCATACAGCAACTTTGTGTTGCGTTCAAAGCCAGAAACACCAGCCCAACGCAGAATGCCTGTGTAGAATCCATAATCCATAGAAGCCTTTATTGCATTACCATCTCTCATGCTTGGTTTTTTAATGTTCATACTTTTAAAGTTCCTGTACTGCTTACCAGCAGAAAAGACAACATTACAATAAATAAACCCATAATGCAAAAAGATACAAAAATATGAGTTTCTTTCCCTTTTCTTTTTGGCTTACCATAAAACAATAGCATAGTGTTATAGTAAATAAATGGCTGTTGTATATCTCCTTAATTTGAGATACTACTGGACAGCAATAATAACAGATGTAAGTCTTCAATTTGTACTGTTATCTCTAAACAAAAATATATACTGTATATATAGTTACTGAGAAAAACAATAAATCCTCATCCAATATGATAATACATTGTACAACCAGATTCCAATTCAAATATAGCAGGCTCTATAAACAGTTCATGTTGAAGTATATATATGTTTTTTTTTTTATGTAGCACTTAAAATGTTCTGTAAATAACAAGAAGTACAACAATACATTATTTATTTTTTTGTTCAAAATGCCACATGAACCAAAGCAGCATGTCATAGACTCTTTTAACGTGTACCGCTGAGGTGGTTTAACTGCACATGCCTCATACTGACATATAGAATTCTCACTGATTTGAAGTAATTATGGTGCAGGATCACTGATACTGACTCTTTCAGTAACTTTTGTATAGACATACAGTACAAAAAACTGGCTACTTTATATAATACATACATGACTAGTTTGCATGTTTAGTTTGGGCCGAAGTATGAAAATCCCTGTTAAAGCAACATCAGAAAGGCAATATACACTTGATAGATACGCGGATGCCGGTTGGTTTAGCCTGGTGAGTGGTGAAGTGCAGTTTACAGATACTTATATATGCAATTGTAAAATAGAACCTTGACATATTGTCCGATTAAGCAAAAATCAATAGCTTTCTAGCCTAAGTCCATGTTTTCGCTGTAAACTGTGGCATAGGAGTTATGAAGCCCCAGTTCTACTGACATATCCATACATCCAGTCAACCTGTGACCTCATCCTCATGTTCATAACAAAGACAAACAAACAAACAGGATTATGCATTCACACGTGCAGCCACACACACGATCAAATAGGCTCCTTCATGTCTTATCAGACAAGCTACTGTCCTTTTGGTCCTTCTTGGGTTAAGCTTGGGCTGGAAATTCTTAATAATTAAACTCCCCTCTAAACTCACCTTTCACTTTCTGTGACTAGATGTTTTGCAAATGTTTTTTTTTTTGATATGTTTGATCTACAGACTGGCCAATGATGCTTTAGAAAAACTACAGAGGACAAGCACAACTTGTGAGAATCTAATTTTCACCAAAATGTCAACCAAAATAAAAGAGAGACAGAAGACAATTTGTGTAAATAAACAGTGACCACATCTCTATAGTGTCTTGTTCTCACTTTTGCTGTTTTTGTGTGTACCAGTGAGAAATGGATGGTGCACACTGCATCTTTAAGTACACATATGCACAGATAAGATTAATCTCTACTGCTTTGACAGGAGTCCTTATGATTTCTGGCCCTCGAAACACCAGCGGTTGCGTAGACGGCACAACATCACATGGGAATGCTGCAATGAATCCGAGGCACTCTTGCATTTCTTTCACGTTTCATCTTCCAACCCAAAATCAGGAGGGAAGAGACAGAAACTCAAGTACACTTAGTTTCATTGCATCAACAACATCAACAAAAGCTCTTAAAAAACAGAACAGCGAGAGAAAGAGAGAATGGGATGGGCAAAGAGAGAGAAAGAGAGAGAGAACTGAGTACAACAGATTGACCAGGAACAGAGATCGACTTTGTACAAATTGTGACTGTCCATGTTTTATGTTCTTAGGTGGCTACAATATAGCCGCGATGAAGATGCAGTGCAAGGAGGTAGCCAGTAGGAGCAGCAGAGAGCTAAGGGCTGATAAAGACACCTGTCGAGTGGACGAATTCCTGGAGATGGCATTGGAGGAGCTGGGGTCATCGATCTGTGGGTCCTTGGAGGAACATAACAGTAAACATGTGAGAAAGCGGATAAGCAATTATTCTTAACAGCCAAGAGATAGTTAGATAAATCACAAATGCACATATTTTTCCATTATGATGTTTTACCTTGAACTCTTCTATCAGAAATTGTACGCATATGTGCTTGGCTTTTCAAGGCTTTTAATACACCGTAATGAGACTTCTTTTTTTAAAACTGGACTTTCACCAGCAAACAACTGCTAATGTCTTGAAACACTATAGAAGTGTCCAACAGAACAGCAAAAAAAAAAAATTGTGATAAAAAACACTTCAAATTCTTTAAAAAAAAATGTCATTATGTCTGAGTTATACCTAACGTGGGTTTAGATGTCTATAGATGTCCATAGATTAAAAAGCTATTTGATTCGGCAATAAAATTATTCGCTGAAAAGTGGTCCTCATTTTTAGGGGCTGGTTGGACCTGCTGTTGCAACACTAAATGTCATTCTAGCATATAATGTTGCTTTTTATTATGTACAGTGACATTTAGTGAACTTTAAAAGGCAGAAGATAAGCAACGTTCACATTTTGCCATCGCCCTCCGCAAAGATCATGTGCATACCGGGCAGGAAGGGCCCTCAAGTGCCGGGTCAAAGTTCAGCAGAACTGGGCTAATGTGACATGAGATAATTACTGCTTTATCTTTGTTTTCATTCATTATTATTCATCCTTTCAATAGCACTTGAAATATATTAGATGTATGTCTAGTTTGAGATAAGCATAATAAGAAGCATACTTACCACACATAACACATCTATTGTGTTGTTTGTCTTCTGCTTCTGAGCCTAGAAAGGAAAAATAAAGCTCTATTAATAAATCAATCTGATCGAAATTAAATAATAACATCTTAGACCAAGAAAATCCTTGCCAAACAACATTCTATGTTGCCTTATAATGCTCCAGAATGATCCACACCAGATAATCTTTAACAAAAAACTCAGACTGCTGTTTATAGCTGTTAATTGCATTGTATTAGTAATGTGCTTTATTATGCTATTGTGATTCTGTCCTCAGATACAGTGTCAATATAACCATAGAGAAGTAAATGGGCATGCAAGTTGATATAAATACTAATCATAGCCGGTAGGTTACTGGAAGGTTCCCATTTGAGGCCACCTTATATTTCTCACAAACAGTAATCAAATTTTAGCATTTTAAATGTAACCCCTCCAGTAGCATACAATTAAGTATGGATTTCACATCCTTATGTGTGTGTTCTTGTTGTGCATAGGTATGTGTGTCTAAGGAAGTGAGAAGCGGTGGTGATATAGGAGAGCTGGTGACAATATAATGAATGGATTCCTGTGTGTTGGCGGTTCGGTATCCTCCTGAAAGAAGCCAACTTGAATCTAAGCCAGAGCCCAGCATGATAAAGCAATGCCTCGACCAGAAAGAAACATTATAAACAACCGCATTTACGGACCAGCAAAAATAGGATTTGAGGTTTAATATCAAAGATTAATTTCTCCCAGAGCGGTCCTAGCACCCTTTAAACATTTTAAAAATTGAAGAAATAAACCAACAAAAAACAGGTATAATTCTCAGGCACAAAAAAAAGTTGGATATTTGTTCTGTGAATACATCAAGTGCTGTTACATTGAATTTTTGATTACATTGAAGCAAAAACGCTCCCGAAGTGCAATATATGTCACTCTAATAGTCCAAAAAAGGAAGAAACAGAAAAATAGAACAAATCTCATGAAAGTGGCCCTTAATCTCACTGAATCACTTGACAGCATACTAAGCAGAGAGTTTCTCACTTTAATTGTATATTTAGATCATGAGTTCACACTGAACCAAGAGATCTGATTTGTACCGCTAAAGCAGAGCATTCAGTAATTTAGCAAATGTGCTCAATACTTGCATTTTGACACTTTTACACAAGATGAGGTATTACCATATGTCTCTTTGTTTTGAGGGAGGTAATGCACATCTGTCTCTGTCATTTTACCCACAGGAAAACACGCAAAGGCAAAAACCCTTTCTACCATATAACTAAAGGGGGACGTAAGCAGTACAGCTGGCTGTAAACATCTCAGTTCTAAACGAAAGTGAGAGAGAGGCAGTTTGATATGCAGCAAAGTATTTGCATACTGAAGTCGTCTCGCTAGTTTTCCTGGAGGTCAGCTGCGTGTGCTGCGATCATTTGTAACTGACGAAGAAAGACTGACAGACATATCCCATGAGTCTGCACTCCCTGTATCTGTTCTTCTCCTCATTTTCACATTGACAGCTGCTCCCCCTCAGAGGACTACGTTTAGCAGCGAGGCTAATACAGAAACATGTAAACTCATTAACTTCACTTTCTCCTGCTGCTGTGCTGTTCTCTGTTGGAGTGTATGGGTGTGAGTGTGTGTTCGCCCTAATGTCTGTGATTATATATTTTCTGTGCAATCTTCTGTACAGTATGTTACATTTTTGCTGTTTTATGAATCATTTTGTGTTTCATAATTGTTTTACTCTTTACATTTTGCTGAGAGACATTTAGTTATATTGAATCATTTAGCAGACGGTAAATCGACTTACAAATGAGAACAATAGAATAATTTAAACCAACAAATGGCAACAATATGTAAGTGCTGTGACAAGTCCTAGTTAGGCCCCGTTTACACGAAGGGAAGACAAAGATATTTCCTTGCGGTTTGGCCTCTCATTTCCACGAAAACCCTGTTTTTATCACAGAAAACGATTATTTCTAAAAACTCCAGCCAAAGTGCAGATTTCTGATAACGGCGGTTATGTGTTGTCGTGTCAACTGGGAGAAACGGGGTTTTAGGTTCTCAAACGTCACATTATGCGCCAGAAAATACTTAACGTCATGTGAGCGCCCAGTTTGGTATAGTTATGATGGGGGGGATGTTAGTTTCTCTCAATACTCTGCTATGTGTAAATGTGGCCTTAGTCTAGCATGGTATTTTTGTTAATAAATAGAAAAAATAGAATAGACATGGAATAGAAAGTGTTAATGGGCCAAGTGTTATCGAAGAAGAGACATGATATAGCATATAACTAACAACTAAAATGGGAAACTTTTTATGCATTTTGGCTGTTCATCTACACAACGTTGTTTTTTGGGGACTGAAAATGGAAACTTTTGAAAACGGTTTCAAAGTGTAATTGAATTTGTGAAAACGGTGATGTAGTATGTGTTCAGTCAAGGCGTGTAGTGTTTCTTTATAAAGTGGCATTGCCATCTATTTGCCTAGCATGCATAATACAGCGTTTCTTGTTTTTGACAACATGCCCCGAAAGGTCATTGATAATAGCTTTTTTTGTAAGGAAGACTTTAAGGTTTTTACTTGAAAGTTTACTTTCAAAAATAAACTTACCCCCAAATACTCAGTGGAGTAAGAAGTGACAAATCGGTCTCCCCTATAACGTTGTATAACTCTCTCAAATCAAGCATACACAACTGAAATATTCCCTTCATAAAAGCATAATTTTCAAGATCACCAGAGGTGTTTATTATCTGATGACACTTAAGGACCACAAACACAAAGTGTTTTTTACAACCCTGCATTCCCTGGGGCACATACACCAAACCCCACAATACATACATGAAACTTGAAGATCTATGTCTGCAATAGTTGCACTGACCTGCAGGCTACCACAGAACTGGTAGAGGGAGTTATCA
This sequence comes from Siphateles boraxobius, assembly GCF_051911475.1. Classification (NCBI taxonomy): domain Eukaryota; kingdom Metazoa; phylum Chordata; class Actinopteri; order Cypriniformes; family Leuciscidae; genus Siphateles; species Siphateles boraxobius. Next base: position 18,502,326 of record NW_027508811.1, on the reverse strand, counting down.
GCCGGGTTGAGATGGTTGATGTGTGTCGCAGGCTCTATGGCATTAGGTGATCTCTCTCGATCCCTGGCCTTCTGGGATGGTGTTGTTATAGAGGTGGTGGTTTGCACTGGGGGCACCGTCTGCCACACACTCACGTCTGTCCCATTTCCAAACGCCTGGATCGCATTGCCTACATACAAAGAGCAAAGATAGTATTTACCTCATATAAAAAGAGAGATATGAAATCTTCAATAATAAATTTTAAGGCCAATAAAGAGATACACAGGATAAACACTGTGGATAGGTTTTCCTCCTGTTTGCTCTCAAGTCTCAAGCATTCACCGTGAGACATGCATTTCAACCAGTTCACATGCTCACACGTCACACCTTGTATTTCTTGAGGAGAAGAGATAACTTGTCCCGCTATACAAATTAATGGACTAGGCGCAGGCAAACGAAGGGAAGTTCTATGCCGAGTTCATAGCTGCTGTCTCGAGTTATACCGAGTTAAATGCCAGCTACATGCCAATCAGAAATTAGAATTAGTTGTTCCCGCTGCAAGCACGTTCGTTACTAGGCAACATGCGCACACATGGAGTGGTAGTTGGAAGAGCAAGATCTGATGAATGCGGTTTGCGGTAGGAACTGCAGTTCCCTTTCGAGAGCGGTAACTCAACATTGCGTAGCTACGCTGCTTACACTCGCCCTGCCACGAGCAGCGCGGAGTCGCAGTCCGTGCCTATATTGGCCTCCCGATGGAAAAACACAAGAGTGCCAATGTTCCCCCGCCATGCACGACACCGCTCGTGCACGTTTAGCACACTTTTGCCAGATTTTACAACCTGGATGTACCGTCTGTGGCATCTCAAGTGCTTTCGGTTAAATCCCTTACTCATGTATTGTGAACTGTTCTAGTTGTACGCAGTGGTTACCGCTATATGCTGTTGACTCTGTGTATATGGCCACTAGTGTTTAATACAGTTGTTACCACTAACGCCGTTGACGCAGTGCTTATTGTGTTGTGTCTGCCCTGGATCAGTGCAGCCATCGCTTTCATTGCGCTTGTATATGTAATTTTGATAGGGTTGGGGATGATGTCTCATTGGTCTATTACCACCTATCAAATGCGAGCACTGCTAGCGGCGCGGCTATTGGCTGACCATCTGTCTCTTCCGTGGCTGGTGTAGCTTGGCCCCGTTTTCCCCGGGCATATCTTCACTACTCTCACTGCGGGATTTAATACAGTTCCTGCAGCGTAGCTACGCAATGTTAAGTTACCGCTCTCGAAAGGGACTGTCTCCGGTTACTATAGTAACCTCGGTTCCCTGAGAGGCGGGAACGAGACATTGCGTTAGCAGCCGTGTTTGCTGTTCGATCAGCTGTGCAGCATTCAGTCGTGATTCTGACGCAATTGCCCATGCATTTTATACTGCCCGCAAGCCTGTCAGTATGTGCATACTTTGTGACAATTGGCCAGCTGTTCCAAGCTGGCGTTAGCCCATAAGATTTCAACAAAAGTGGAGAAGGGAGAGTTCACGCAGCGTAGCTACGCAATGTCTCGTTCCTGCCTCTCAGGGAACCGAGGTTATGATAGTAACCGGAGACGTTTTTCTTAGCATTTTGATTTTATGATTCCTGGACGAAATCTCTTGCCTATGATCAAAGACAGTGGGAGCTGAGGTTGAGGAATATAGCCAAACTCGTGCTAAATTATTTTTGATGCAGTCAAAAACTCTCCAACTGCTATTAAAGGGGTCATCGGATGCAAAATTCACTTTTATATGGTGTTTGCATATACAGGTGCTGGTCATATAGTTAGAATATCATCAAAAAGTTGATTTATTTCAGTAATTCCATTCAAAAAGTGAAATTTGGATATTATATTCATTCATTACACACAGACTGATATATTTCAAATGTTAATTTCATTTAATTTTAATGATTAAAACTGACAACTAATGAAAATCCCAAAATCAGTGTCTCTGAAAATTAGAATATTACTTAAGACCAATACAAAAAAAGGATTTTTAGAAATGTTGGCCAACTGAAAAGAATGAACATGAAAAGTATGAGCATGTACAGCACTCAACAGTTAGTTGGGGTTCCTTTTGCCTGAATTACTGCAGCAATGCGGCGTAGCATGGAGTTGATCAGTCTGTGGCACTGCTCAGGTGTTATGAGAGCCCAGGTTGCTCTGATAGTGGCCTTCAGCTCTTCTGCATTGTTGGGTTTGGCGTATTGCATCTTGCTCTTCACAATACCCCATAGATTTTCTATAGGGTTAAGGTCAGGCGAGTTTGCTGGCCAATTAAGAACAGGGATACCATGGTCCTTAAACCAGGTACTGTTAGCTTTGGCACTGTGTGCAGGTGCCAAGTCCTGTTGGAAAATGAAATCTGCATCTCCATAAAGTTGGTCAACAGCAGGAAACATGAAGTGGTCTAAAACTTCCAGGTAGACGGCTGCGTTGGCCTTGGACCTCAGAAAACACAGTGGACCAACACCAGCAGATGACATGGCACCCCAAACCATCACTGACTGTGAAAATTTTACACTGGACTTCAAGCAACGTGGATTCTGTGCCTCTCCTCTCTTCCTCCAGACTCTGGGACCTTGATTTCCAAAGGTAATGCAAAATTTACTTTCATCAGAGAACATAACTTTGGACCACTCAGCAGTAGTCCAGTCCTTTTTGTCTTTAGCCCAGACGAGACGCTTCTGATGCTGCGTCTTGTTCAAGATTGGCTTGACACAAGGAATGCGACAGCTGAAACCCATGTCTTGCATACGTCTGTGCGTGGTGGTTCTTGAAGCACTGACTCCAGCTGCAGTCCACTCTTTGTGAATCTCCCCCACATTTTTGAATGGGTTTTGTTTCACAATCCTATCCAGGGTGCGGTTATCCCTATTGCTTGTACACTTTTTTCTACCATATCTTTCCTTCCCTTCGCCTCTCTATTATTGTGCTTGGACACAGAGCTCTGTGAACAGCCAGCCTCTTTGGCATTGACCTTTTGTGTCTAAAATTGCCAAAATGGTTTTAGTTCTTCCCCACCCGCATACAGATGCAGAGAGAGTGTTCTCCATTGTGGGTTTGAACAAAACTAAAACTAGGAACAGTTTGGCTCTGGATGGAACGCTATCATCCATCATGACTGTGAAAATGGCTGGCCTTGAGCCACAGTGCTTTAACCCTCTGGGGTCGAGGAACGCGCCGGCGCGTTTTGCTGTTTTTTTTCCACTTAGTAGCAACATAGACTTAAAATACTCCGTCATTTTTGGTCATATAAATAAAATCAATACATGATTATAAACTATAGAGGGTCTTCTTTTTTTTGTGTACACTCACATTAACATCAAAACCGTCTCGGTTACGTATGTAACCCTAGTTCCCTGATAGGGAACGAGACGCTGTGTCAAGCTGTGGGAACGCCCCTGCGTTGTGCGTCCTGAAGCACGTATGGAATCAGTCCAATGGAGAGACGGAACATCATAGGCGGGTGACGTCATCGACCAGGAAACTATAAAGCACCCCCAAAGCACAAGCGCGACAGCTTCTGATAGGCCTGAAGGAAGCGCTAACGGGCATGCTGGGAGTATGGCAGAACGACGCAGTGTCTCGTTCCCTATCAGGGAACTAGGGTTACATACGTAACTGAGACGTTCCCTTTCAAGGGAACTCGACCTGCGTCAAGCTGTGGGAACGCCAATACCCACGTCGCCATAGGAGCAAATGACCGTCATGTGGGAACTAGCGCACAGAGGACGAGAGCACCTGCGCCCCAGGAGTGGAACTTAAGTCCAATTCATAGAACTTAACAAATGTATGCGGTGAGGACCACCCAGCTGCATCACAAACATCACTTAGCGATACTCCTGACAACAATGCCTTAGAAGCAGCAATACTCCTAGTAGAGTGGGCTCGTACAGCCAAAGGTGAAGGCTGACCAGCCGACTCATAAGCAAGTGAGATGGCCTCAACCACCCACTTGCTCATTCTCTGTTTAGACGCGGGACACCCTTTCCTGGGTGGCCCAAAGCACACAAATAACTGTTCTGATTTCCTCCACAGGGCAGCTCTGTGGACGTAAGCGTCTAACGCCCTAACCGGGCAGAGAAGGTTAAGTTTCTCCTGATCTGATGAAACAAAAGGAGGAGGATAGAAAGCCTGCAGCCCTGTAGGTCTAACAGCATTAGTAGGGACCTTAGGGACATAACCTAGTCTAGGGTATAGAAAGGCCTTAACCATACCAGGCGAAAATTCCAGGCACGAGGGTGCAACCGACAGAGCCTGCAAATTTCCGATTCTCTTAAGTGAGGAGATTGCAAGCAGAAAAAGAGTTTTATAAGTGAGAAATTTCTCAGAAACTTCCTCAATAGGTTCAAAGGGGGCCAAAGAAAGGCCCTCTAGTACAATGGCCCAATCCCAAGTCGGCACCCTCATACAAACTGCAGGCCTCAGCCTCAAAGTGCCACGAAGGAAGTGAGTTATAAGTGGGTGTCTCCCAAGAGAAACTCCACTGAAAGGGACATGGTAAGCAGCTAGTGCCGCCACATACCCCTTTAGTGTGGAGGGGGATAACCCTGCAGAGAAACGATCCTGCAGAAACTCCAGCACTGCACCCACTGGGCCGTTAACTGGGTCCTGCCGGTGTTCTGCACACCAAGAAGTGAAAAGTTTCCACTTCAGGGCATATAACTTCCTCTTGGACGGAGCTCTGGAGTGAAGGATGGTCTCAACAACCTCAGTTGAGAGACCAGATTCTATGAGCTGGGCCCCCTCAGAGGCCAAGCCCACAGTTTCCACAACTCTGGGCGGGGGTGAAATATCGTACCGCCCTCCTGAGAGAGTAGATCCCTCCTGATCGGAATCTCCAAGGGAGAGCCGTCCAGAAGAGATATTAGGTCCGCGAACCATACTCGGGCCGGCCAGAAGGGGGCTACTAGAAGTAGGCTGACCCCGTCCCGGCGAACCCTCTCCAGAACTCCTGGTAGCAGAGCAACCGGGGGAAAAGCATACAGACGTGACCTCGGCCACGGCTGTACCAGAGCGTCCAACCCCAGAGGGGCTGGCTGACTGATGGAGAACCACAGATGACAGTGCGTTGTCTCCTTGGAAGCGAATAGGTCCACCTCGGCGCGACCGAAACTCAACCAAAGGAGCTCCACCACCTCGGGGTGGAGCCTCCATTACACCGGCCTCGGCCCCTGCCTCGACAGGGAGTCTGCTACCACATTCAAATAAGCAGGAAGATACATAGCTCTCAGAGACCGTAACTTCCCCTGGGACCACAGGAGGATCTGACGGGCCAACTTGTAAAGTGGACGCGACCGCAGGCCCCCCTGATGATTTATATACAAGACCACCGACATGTTGTCTGACTGAACTAGCACATGATGACCTCTGAGGTCTGCTAGGAAGTGTTTCAAAGCTTGGAACACCGCCAACATCTCTAGACAATTTATATGCCATGATAGATGATGGTCCTGTCACAGACCTTGGGCTGGACGACCACTCATGACCGCCCCCCACCCTGTGAGGGAAGCATCCGTCGTTAGCGTTACGCGACGACAAAGAGCCCCCAACACAGGCCCTTTGGATAGGAACCAGGTTTCTTTCCACATGACCAGAGCACAAAGGCAGCGCCGCGTGACTTTGATCGTGCGGAGGGGATTTCCCCTCGGGGAGAATCCCTTGGTCCGGAGCCACCACTGCAGTGGTCTCATGTACAACAGGCCGCAAGGTATAACGTTGGACGCTGCTGCCATCAGACCCAACAGTCTCTGAAACTGTTTTACAGTGCGTAGCTGGCCTAGCTTTACTTGTTTCATAGCTGAAAGAATCGAAGCGATGCGGGTCGGAGAAAGTCGCGCCCGCATCGAGACCGAATCCCAAACGACGCCCAGAAAAGTGGTCTTCTGTGAAGGAGATAATACACTTTTCTTTGCGTTCAGCCTCAACCCCAACTTTCTTATATGAGCGAGAACGACATCTCGATGCCGAACCGCCATCTGCTCTGTCTGAGCTAAAATCAACTAATCGTCGATGTAATTGAGGATACGAATGCCCTGAAACCTCAGGGGCACTAAAGCTGCATCCATGCATTTCGTGAAAGTGCGGGGAGATAAAGCTAGGCCAAATGGAAGAACCTTGTACTGGTACGCCTCGCCCCCGAAGGCGAACCTCAGGAACTTCCTGTGTTGTGGAAGGATGGAAATATGGAAGTACGCGTCCTTCAGATCTATCATGACAAACCAGTCCTCGGATCTGATTTGTGACACGATCTGCTTGATAGTGAGCATGTTGAATTTTAGCTTCCCTACCGAGCGATTCAACAGGCGCAGATCTAAAATTGGACGCAACCCCCCATCCTTCTTTGGAACGATGAAATATCGGCTGTAAAAACCTGACTCCAAACTGGGAGGAGGAACCCGTTCTATAGCCTCCTTTTGAAGGAGCGCTTTCACCTCTTGTTCCATTACCAGAGCCTGCTCGGGGCCCACCACTGTGGGCAGAACCCCTCTGAATTTTCGTGGACGACACCTGAATTGGATAGCATAACCCTTTTTTACTGTGTGCAGAACCCACTGAGATATTTTTGGAAGGCTTTTCCACTCTGCCAGAAATACTACTAAGGGTACCAGTCTCTCGAGACTGGCCTCTGGTGTAGCTTGATCAGCAAACACAGCGCCCTGTAACGGCGCACCGGCAGGGAACGACTGGCTTAACTGCTCTGAGACCCTCCTCAGAGGGGGCGAGCGTCCCTCGGGAAAGCGCTCGCTGGGACCGTCTGTGCCCCGGCATGAAGGCGGGGTTGGCAGAACGGGCCCCTGAGGGCACCGAAGAAGAGCGGGCACCGTGTAATGCGGTGAACACCTCTCTCCCACGACAGGGACCACCCTCAGCATCCTGACAGTGGCGTCAGGACTTCTTCTTTGCCGAAGCCTTCTTGGCCATAATAACTGTCCTCAGATCAGTTTTGCCCGAGGACTTCGGCTGAGAGTGCCACGTCTGGTCCCACTGTTTGGAAGGGGGAGCGCGACCAGCAGTACCGAGGACATGAATTTTAAGAGGCATAAATTTCTGAAACGCTGCCGACTGTTTCTTCTCTTCCTGAAATCTATCTATGACAGTATTGACAGAATCACCAAAAAGACCATGAGGAGAAAGCGGAGCGTCCAAAAGAAAAGCTTTGTCTTTTTCTTTCATGCCAGAGAGATTTAACCATAGATGCCTCTCTGCGGCCACCAGGGCTGCCATAGTACGGCCCATTAGCTTGGCCGACTCCTTGGTGGCGCGCAGAGATAAATCTGCAGCCTGACGCAGTTTGCGAACTACGTCAGTGCTGACCTCTTGAGTGTCACTCACATCCTTTAATAAGTCAGCCTGGTATGCCTGCAAGATGGACATCGTGTGCAGGCGCGCCGAGGCTTGACCGGCCGCCGAATACGCCTTACCCACTAAAGCTGATGTACTTCTAAGAGGCTTAGAGGGTAAAAGTGGTGCTTTAAAAGAAGATGCAGCTTCAGCAGAAAGGTGACTAGCAAGCGCCTCTTCTGCTTTGGGCATCGCCCCATAACCATGAGATTTTGCCCCCACAATGTTTGAATAAGAGGACGATTGAGGGCTAAAAACACGATAAGAGACTGGCTTTTTCCACGATCTCGAAACCTCTGTGTGGAGATCAGGGAAGAAGGGCAAGCACCGGCGTGGAGGTTGAGAACGGGAAGGCAAAAATCTTTCATCTAATTTAGATTTTTCTCTAGACTCCTGCCTAACAGCTGGCCACTCGATGCTTAACTTAGAAACAGCACGAGTGAGCACCTCCATAAGCTCCTCACTTTCGGGAGAGCGAGATGGCGAATCATCGACATCTCCCGCATCCAGACTAACAACATCCAGATCCTCAGAACTGGATAGTTGCAGTACTGGGGCCTCAGTTCGGGGGGAAGAAACCGCAGAGCGTGCTTCCGAACCCGAGACTGAGGCACTGGATCTAACAGGTAAGGCCTGAGATAGGGCAGAGCCCGTCTCAAGCCCCGCTGTTAGATCCATCTGCGATCCCCACGAATGACGTCGCCGCTCAGCCTCGGCATAAGCGGGACTCGATCCGCGGGGATCGCGAACCGAACCACTCTCCTCAAAGAGTGATCGGTGGGAGCGGAGCGTTCTAAGAGGCAAATGCTCGCAATGCTCACAATCAGCCCCCTCGAGAGCTGACTGGGCATGCTGCACTCCCAAAAAAACAACACATAAGCTGTGTGTATCCCCGCCCGTTAAATAGCGCGAGCAGGGAGGAACACACTTCTTAAATTGTTGTTCGCTCGCCATTGTCTCTCAATATAATATATATATATATATATATATAGTTTTTTGAAATAGTGAAACTCCTGCTTAGTGACAGACAAAAACACTTGAGACAGATCCACATATAGCGCTTACTGAAGGCATAGAAGCTGTCGCGCTTGTGCTTTGGGGGTGCTTTATAGTTTCCTGGTCGATGACGTCACCCGCCTATGACGTTCCGTCTCTCCATTGGACTGATTCCATACGTGCTTCAGGATGCACAACGCAGGGGCGTTCCCACAGCTTGACGCAGCTCGAGTTCCCTTGAAAGGGAACGTGTGCTTTTGTAAAATAAAGAAAATAAACAGGGTGTGCTTTCTGCCTATCTGTCTCCATTTAATTTTTTTCTGGAGCACGTCTCTAAACTTAAACAAAACTCAGCAAATACTATTCACCCAAGCATGAGAAATATATCTTTATAATCATTTAAGTTTGAACTTTTAAAATATCTAATTCAAAACTAAAATAAATATCCTCTGTTTATGTAATCTATAAAAAAGAGAGAGGTGTCAGCCGATCTCATTATTGTTCTCTCAGCTCATTATTCTGCTAATGTGACACGCCCACAGAGAGCGCGCGATATTCAAATGCAAATGATCTGAAGCAACACATGCAAACGTGTCAACGCCCCTCATAAACGGGATAACACAACAAATGTAATCATCAGATTAATGTACTGTTTCGTCTTGCGAGGCTGTGTGAGGAATAATCCTGGGACATTTACCTCAGAACATGTGCTGGTTTATTTTCATTTCAAGGAGCAACGGATCCATCTGAGAAGTACGTTTTTTTATTATTATTGTTCTAATCGCGATATCATAGTGTATTTAAACCGCAAAAAGACTGTTTAAATATGAATCGCGTCTGTGTGTGAATGAATGAACTGAACAGTTTTTACCAAACCCTCTTGCTATACTGAGATGAGTGAAAATTGACTGAAATATGTTGAAATAATGTCAAAATGTCTTTGTATTAGCAATGTATTAAACTGCAAATTAATATTTATATGCCCTAATATAGGCTATCATAAAAACAACAAACGATATGCCTATGTTACAGACAAAATATGAAAGACAACATTTCGTTGTCTAGTTTTGGATAGATTATTAACTGTTTACTGTAAAATAGACTACTGTCACATCAAATAAGCTTTTGTTCACCAATTTCTGCTCAAATGTTAAATATATTAGGCTATGTTTGTTTTGTCAAAAATAAAGTCATCAACTAGGATGCTATTAAAGTGTTTGTTCCAATGTAGGGTTTATTCAAACTAATGAATCATTAACTTTGAAATATGTATGATAAAATGTATACTTTAGTTTTTACAAAGAAATATTACACTTGAAATATTGTTATTTTAATTGTTGCTGTAATTGTAACGTTTTTAATAAAATAGCTAATAATATATTTACGAGATAGATGTAAACAAAATCTTAAAAGGTCAATATAAGCCTTCTCTTCAATTATTTGTATTGTATTTTATTAGTGACAAATTTGGGGGGAGGTAAATTATTAACTGTTTACTGTAAACTAGACTACTGCCACATTGAATAAGCTTTTGTTCACCAATTTCTGCTCAAATGTTAAATATATTAGGCTATGTTTGTTTTGTCAAAAATAAAGTCATCAACTAGGATGCTATTATAGTGTTTGTTCCAATGTAGGGTTTATTCAAACTAATGAATCCTTAACTTTGAAATATGTATGATAAAATGTATACTTTAGTTTTTACAAAGAAATATTACACTTGAAATATATTGTTATTTTATTTGTTGCTGTAATTGTAACCTTTTTAATAAAATAGCTAATAATATATTTACGAGGTAGATGTAAACAAAATCTTAAAAGGTCAATATAAGCCTTCTCTTCAAATATTTGTATTGTATTTTATTAGTGACAAATTTGGGGAGAGGATACATATCCGAAACTTTCTGAAAATACAGTATGAGAATTAACTACACAATTACTAGAAATGTTCACCTTGGATATTATACAATTTGCAAGCAAAAAGTGGAAAAATACTATTTTTTTCTAGATGTTTCCAACTGTGAACCAATTTTGTAGTATATATATATTTCTTTTCTTGTGTCCTTGTATTCTTTCTTGTGGCTCAGTGACACACCTGTGAAAAGCTCATTATGCAGGCTCATTAAGCAGGTCTTTTGTCTTCTTAGGTGAGAATCAGACCATTATATATGAGTCACGCCCATTTCGCATATTGCCTTTCCAATGTATTTTTGTATTTTTTAAATATAACTATTTATTTTATTTGGAATGATGTGTATGTCTTTTATCAGATTTACCAATTGTTATAATTTCCATTTGTGCTGGTCAATTATGAACAATGGGCAAAATTGAACTGCTAGCAAAAATTTAAGCAAATTTGGTGGGGCAGAGGGGCCGCTGCTGCAAATATTTGGGTGGCTCCTCCCTTAACAGATCTCACTCCAAACTTTTGATAAAACTTGAGAGCCCTGAAGGCCCAACGTCATATTCCAGGAGATGTTTAATATAAAATTAAAGTGCCATGAGAAATCTATGACTTAATTAGTGTTTCAAATGTGTTCAACTGTAAATCAAGGCCTAAATAAATAATGGAATTCATTAACATATTTATGAATGCATGCAGTATATGCATGTAGCACAGATTTCTCAAAATATTTCACAGAATATATATACATGCATAGATATTGAGAGTGATGGCATGAAACATTACACTGTATACTGTACGTGACAGGTGATGTTTCTATGTTTCTGATTTCCTACACAAAAAGCATCTGCATAATGACCATCAGCTTAACCTCTCTTTTCTGAGATTTATAATCATTGATCTAACAGAAGGACCAGGACTGTGTACCATTCAATATATGACAGAGTGACTGCAAGGACAGTCATTGCTAACTATTAAACCTGAGCTATTAACATAGATAATGTGCTGTTTGCTTTGAGTGCCTGTGTCATAGACTGGAAATGACTTTTGCCAAAACTTGTGGCCAAATGGTTAGAGGGTCAGACTGGTAACCCGAAGGTTGCGGGTTCAATTCTCAATACTGGCAAGGCAAGGCACCTAACCCAATCGCTCCCCGGGTGCCATAGCAAAAAATAGCTTCACACTATTCCAGGTGTGTGTGTCCACGGTTTGCAGTGTGTCTGTGTTCACTACTCACTAATGTGTGTGCACTAACCTGGCTGGGTTAAATGCAGAGGTCAAATTCCGAGTATGTGTTACCATATTTCACGTCACTTTCAACCTTAAGGTCTTTTCCCAGAACTAGGATCAGCCGCCTCATATGGGCCGCTGACAGGTAGGGCTGGGTATGGAGTTCGATACTTTTTAGGCACCGACCAGATTGCATTGATACCATTGAGTATTAAAATATGTGGAAAAGATCAAATGTGTGGCAACACATGCAAGGCTCGATGCCAACAGCGCACAATGCAATATTTGCGACAAGATAATTGCTGCCAAGACCGGCAACACATCAAATCTGATGAAGCACTTGACAGTGCACGGAATAAACTTAAAAGCAGAAAGTTGCTCCGTCTTCGACTGCAAGAACTGGAATGCATCACAAATTAACCGAAACTTAGCGTATAGGCTACTTGCCTCACAGACATGAGAAATAGGGATATAGAAAGCTTGAAATATCTACTTTTAAACTAAACAAATTCAAATAGATAACAAATAATCCAATTATGTAATCCAGATGAAAGGTCCATTTCTCTCTATAGGCGGGCGCATTCACTATACTGTGGAGATGACGAGTCAGCAACATCAACTTCATCTTTGTAGTCAACACTGATTCAGAAAACACTAGTTTATTAATAAATAATTAAAATGCCTCCTTGTTATTTCCCCCCCGACACATTCATAATCATTAGGTTACTTTTGCCAGTCCTTTGCGGAAAGCTTTATGTGTGTGCTTGAGCGTGAGGCCTATGTTCCGCCCCCCTAGTGGCCTATATGAGTCATTGAGTCTGTAAAAAAAAATCAACAAAATGAAAAAAATGTTTTTTTGTGGTAATATGTACTGTAATCTTGTTAAACCGGATTTCACAGATTTTTTCATGTAATCTGAAAAAATATAGTTCAGGATCCGTATCGAAATCAAGGTATCTGTATATATATATATATTTTAAAAAAAATTACGAGACCCAGCCCTACTGACAGGCTCTTGCTCTCTTTGCTATCTCCACTGAAACAGTACAGACAGCACACTACTCTGTGAAGAGTTTTTAAGAAAACCCCAAGTATGTTTGGTACAGTATGTGCGTAGTTGTTGTGTTGTTCTTTATCGGAAATGTAATACCTCTCTCATAGTGCATAGTGCAAGTTCTTTCTGTCGCTATGTTACCTCTTAATGTGTCCTTTTCATCCCCTCCTCTAATTTTATCATACTCAAATGTAAATAGTTTGAACAAACACATGATAAATTAGTTGTTTCTATTTTTGGATGCTTTTTTCTCCATCTCTCTAGGAAATACTGGAAAAGACCCACAAGGCTCAGAGCGCTTTGATCATTGTTTTGAGTCTATGAGCCCTGACACATTTTCTTCAGCAGATGAATCGTGTAGTTTCCTCTCATGTGTATGTCTTTCAATGAGTCATGTTCTTTGAATCCACTCTACACTCCAACAGCTGATGTCTGGAGACCTTTATATCCACAAGGTTTTATGTTTCAAAGAAAGGAAAATGTACTGCAATATCAGGCTATTGTCTTTTTCTCTGATTAAATGAAGACATTTTTCTGCAACACACATTAACAATGTGAAAGTGTTTGTGTAAAATAGATAAATAAATTATATATATACAGGTGCTGGTCATATAATTAGAATATCATCAAAAAGTTGATTTATTTCAGTAATTCCATTCAAAAAGGGAAATCTGGATATTATATTCATTCATTACACACAGACTGATATATTTCAAGTGTTCATTCCTTTTAATTTTGATGATTATAACTGACAACTAATGAAAACTAATGAAAAAAATCAGTATCTCAGAAAATTTGAATATTGTGAAAAGGTTCAATATTGAAGACACCTGGTGCCAAACTCTAATCGGCTAGTTATCTCAAAACACCTGCAAAGGCCTTTAAATGGTCTCTCAGTCTAGTTCTGTAGGCTACACAGTCATGGGGAAGACTGCTGACTTGACAGTTGTCCAAAAGACGACCATTGACATCTTGCACAAGGAGGGCAAGACACAAAAGGTAATTTCTAAAGAGACTGGCTGTTCACAGAGCTCTGTGTCCAAGCACATTAATAGAGAGGCGAAGGGAAGGAAAAGATGTGGTAGAAAAAAGTGTACAAGCAATAGGGATAACCGCACCCTGGAGAGGATTGTGAAACAAAACCCATTCAAAAATGTGGGGGAGATTCACAAAGAGTGGACTGAAGCTGGAGTCACTGCTTCAAGAACCACCACGCACAGACGAATGCAAGACATGGATTTCAGGTGTCGCATTCCTTGTGTCAAGCCACTCTTGAACAAGACACAGCGTCAGAAGCGTCTCGCCTGGGTTAAAGACAAAAAGGACTGGACTGCTGCTGAGTGGTCCAAATTTATGTTCTCTGATGAAAGTAAATTTTGGATTTCCTTTGGAAATCAAGGTCCCAGAGTGTGGAGGAAGAGAGGAGAGGCACAGAATCCACGTTGCTTGAAGTCCAGTGTAAAGTTTCCACAGTCAATGATGGTTTGGGGTGCCATGTCATCTGCTGGTGTTGGCCCACTGTGTTTTCTGAGGTCCAAGGTCAACGCAGCCGTCTACCAGGAAGTTTTAGAGCACTTCATGCTTCCTGCTGCTGACCAACTTTATGGAGATGCATATTTAATTTTCCAACAGTACTTGGCACCTGCACACAGTGTCAATGCTACCAGTACCTGGTTTAAGGACCATGGTATCCCTGTTCTTAAAGGCAGGGTTGGTAGAAATCCCCAAAAATACTTTTTTCCAAATTTGTTTAAACTGTCTTTATATATCAATGCATAATTAAAAGGTTAGTAAAAATTGAGTGTCTGTAGGCCTCTCAGGACTGTAATAAACACAGCTCATTATTCCATTCGGGACGAAGAAATGATTGGCTCTGTCGACTCACTCTCCCTCACTACCATGGATACCACCTCTGCTGATACAGGAGCAGCCCAAATGCTCGCACCCATTTGAAGAGGCACGGAAGCTAGTAATAACAATTATGGCAGAGAAAGAACAGTCAAAATTCTCAGTACCTGCATATAGAGGCAGCGAAGTCAAACAAGTTAAAAAAAGGAAGACAGTATTTGAAAAGGCTATGAACAAAAAGTCTTTGGATAAATCAAGAAATCATACGAGAGTCAATATCGGCAGGGCTTTCCAGCGGTGGCGACAACTGAGGGATCACAAGGGGCTGAAAAGTGACTCCATGATGGCTTTATTTCTGCTGGACAGGTAATCTTGCTGTTTGCATTTTGATGGCATTTATTTTTTCATGAAGCATGTATCACTAGCACACGTAGCTACCTAATAGAGCTACCTAACGTTACGTAGCATAAATAACATTACACTGGCTTAGCTATGACAGTGTAACTTTGGTGTTGACTGGTATAACGTTACTGTTAGTGAGCCAGGGTTGAGACGATAAATAAGCAATAGGCCTATCTGCAGTTGAAAGCTGTTTTGTTTAATTTCGCCAAATCTAACTAAACATTTGACATATATCAAGTCTGTGTGTAAAGAATGAATATAATATCCAAATTTCACTTTTTGAATGGAATTACTGAAATAAATCAACTTTTTGATGATATTCTAATTATATGACCAGCACCTGTATATATGTATATATATATATATATATATATATATATATACACACACACACACACACACACACACACACTCTGTTACGGTGTTTGTTGCTGTGCTTTTGTTTTTCCATCCCTCTCTTGTATGCCTCCTATTCGTTCTCAGGTTCCTGTGATAGGCCATGTCAGCTGCTGTCAATCATCATCAGGGCGGCTCTTCTGCGTCCAATCTGTTGTCGCCCTGTTGTTTTAAAAGACTTCCAGTCATAGACTGTAAAAAAATATGGACGACACCCCTTCGCTCTCTTCCATTGGCGAGAAGTGAAGCCGCCAGTGTCCCGATATGGCGCTGACATCTGCGCAGTTGCGTTTTCGGGACCAGACCTGCGCAGTAGTGAGCAGGAAGTAAAGCCGTGAAATCAGCGCCCCGCCCTCACTCTCGCTGAATCAATCGCAAGCACACGCCCCTGCACTTTTTTTAAGTGGCCTGTCTGCTCTAAGTGGCCTGTCTGCTCCGTTCTGCTCCAATTTTGATGTCTGCTGATTGCAGTACAGTACCTCGTTACAATAAGGTAAATACAACTACTAACCACATATTCATATTTAAAAAGTAACACATTAATATATCCTATAGTATAGGATATATTAATGTGTTGATATAGGATATAGGTGTGGGAGAACCAAGACCCATGCTGCACCTCGTTTTTTGAGTGAGTTTTGTAAATTACTGGGGGCGACGGTTAGTCTGTCCTCAGGGTTTCATCCCCAGAGAAATGACCAAACCGAGAGGGCCAACCAAGATCTGGAAAGAGTGTTGCGATGTATGGTTTCCAAGAATCCTTCCTCATGGAGCCAACAACTATCCATGGTGGAGTACGCCCACAATTGAGGGCGCGCACCAAGGCCAAGGCCGATTGCCACCAGTCGAAACCTCTCGTATACGTTGTAGGTCAAAAAGTGTGGCTTTCAACTTAGAACATTCCTCTCCGCTCCGTGTCTAATAAACTTGCTCCTAAATTCATTGGCCTGTTCACTGTCACCAAGATCATTAGTCCGGTGGCAGTCCGCCTCAATTTACCTCCGGCATACAGGAGGGTTCATCACGTTTTTCCGTGTATCCAAAATTAAGCCTGTGTTTCATTCTCGTATTAATCCGCCAGTCGGTGTTAAATAATTAATTATATAAATTTAGATATTAAATTTAAAGCTCCAATCTCCTCAGTCCTCCAAAGATCCCGAAAAAAAGTCCGTTGGTGCTTAAGTGACTACTTCGCTCAGAGAACCTGTCAATCACAGCTGTCAATCATGACGCCACAGCGCCGTTTTTATAGCATCAAATAACTAACTAAAAACAAACTTATTTAAAAAAAAAAACACTTGAAATTACATCAGTGTGATAACTATGTATGCACCGGTGTCAGACATTCCCAATGAGATAATTTGTAATTTTTGGCGAACATGTGAAATATCTGAGAGAGCAAGACAAAAGGGACTGCAGTGTGCATTCGAGGAATATATCCACGACATAATATGCAACCGATTAGCGAATAATTTCATAAAAATTGAAGCTAAAGCCAATAGTCCCAGCGCAAGCAGCAGCGCCTCATACGCTGACCATTCAAATGGGAAACACACAAACTGAGGAACAGCTATGTTCGTGCACAGAAGGGTAAGTGAAATGTGAAAATAATCTAATAATTATAAATCAAACAGTTTATCCATAAATCTTGTGGAATAACACTAACACAGAGAGAGCCGCGATCGGATAAAGTTAGGCTACTCAGTCAGGGGTAGTAGGCCGTCGATTAACAAAATGCTGAAATATATTTTAAAGTATATATCTTGTCTTTAATCGTCTTATTTTACATTAAAATATATGCATTATGAATAAAGAACCGTCATTATTTCCAACTTCCAAGCAATGGGTGTTTTTGTTAATCCTGTAGACATGTAGTTGTGAATGGGGTGTCCCACACTGCTGGATCCACGCACATCACTTCTCCCCTTGGCTTTTAGATTTTCGAGAAGGAAAAAATTCCACTCCCCCGTCCAAACATTTAGGATACCGGGAATCAGATTTGCACAATCCATACGCACAAAACTTCAGCATTTTCCCCTCGCTCGAAAGCTTGCCAGACCTCCCTCGCCTATTTACAGTTGCTATGACACGATTTGCCAGTGGCAGTTTTCGGGCGTGCCTTAGCGAAGGGTCAATTGTTTAGTTGGTCTCACGTCCCGTTTCATTTACATTGTACATAGCTCACTCACTGTATCTAGTGGCTTCAGCTTTTTGTAATAAATTCATGTTTCCAACACTTTGTGTATTCTATTCATGTTTTTTCTGCTGTACTCAATCTACCAGCAGTATTGTGATATCTGAATGTTGTGTTCCTTCTCCTAGACCTTAATATATATATATATATAGTGTGTTACATATGTGTGTGTGTGTGTATATATATATATATATATATATATATATACTATTATACTATAATATATATATATATATATATATATATATATATATATATATATATATATATATATATATATATATGTATTACATGAACACTTTAGCATTGTTACAAAACTGCTATTCTTTTGAACTTTCCATTTGGCAAAGACTCCTGAAGATATCACAAAAATATTGCCTTGACCTAATGATAATAATAATAATAATAATAACTTTTAATAATTATAAATGTTCCTTACACATCAAATCAGCATATTAGAATGATTTCTGAAGGATCATGTGACAATGAAGACTGGAGTAATGTCTGCTGGATATTCAGTGTTTCCATTATAGGAATAAATGACATTTTAAAATATATTAATTTAACATCAAAATATAAATGTACTTTTATTTAAATGCACCCTTGGTAAATATAAGATTATGAACCTCATTTCAAAATATATATATTTTTTTAAATGTACTGACACCAAACTATATATACTGTATATATAGACAGTAAAATTTATTTCTTATTTTCATTAATTTATATAATAGTATTTCTTTGTTTTAGTGTTTTTAAAACACTTAAATTAGATTTTGAATCGCAGATTTTCGGACCCCATGTGTCTTTTAGATTGGGACAGTATGTTTCTGGAAAGGTCCAATGCTGTACAACAGTTTGAGTATTGCCAGCAAAACTCAAAAAGCAATGGTATAAAGGTGAAGGTGAATATTAGAGGGGAAATAAACATTCTCAACTTAATATTTTTTAAAACTATTGAACAATATCACAGTTTTACTCAAGCTATCTGTACTGCCGTAGCTTACTTCTGCTCCAACCTGTGCTGAGGACAGCGTGTTCCAAGGGCAGACAGATGTATAATGCTCAGAGGCGAGTGTAGGGTGTTAGGCCAAAGCACTTCGTCATAGCCTCCTAAACACCTAGATACTGAAGGCGCTGGGAACAAACCTCCAGAACTGTCAGGATGCCTTAACACTGAAATCAGGTAATGAGACACGAGAGAATGAGGTAATGAGAAGAAGAGAGAGAGAGAGGGAAAGAAAGAAAGAAAAATAAAGAGTTTAACCCAGTTTAACCTCCTGAAGAGTCTCCTTCACCATCCCCTCAAAGCACTCAGCACTAAAAGAAACAAACCAAATTGAGCTCAGACTGTTCACAGATACACTCTTCCTACAGTGAATCCATCCTGCCCTATGGTGGTACATGCCAAACAGTCTGATTTGAAGATCTGAACTATTTGCTGTTTTAATTAAAATGGTTTAGTGAAAGTTTTCCAATTCCTACATGTATCATCATTTTTTAATCTTTTTTTTTTTTTTTACTTCAGTGCTTAATTCAATGTAAATGGTCCTGATGTGTAACAGTTTGATGTGTGCATTTTTAAAAGTTCAAATATTCCATGTAGACTCTCAATCAGGTTGGGAAATAAACTTTTTTTTGCCCACCATCCACAGTGGCTAAATGGTGAATTTTGTCAGCTACAAACAGCCATTCTTTAAATCAAATATATATAATTTAGAAGTAACAAACTACAACTTAAACAGCACGATTACCTTGCGATTATCAAATCACAAGAGCTATGATTTTACCAAGTGAAGCTATGAGGAGCTATTCAAGTGTGAGAACGCAGCTCTGTAATTTTAGTCAAATAATACAACAGTAATATTTCTTATTTTTGTTAATTTTTTTTTGATTTAGTATTTTTATTTTATTTTTCATTTAGTAGTAGTTATAATAATAATCATAATAATTATTATTATTGATCTGGTAACACTTTAGTTTAGGGTCCAATTCTCACTATTAACTAGTCGCTTATTACTAGGATATTGGCTGTTTATTAGCACTTATGAAGCACATATTAACGCCATATTCCACATCGCTTAATCCTACCCAATACCTAAACTTAACAATTACTCTACAATTACTTAACAAAAACTATTGATACGCAGTAATTATGAGTTTATTGAGGCAAAAGTCATAGTTAAAAGTTAGTTAATTGTGAGATTTGGACCCTAATCTCCTAATTTTTTTAGCAGAAAAATAACAATTAGATTTTTCCCCCTACTGTGAACAGGTCTGACTGTTAGCAGGGAATTGGGCTGTTTCAAAAAGCACTGGGCATGATGGTTGACAGGACCTTCTTTTTCCATTCTTATTCCAATTCGTTTCCACAATGTCCTGCACAAGAAACTTAGTTCAAGTGCTTTCTAAACTGATCCCTTTATGGATCTTTCAGTACTACAAGCCCTCCCTGAAAGCTCACTCTTTGCTGTTGCCACTTTGTACTTCACGCCATACTAAGAGTTTACGAGAACAAAAGGAAACACTAGGTGCAGTTAGGAAGTGTAGCGAGCGAGAGATGTACAGGAGAAAGGGTAGAGAAAGAAGTGCACATAAAAGGAAGATGGAAGGGCCTTTTTAGAGGCAGAGGTAAAAACGGGCTGACAGCCGGATAGCTAAAGGCCTCGAAAAACAACTTGCTGGAGTCTGAAGAGATGGACAGAGCACAGGGAGAATGAGACAAATTGACAGTTAGGAGAGAGATGGCATGGATGGACGCACAGAGTATAATGGAGAGAAAACAAGAGAGAGAAAAAACTAACAGAAGATATGAGGAGTGTTGTTTGAAGCTCAGATTGACGTGCCTATTTTATGTATTATACTGCGGGACTGTTGAATCCTTGATTCTGATTGATTGATGAACGTTCAAAGATGTGCATTTTTCCCCTTATTAAATGCACAGATAAGTAGTTCCAGGCAGGTCTTGACCGCATTACAGTTCCTTATCACTTCGCCAAATGATTTCAGTTATTTCAAAGGTCCTTACAGCCTACAACAGCAAATGAACCAAAAAACCCATACAAAGACATTGACCAAGCAAATAAATATAGTAAAAAATAGGATAAAAAGGAAAAACTATTTCCATGTTTTCCTCATTTAACTGCATTTCATTATGAAAACCTTACTCTCTTCCGCTCTCTCTCTCATAAATGCACACACATACAGTACAGACACAAAGGAGGAAACATTCACACACAGAAACTTCTTGTCAGCGCTGCCCTGCAAATCTATTCATCTCTATCTGCATATCAAGCCTCTGTTATCAGCTCTTAAATTATGTTTTGGAATTAAAAATGGAAGGTTGGGATGAGATGCTTAAGAAATTAGTCCTACTCACAAGAGAGTTTTAAGGACAAAAAACTGACAAATGTCTTGAAATAAAACGTCTCGTTACGTTGGATGACGACGAATGGGGTTTCGCTTAGAACACCTATCGACTTCGAGTATTACAAAACGAGCCAATGGCAAAGAAAGGCCATGGGTCTGCGGAATGCGCATAGCGTATCTCCGCCTTACCTCGTGGGTATAAAAGGAGGACGCCGTCAACATGCAGATATGTTTCTTCGCTGAGGAGCCAAGACTGAGCTCAGGCGATCCCCGCGGTATAGCAGAAAGTGGCAGGAAGACGTAACGTCTCCGTTCCCTACTCAGGGAACAAGGGTTACATACGTAACCGAGACGTTCCCTTTCGTTGTCACTCCGAGTTACGTCGGATGACGACGAATGGGGTTACCAGTCTAATCACGCCACCTTCTCGGCTGTCTTCCAGTGCCCTGCGTAAATCTGAGATCCTTGTCGTGAGATTGGCACGGACGAAGGACTCCTATCTAGCACAGGAATACCAAGGTACACTGGGGAGCATATCCCATAGTTTAGAGGAAATATGCAATTATTGCCAACCCAGAGGGGGGGACTTAGAAAATACACATATGACCCGAAGGATGCATATGGAGAACACTGGGGTGTCCAGCCGCAGGTGGAATATTTCAACCCCAGGGGTGGCAAGGTGGCTTGCCAAGGGAAAGACACATGCTCAGAGAGGCTTACAGTGGAAATACACATCTGGGGGTCACTCAGGGGAGGGACCATGCACACGGGAGGCACCTAGCCGACGCACAGGCAATAGACACTGGCGCCGACGTCAGGAGTGCTGGAGGAACTCAGGGCTTTCGGGGAAGCTCACCTGAGGCGAATATCGCACGTATCCAGTCCGTGGAGTGGAATGGCGAGCAAGCGAAGACACCTGAGCGGGTCCAGTACTAGCTGGTTGAAGCGAGTACATGAGAGGACACAGGCTCCACTCGGAGATTGTAGAATCTGGCGAATGTGTTCGGTGTCGCCCAGCCTGCAGCTCTGCAGATGTCTGTCAGCGAGGCGCCATGCGCTAGAGCCCAAGAGGACGCCACACTCCGGGTGGAATGGGCAGTCACACCAAGGGGGCATGGTCGACCTTGCTGCTGGTAAGCCAAAGCAATGGCGTCCACTATCCAGTGAGACAACCTCTGCTTTGAGAGAGCCTTTCCCTTCAGCTTCCCACCATAACAGACAAAGAGCTGGTCTGAGGTCCTGAAACATTGCGTCCTGTCTACATAGGCACGGAGAGCGCGTACTGGACAGAGCAGTGCCAAGGCTGGGTCTGCCTCCTCCAGGGGCAGCGCTTGCAGGTTCAACACCTGGTCCCGGAAGGGAGTGGTAGGAACCTTGGGCACATATCCAGGCCGGGGTCTCAGGATCACGTGAGAGTAAGCCAGCCCGAATTCCAGGCACGCTTCGTCAACGGGCAGGTCCCCTACCCTCTTGATGGAGGCCAGTGCAACCAGGAGCGCTGTCTTCATTGACAGGAACTTAAGCTCTACTCATTGCAGAGGCTCAAATGGAGCACTCTGCAGGGCAGTTAACACCACTGAGAGGTCCCAAGAGGGAACGAGAGGAGGGCGAGGAGGATTCAGTCTCCTTGCCCCTCTCAGGAACCTGACGATCAGGTCGTTCCCTCCCAAAGACTTACCTTCAACGAAGTCATGCTGTGCGGCAATGGCGGCAACATAGACTTTTAGGGTGGAGGGAGACAGCCTTCGCTCCAACCCATCTTGTAGGAAGGAAAGCACGACGCTGATCGAACATCTCCGGGGGTCTTCTTGGCGAGGATAGCACCAGTTGATGAAGAGGTTCCACTTCAACGCATAGAGATGTCTCGTGGACGAAGCTCTAGCGGAAGTGATGGTAGCCACCACCGTAGGTGGTAGGGTACTCAAACCTGCCTCGTCCCATCCAGGAGCCAGACGTGGAGGTTCCAAAGATCGGGACGAGGGTGCCATAGGGTGCCAAGAGGGTGCCAAAGGGTGCCAAATCAGCTGAACCGACCGGGGATGGAGCCGCCATTCCCCCGGGAGGAGCTGGAACCGTGAGAGCTCGTCGGCTACACAGTTCAGAGCTCCGGAGATATAAATGGCACGAAGCGACCTCAGATGCTTCTGACTCCATAAAAGGAGGTGGCGGGCGAGTTGCGACATACGGCGGGAGCGCAGACCACCTTGGCGGTTGATGTACGCTACAGTCGCGGTATTGTCTTTTTTGATCGGACTAGTACGTGTTGGCCCTTGAGCAAGGCCCAGAAGCGGCGCAGAGCAAAACATACAGCCAGCAACTCGAGGCAATTGATGTGCCATAGGCGCTGGGGTCCTATCCAGGAGCCCGCGGCAGCACGTCCATTGCACATGGCGCCCCAGCCCGTGGAGGAGGCATCTGTCGTTACAACAACATGCCACGAAGCTCGTTCCAGAGGCACTCCGGCCCGTAGAAAACTGAGGTTCGACCACGGGGTGAAGGTCTGACGGCAGGTCGGAGTAACTGGTACTCGGAAGGTGCCGTGTTGCCATGCCCACGTCGGGACTCGGTTGCGAAGCCAAAGCTGAAGCGGTCTCATATCAAGCAATCCGAGCGGCGTTGCCGCGGCTGCAGATTCCATATGCCAGTGGAACCGCACTCTTGCCCTCGAACCGAGAAAAGAGATCCTCTGCACGGGGCAAAGTTTGCTCTTCTCCCAGTTGACCCAAAGGCCCAGACGAGCTAGGTGCCGAAGCACTAGGTCCCTGTGTTCGCAAACCTGAACTCGAGAGTGAGCTAGGATCAGCCAGTCATCGATATAACTCAGGATGCGAACCCCGTGTTCCCGAAGGGGAACAAGGGCAGCCTCGACGACCTTCGTGAAGATGCGAGGAGACAGGGCTAGCCCGAAAGGCAGAACCGCGTACTTGTATGCCTGCCCCTCGAAAGCAAACCGAAGGAACGGTCTGTGTCAAGGAAGAATGGAGACATGAAAGTAGGCGTCCATCAGGTCGATCGCTGCAAACCAATCCTGGGGCCGTATGCATTTGAAAACGCGTTTGGCGGTGAGCATCTTGAACGGCATCCTGTGAAGGGAGCGGTTCAGCACGCGTAAGTCCAGGATTGGCCGTAACCCACCGGTTTTCTTGGGGACAATGAAGTAGGGGCTGTAGCAGCCGGACCTCATCTCGGCTGGAGGGACAGTCTCGATTGCACCCTTCGCCAGCAGGGTGGCAATCTCTGCTCTCATGATGGGGGCATAGCCACCAACCAAAGTGGAGCGGACTCCCCAAGCGGGGAGGAGACCGTGCGAAATGAATCGCATAGCCGAGCCTGATGGTTCGCGCGACCCAGCGGGACAGACGGGGAGCTCTAACCAGGCTCCCAGGAACTGAACCAGCGCGATCATGCGAACCACAGGCGTCCCCCCGGAGGGGCAGCGAAGCGGAGTAACTGGCCCAGACGTGGACGGCCCGATGTGGGGGCACAGTTAGCAACCGCGCCCTGGCAGAAGGGGCCAGGGGAGGACCAGGCTGGTCGTCCCGCTGGGGCCTGCTCTGCCAGGGGTCTGGCGACAGAGGGGGACAGGGGCGAAGCGGTCCGTGGACGGCACGCCGTGTCAACCACCTCTGGGACAGAGGGGGACGAGGAGAGCACGGCTTGTGGGCGGCGCTCTGTGACGTCCGAGAACTCTCTATGCTCAGAGACGGGAGAGTCAGTTCTTTGGAGAATAAGGATTCTTCCCCGGCCCTCCCCCGGGGAAAGGAGTGGTCCTGCTACGAACTCCTGGAAAGAACGGATTCCCATCTCTGAGGAGCCCATGTCAAGAGCGCCGCTTAACCCGGCGTGTAGCGGGGGGCGGGGCTGGAGAGGACTGTGGTGTCCGACCGCGGCCTCCAGAGCCGACCCGGGTGAGCGGGCAGGGTGGGAGCCGCGGGGGGGGCGCCCTCGGCGGTAGGCAGACCGAGGGATCTGAGCGGACGGCGGGGCCGTCGGGGTCGTCGGGGCCGTCGAGGCCGTCGGGACAGAATCAACCTCAGTCTGCTCCATCCCGGAGGAGCCCGTCTCAAGAGCGCCGCTTAACCCGGCATGTAGCGGACGGCGGGGCCGTCGGGACAGAATCATTGTCAGTCTGCTCATGGGCGGCTGAGAGCTGTTGGGCAAGCCCTCAACCGCACCGCCGAAGAGGCTGACCTGGGATATGGGAATGTCGGACAGACGGGTCCGCGCGACATCCAGCACATCAGACAGGTTCAGCCACAGAATGGTGAGCATCACCTGACCCAGGGAGCGTACGGACACTTTCGTCGCTCGGAGAGCAAGGTCAGTGGCACCGCGCAGCTCAGTGAAGAGCCCTGGGTCAGTCCCGCCCTCGTGCAGGTCCATGAGCATCTGGGTCAGGTGGACCAGCAGAATGACCATGGCATGCAGTGAGGCGGCTGCCAGTCCCGTGGCACTATAGGATCTCACCACGAGTGTAGACGAAAAACTACCGGCCACGGGCGGGTGCTTAGGATTGCGCCGAGAAGAAGCACTCTGAGGACACATAGCATCGCAATAGAGCGTTCAGCCTGAGGGACCCCAGTGTACCCATGGGCAGCGGCCCCATCGAGGGGAGGAAAGGCAGATGAGATCAGCGAGCGGTCCCGAGAAGACAAGGGGGTCTTCTAGGACTTCGAGATCTCATCATGCACGTCCGGGAAGAAAGGTATTGGGGTTTGCCGTGGACGAGGGTCGGCGGCCTTACCCAAAAACCAATCGTCCCAGGAAAGCATGGCCGTCATCTCCGGATCAGACTCAGGCACAGCCGTATGCACACCGGAAGGTGGCAGCTGTGACGAGCCTTCACTTCCAGAAGACTCAAACCCACCTAGTGATGCTGCAACAGACATGGTATCTTCCTCTGTAGCTTCAACTGAAACACGCGGGCCACCAGAGGGTAGACTCGCGGGAATCAGCAGTTCACTAACGGGCACCGTCATTGAAGAGGGGGGCTGGGGTCGCGGACACATAGTCGGCGCCTTGTTCCAGACCGTAACCCTCAGGTCACCCTGGCCACCAGCCGAAGATCGGGGGGTGGATGAGGGGACTCTCACTCTTGCGAGTTCACCGAGTCTCGACCTATAAATGACACGATGATCACGTTTCCAGCGAGAACATGAGTCACCCACGAGCGCTGTTCAAGCATGATCAAAGCCCGAACACACTAGTCAGCGCTCGTGTCCATCAGAGTCCGATACCAGTCCGCTGCAACCAGAAATGCACGGGCGAGCCGTCTTTAAAAAGACGTGCCGCGTGCGAGCTCTTTTATGAGAGGAGAAAAAAACTCTGCGATGTTGAAGCGCACAGGGATACACACACACACACTGGCAGATCACTGCACAGATCAGCAGGCACTGTGAGCTCGCTGCAGATCGCCGTCACACCAACATCGGAGAGAGAGACTCGTCTTGTAGAGCGAAGTCAGAGATGACTGTGGAGTGAAGAAATATTCTTGGCTCCGAAGCGAAAACATATCTGCATGTTGCTGGCGTCCTCCTTTTATACCCACGAGGTAAGGCGGAGATACGCTATGCAAATTCCGCAGACCCATGGCATTTCTTTGCCATTGGCTCGTTTTGTAATACTCGAAGTCGATAGGTGTTCTAAGCGAAACCCCATTCGTCGTCATCCGACGTAACTCGGAGTGACAACGAAAGGGAACATCTGAACAATGTATTGAGTTGTGGTAAACGTTGTACAAGTGAATAGCCTAATTGGCTTTGGGCCGTTAAACTATTTGAAAAATAACACACACCCAAGGTATTTTTAATTGCTTGGTCAATGTCTTACATATAATAGAGCTTACATATAAATGAAGCAGTCACTTTTTATTTGGTCTTACTTTCCTAAAGAGCCTGTCATTCTACTACAGTACTTTCACAGCTCAAGTATGAGACCATTAAATAAGCAATGTTTTAATACTGTCCTTATTTAAACTTCAGTTGGAAAAATGAAATTAGAGTTGGTAAGTTTAATTATTTAAAATGGCTCATTTCAATGAAGTGATTCCAAACTCTGATTCAAAGATAAGTTTGGCATCATCACTCAAAAAAAAAAAAATGTCATGAAACTCTCTCTTTGTGGCTATTTACATGCTTTAAAATGTTTTAGTAAAAACAGATGTAGGTAAATAATTGTATTATATAAATAAAGTCTTGACTTGAAAATGATTCCTAGTGTTCCTAAGTGAAAACACAGCAAATTGTTTAATGGGGTCCTATTATGCTCATTTACAGGTTCATAATTTTGTTTATGGGGTCTACTAGAATATGTTTACAAAATTTGATGTTCAACAAACTCAATATTTATTGAGTTTATAATTTAATTGTTGTAGCAAGTGTTTTCACCCTCTGTCTGAACATTCTGTTTTAGTTTTGGTTTCTTTAAAACCTGCCTACCAAAAAATTCAGTCTGTACTGATTGGTCAGCCGGCCCCAGTCTTTTGTGATTGGTCTAGCGTTTAGAGCATGTGTTGGAAATGTATCGACTCTTAATAACCGCCAAAGGTCCAGCTCCAGAGGCTTCCTGCGCTGCAAACACTACTTTAACTATGCTATGGTGTCAGTTTTGCTATATCAGTTCAAGCCAAAGTCCGATAAAGATTCAACTGATCCGGCCTCACCCCACGTTTGTTGTGTATGTATTAGGTGGGAATTATTTAAATGAGGAATATTGTGACTAGTACGTGCCTGGAAAAGAAATACTAAAGACTACAATTGAGGCATTTTAGGTAGTTCAGAAACAGTGCTTACTGATATAGTTACTGATATAGAGAACAACTTTTGCTGTTTTCATTTAATTGGGCCCTAAACATTTTGATTTGTTTTGGCAACAAGATCTCATCAAAAGACTGAAAATGTAAAAAAGAGATCTATTTTTTAAGCTATATGGCCCAGCCCTAACACAAACTCTACATGTAAATCAGCTAGTGTGCCTCAGATTTTACTTTAGACAGAAGCAGGGAGAGTCGGGACAGAGCAGTAACTCACGCAGGCAAGTGTTGTCAGTGAAGAACTCTGTGAATCTGTCGCATTCCTCTTTGCTGTTGCCGCTGCTGCTGCAGTCGCAGAATGGAGACACGCTGATCTTGGGTGAACGCAGATAATTTGGGGTCATCACCGTACCTGGATAAGAAAGAATATATGTTCCAACATTCTTTGGGAATATTGTATTTTAAAAATTAAAGCATCAGTTTCGAATTTTAAAGCTAAATATATGCTTAATGTTTGCCTTGTCATCTTAGATTAGCTGTTATCTTGTTCTCACTGAGCTTTCTTAAAAAAACAATAATTTTGGTGCAGTGTGCCTCATAAAAACTATACTGTGGGGATGTGACACTGTTAGCCCACAAAGTGAAACAGTCTCCCACCGGTAGAACAACAACATGAGCTAATCACAGATTAATAGCTGCACTGCTGTATTCCCGTGTGTCCAGCTGCTGTATCTGTAGTGCTGCACACACGACATTGGGAAGACTTCCAGCACAAGCAAAACATAAAGAACTAGAGAACAAACACGTTTTCACATAGGCTTTCTCTATATACAGTGAGGTGAATAAGTTAGGACACCCATGCTAAAGTTGCCTAAAAAGAGGAATAAAAAAATAATCTTTTGGAAATTGATATGAATGCCTTAATTTAAAAAATGAGGAAAAATTCAACCTTTAAGGACACCAATTTTCTTTGTGGATGAATAATGTATCATAAATAAATAAATCAATGTTCTTCCTTAAAATACAGGGTGCATAAGTCAGGACACCCCTATGTTATATTCCCATAGAGCAGGGATGGGCAACTCCGGTCCTCGAGGGCCACTGTCCTGCAGAGTTTAGCTCGGACCCTGACAAAAATTATTTTTTAGTAATCCTGAAAACATTGATTAGCTTGTTCAGGTGTGTTTAATTAGGGTTGGAGCTAAACTCTGCAGGACAGTTGCCCTCGAGGACCGGAGTTGCCCATCCCTGCCATAGAGGCAGGAAGATTTTTATTTTTAAAGGCCAGTTATTTCATGGATCCAGGATAATATGCATCCTGATAAAGTTCCCTTGGCCTTTGGAATTAAAATATCCCCACATCATCACATACCCTTCACCATACCTAGAGACTGGCATGGTTTTATTTCAGTTAGCCTAGTACCTGGTTTGATTTGCATTGAAAGATGATCTTATGGAAAGTACCTCATGCCAATCTCTAGGTATGGTGAAGGGTGTGTGATGATGTGGGTCTATTTTAATTCCAAAGGCCAGGGGAACTTTATCAGGATGCATATTATCCTGGATCCATGAAATAACTGGCCTTTAAAAATAAAAATCTGCCTGACTCTATGGGAGTTTAACATGGGGTGTACTGACTTATGCACCCTGTATTTTAAGAAAGAACATTTATTTATTTATGATACATTATTCATACACAAAGAAAATTGGTGTCCTTAAAGGTTGGATTTTTCCTCATTTTTCTAATTAAGGCATTAAGATCAATTTCCAAAAGATGATTTTTTATTCCTCTTTTTAGGCAACTTTAGCATGGGTGTCCTAACTTATTCACATCACTTTATATCTCAGTGGATTGTATATCACTGTGAACTAGCAGTCACCCAGTATTAGTTAATAATCATATATCATGCTCTGTCTGTATACTCAATTCTGATTGGCTGGGAGGTGTGTAAAATTGTTTACTGCACAGGTACAGTAGTTCCAAGTCAGTTTAATCACTTTTCTATATTAATGTGCTGCTTTCATTGAAGCACACACGTCACTCGCACACACAGAAACGGGAGAACAGATACATGTTGTCAATGCTGCCCTCGAGACCTTTATTAATAAATGAACTTACTAAATCATTAATTAACCGCTACTGAATCGCTACATTATATTACTAAGCAAGGAGGAAGTAACATTGCTGTTTTTGAAGTAATTAAATCAAACATCAATGAAAGCTTAAGCTTGTCAAAGCGGGCAAATGACCATGGTATAAGCAGGATAATTCATGTCTAGCTGTGCATTAAACGATTTTAATGCACTCCGCAGGCTCCGTTTCACGTTGGGCGGTTATTTGCCTCCACGTTGTGCATTAAAACGGTTTATTGAATAGTCAGCTACCCATGGATTATCTCTTAAAAACATACCTCAAATTAAGTTATATATTATAGTTATATAATAGTTATATATATATAATATATAACTTCATTTGAGGTATAAATGTATCTTTCTGTCCAGCATGAAAGATACATTTATAAATGCATTGTTTCTCAGATGTTTTGTATTGAACTTGTTTATAAGTTACAAGACAGACTCACCAATGAGACCAGAGTACGACAGCAAGCAGTCAGCGTAGTTCTCCTTCAGACAACCAGAGAGAGAGCGGGGCTCAGACTGACAGTTAGTGAAGAAATCAGCCAGACGAGACCTGAAACACCAAATACACACTTTATATAGAATAGTTATCACCTTTTCTTGACATCTATTCTGGTACATTGAGTACTAGCAACATTACTTTATAATTAAATACTGTTCATTATAAATGAAATAAAACATATTTTGCCAAATATGTGTTTGTAAAGCAAACAACACACACAGTTCTTGGCTGTTAAATGTGTTGGAAGACTCTCAGCAGCAGTCTGTTGTAGTGTTAAGGACGGAGAAGGAATGTGTAAATGAATGTGGTGTGCCGTGTGTCCTAAGACACATGGTGTTGGAATAGTGTGGGATCTTTGCACAACCACACAGATGCTATTGGTACAGCTATGGGCTACACCTACTGTAGCATCAAAATGATCATGGGTACATAAACAGGATGGATATAAAGAGAAAGACAAACAATGAGAAAAAAAGCAAGCAGAATGGAGAATGTGAACTGTACAGACCTGGAGCACAAGTGCAAATATATTCCATTTATTTGTATAAGTGTCTGAGTGTGCCCCCAGAATGCCAAGCAGTGGCTCTTCTGATTGAGCAGGGTCATTAGCTGTCACTCTCTATGTGCCTAAAGACGTTTGCTTGGCAAAACTACATCTAGTTGAGCCAATGAATCCTTAACAAGCCACTTAAAGGACTCTGGGGTTGTTTCCTTCCTGCACAAACCAGATTTAGGGCTGCAGTTTTTATTGCTAGACTTCAATAATCACCTCGATTGTCCTCGCAATGTGCTCTCCTCCCTTACCTTAATAAACACTTTATTTCCCAATAGATGCAGCTTAGCTGCTCATGGCCATTGCTGTCCCTAGTGCTGAATATGTGTTATTACAGATGGCGTGTTATTACAGATGGCATGTTGTGATCTTGCCTCTCAGATTCATTGAGGCATTTCTTAGCACCTCTAAATAGCTCATTTTGCACTGCCATGTGTTAATACACATAAGATAAGTGTTGCCGTGAAGTGTGGATGTATGAACTTTACTTCTATATATGTAGTGAAATGCTTCTCTTTTCTGCTTCTCGTAGTGTTAAGGATGGAGAATGAATGTGTAAATGAATGTGCTGTGCCGTGTGTCCTAAGACATATGGTGTTGGAATAGTGTGGGATCTTTGCACAACTACAAATATGCTCTTGGTACAGCTATGGGCTACACCTACTGTAGCATCAAAATGATCATGGGTACATAAACAGGATGGATATAAAGAGAAAGACAAATACTGAAAAAAAAAGCGAGTTCCCTTTCGTTGTCACTCCGAGTTACGTCGGATGACGACGAATGGGGTTTCGCTTAGAAAGCCTATCAACTTCGAGTATTACAAAACGAGCCAATGGCAAAGAAATGCCATGGGTCTGGGGAATTTGCATGGCGCAACTCCGCCCCACCTCGTGGGTATAAAAGGAGGGAGCCGGCAACATGAAGATATGTTTTCGCTTCGGAGCCAAGTGTATTCTTCTCTCCACAAGCCATCTCTGAATTCTCAGCTTCACAAACGAGTACCTCGAGTGTTGGTGTGACGGCAATCTACGGCGAGAGCGTGCTTCCTGCTGATCTGTTGCAGTGGTCTGCCAGTCGGTGCATTTCTCCCCGGGTGATTCAACACTTGAGTTTTCTCTCACTAAAAGAGCTTACACGTGGCACGTCTTTTTAAAGATGTCTCGCCCGTGTACTTCTGGTTGCGGCAGATTGGTATCGGACTCTGATGGGCACGAGCGTTGCATAGTATGTTTGGGCATTGATCATGCTAGAGCAGCGCTCGTGGATGACTCATGTTCTCTCTGTGGGAACATGACCATCGCGTAATTATGGTCGAGACTCCGTGAACTCGCAAGAGTGAGAGTCCCCTCATCCACCCCCTGTCCTGCGGCTGGTGGCCAGGGTGACCTGAGGGTTACGGTCTGGAACAACGATTGTTTTTTGGGTAAGGCCGCCGACCCTCGTCCTCGGCAAACCCCAATACCTTTCTTCCCGGATGTCCATGATGAGATCTCGAAGTCCTGGAAGACCCCCCTGTCTTCTCGGAACCGCTCGCTGGTCTCATCCGCCTTTCCTCCCCTCTATGAGGCAGCTGCCCGTGGGTACACTGGGCTTCCCCCGGTTGAACGCTCTGTTGCCATGCAACTATGTCCTCAGAGTGCTTATTCTCGGGGCGAGCCTAAGCACCCATCCAAAGCCTGTAGATTTTCGTCGACCCTGGTGGCGAAGTCTTACAGAGCGGCGGGACAGGCAGCTGCTTCACTGCATGCTATGACCACTCTGCAGGTCTACCAGGCCCAGATGCTCAGAGACATGCACGAGGGTAGGACAAACCCAGGGCTCTTTGATGAGTTGCGCACCGTGACCGACCTTGCTCTCCGGGCGACAAAGGTTACCGCGCGCTCCCTGGGTTTGGTGATGTCCAGAGCTGTGGTCCAGGAGAGACATCTGTGGCTGACATGGCTGACATGCGGGACGCCGAGCGGACCCGCCTGCTTAACGCCCCCTTGTCCCAGGCCGGCCTCTTCGGCGGTGCAGTTGAAGACTTTGCCCAACAGTTTTCAACTGCCCAGAAACAGACCAAGGCCATCAGACACATTCTGCCCTGCCGGCCCGTTGCTGTCTCCACCCAGCCGGCCGGGCTGACGCCTCGACCTGTTTCCCGCCAAGGGCGCCCTCCTTTGGCTCCCGCCCCTCCCGCCCGGACCACGCAGCAGCCTCCACCCAGGGCCGGTCGCGGAGGAAGCCGTAAGAAGGCGCCACAGCCCTCTCCTGCCCCGCCCCCCACTAAACGCCGGGCCAAGCAGCGCTCCTGAGACGGGCTGCTCAGGGATGATGGTTGTTTCTCAGGAGGTGGTAGCAGAACCACTCCTTCCCCCGGTGGAGGGCCGGGGGAGAATCTTTTGTTCTCCACTCCCCGCTGCTCACCCACGGGTGGGCAGCACCCTAATGTGGTTAAAACCAGAAACAATCCCCTCTTCCCTGAGCTCATAGAGTTCTCGAGCGACACAGAGCGCCGCCCACAAGCCGTGCTCTCCTCGCCCCCCCTCTGTCCCTGAGGCGGTTGACACGGCGTGCCGTCCACGGACCGCTTCGCCCCTGTCCCCCTCTGTCGCCAGACCCCTGGCAGAGCAGGCCCCCGCGGGACGACCAGCCTGGTCCTCCCCTGGCCCCCTCTGACAGGGCGCGGTTGCTAACTGTGCCCCCACACCTGGCCGTTATGCCGTCCACGTCTGGGCTAGTTACTCCGCTTCGCTGCCCCTCCGGGGGGACACCTGTGGTTTGCATGATCCCGCTGATTCAGTTCCTGGGAGCCTGGCTAGAGCTTCCCCGTCTGTCCCGCTGGATCGCGCAGACCGTCAGGCTCGGCTATGCGATTCAGTTCGCACGGCTATGCGATTCAGTTCGCACGGTCTCCTCCCTGCTTCAGGGGAGTCCGCTCCACTTAGGTCGGTGGCAATGCCCCTATCATGAGAGCAGAGATTGCCACCCTGCTGTCGAAGGGTGCAATCGAGACTGTCCTCCAGCCGAGATGAGGTCCGGCTTCTACAGCCCCTACTTCATTGTCCCCAAGAAAACCGGTGGGTTACGGCCAATCCTGGACTTGCGCGTGCTGAACCGCTCCCTTCACAGGATGCCGTTCAAGATGCTCACCGCCAAACGCGTTTTCGAATGCATACGGCCCCAGGATTGGTTTTCAGCAATCGACCTGAAGGACACCTTCTTTCATGTCTCCATTCTTCCTCGACACAGACCGCTCCTCCGGTTTGCTTTCGAGGGGCAGGCATCCCAGTACGCGGTTCTCCCTTTCGGGCTAGCCCTGTCTCCTCGCATCTTCACGAAGGTCGTCGAGGCTGCCCTTGTTCCCCTTCGGGAACACGGGGTTCGCATCCTGAGTTATATCGACGACTGGCTGATCCTAGCTCACTCTCGAGATCCTGGGGCATATGGCATCTTTAGCCGCGGGCACGCCGCTCGGATTGCTTCATATGAGACCGCTTCAGCTTTGACTTCGCGACCGAGTCCCGAGGTGGGCATGGCAACACGGCACGCTCCGAGTACCTGTTACTCCGACCTGCCGTCAGTTCTTCACCCCGTGGTCGAACCTCAGTTTTCTCAGGGCAGGTGTCCCCCTGGAACGAGCTTCCCGGCATGTTGTTGTCTCAACAGATGCCTCCACCACGGGCTGGGGCGCCATGTGCAATGGACATGCTGCTGCGGGCTCCTGGACAGGACCCCAGCGGCTATGGCAGGTCAATTGCCTCGAGTTGTTGGCAGTACGCCTTGCCCTGCACCGCTTCTGGGCGATGCTCAGGGGTCAACACGTACTAGTCCGTTCAGACAATACCGCCACTGTAGCGCACATCAATCGACAAGGTGGTCTACGCTCCCGCCGTATGTCACAACTCGCTCGCCACCTCCTCCTATGGAGTCAGAAGCATCTGAGGTCGCTTCGAGCCATCTTCATTCCCGGAGCGCTGAACTGTGCAGCCGACGAGCTCTCACGGCTTCAGCCACTCCCTGGAGAATGGCGACTTCCTTTAACAGGGGTTGGAATGAAGGCTGTCTCCCTCCACCCTGAAGGTCTAGACCCCTGAGACCCCGGCCTGGATACGTGCCCAAGGTTCCTACCACTCCCTTCCGGGACCAGGTGGTGAACCTGCAAGCGCTGCCCCTGGAGGAGGCAGATCCAGCCTTGGCACTGCTCTGTCCAGTACGAGCTCTCCGCGCCTATGTAGACAGAACGCAGTGTTTCAGGACCTCAGACCAGCTCTTTGTCTGTTATGGTGGGAAGCTGAAGGGAAAGGCTCTCTCCAAGCAAAGGTTGTCTCACTGGATAGTGGACGCCATTGTTTTGGCATACCAGCAGCACGGTCGACCGTGCCCCCTTGGTGTGACTGCCCACTCCACCCGGAGTGTGGCGTCCTCTTGGGCTCTAGCGCATGGCGCCTCGCTAACAGACATCTGCAGAGCTGCAGGCTGGGCGACACCTAACACATTCGCCAGATTCTATAATCTCCGAGTGGAGCCTGTGTCCTCTCATGTACTCGCTTCAACCAGCTAGTACCGGACCCACTCAGGTGTCTTCGCTTGATCGCCATTACACTCCACGGACTGGATACGTGCGATATTCTCCTCAGGTGAGCTTCCCCGAAAGCCCTGAGCTCCTCCAGCACTCCTGACGTCGGCGCCAGTGTCTATTGCCTGTGCGTCGGCTAGGTGCCTCCCGTGTGCATGGTCCCTCCTCTGAGCGACCCCCACATGTGTATTTCCACTGTAAGCCTCTCTGAGCATGTGTCTTTCCCTCGGCAAGCCACCTTGCCACCCCTGGGGTTGAAATATTCCACCTGCGGCTGGACACCCCAGTGTTTTCCATTGGTTCCTTCGGGTCATATGTGTATTCTCTAAGTCCCCCCCCCCCTCCGGGTTGGCATTAATTGCATACTTCCCCTAAGCTTGGGATATGCTTCCCAGTGTACCTTGGTATTCCTGTGATAAATGGAGTCCTTCGTCCAGTCTTGACAGGGATCTCTATTTACGCAGGGCACTGGAAGACAGCTGAGAAGGTGGCGTGATTAGACTGGTAACCCCATTCGTCGTCATCCGACGTAACTCGGAGTGACAACAAAAGGGAACGTCTATGGTTACGTATGTAACCCTCGTTCCCTGAGTAGGGAACGAAGACGTTACGTCTGCCTGCCACTTTCCGCTGTACCGCGGGGATCGCCTGAGCTCAGTCTTGGCTCCTCAGCGAAGAAACATATCTGCATCTTTGCCGGCTTCCTCCTTTTATACCCACGAGGTGGGGCGGAGTTACGCCATGCAAATTCCGCAGACCCATGGATTTCTTTGCCATTGGCTAGTTTTGTAATACTCGAAGTTGATAGGCTTTCTAAGCGAAACCCTATTCGTCGTCATCCGACGTAACGTCTCCGTTCCCTACTCAGGGAACGAGGGTTACACACGTAACCATAGACGTTTTTTTTATGTAATAATATAATAAAAAAATATATTATATACTATTATAACAATTTAGTTAAAAAGCAGACTTTATTTTATATATGTAGTTGTGTTCAGAATTATTATTCCTCTTGGTAAATATGAGCAAAGCAGGTTGTGAAAATAAATCTGCATTGCTTATCCTTTTGATCGATCATCCAAAGATTTACAAAAATCTAACCTTTCACTGAAGTAAAGTGTTAATGATTTTAGGGCTGCAACAACGAATCGATAAAATTTATTATTAAAATACTTGGCAATGAATTTCATTATCGATTCGTTGTGTCGTGCGATATTTACGCCAGTCAATAATTCGCAGAGATGTTTGAGTATAAATTAAAAATGTATGTTCTTACTATTTATATCATTAAGATTTAATAAAGATTTTTTTTTAAATAATAATAATTAAAAGTATAAATTAAAAAAGTTGAGTGCAGAGCGGAGCAGATCTATGAGGCGCCGGACTGGACAAAAGTGAAGCGAACTCTGCGAACGAGCGCGAGAGAGACCGAGTGTGTCCGAGATCGCGGGAGAGAGACCCAGTGTGTCTGTGCGCAAGTGACAGTGCGCAAAAGAGACAGAGTGTGTCTGCTCACGAGAGAGACTGAGTGTGTCTGAGCATTAGTAAATTGGTAGATACTACATAGTAATATATAATTACTATATAAGAGGCATGGAAGTTTGATAAATGGATAACAATATAAATAAAAACAACAATTAAATTCTTACCACTGAATTAGCAGACTGTGATTTCAATCAGATAGACAGAAGATGAAAACACTTTCTTGTCCCAAGTAACACTACAAGGGGAATATTTTTTCCACAAATTGCAGCACTGAATTTTTCATTCTTTACTCTAAATGACTCCTGCAAAATACCTTACACATCATAGGAGATCGTCAATCCATTGTATTTGTTTTTTTATATTATTTTATATTGTATTTATATTTTATATACATTTTATGTACAATTAATATTAGGATAGACTAGAGATATTATCTTCTGTTATAATTATTATTATTGCTATTATTATTACCTATTATCCATGCAAAAGTCCAAAAAAGACTTGTCTTTTTTGTGCATTTGCTTGTCAAATAATGTCAAACATTTTGTTAAAGATTATAACATCTTTAACAAAAAACAAAACATAAGTTTGTGAGTGTGTGCATCAGTGAGTGTGAAAGTTTGTGAGTGTGTGCGAGTGTAGTGAAACTTCTGACGTTCAGACAAATCCAGTTAAGTTTTCTGATTTGTAATTTTCTTTATTTTTGTATAAATTATTTATTGTTCTGACAGCTCAGGTCGCTTTATCTTTTTGTACACTTTTTTTTAAAGCCTATATATTTGGCAGATGTAAAGCATACATGTGTATGTTTTTTGTTAGTCCATTTTATTATTATTACTTTAACTGCTCAGGGATGTTCAAGGAGCAACCTGTTTGTGCACGTTCTGAAGATTTTTTGCACAGTACATTTTTTCACTATTAGTTCTGTTTTTGAATAAAGAGTTAGAAATTAATGCTTTTTTTAATTTTATTTTTTTATCCGATTCATTGATTAATCCAAAAAATAATTAACAGATTAATCGATTATTAAAATAATCGTTAGTTGCAGCCCTAAACGATTTATTATTTTATTAGAACTTAATTAACCAAACAATATTAAAAAAATGCTCAAGAGAATAACATTTTGTAACTTTGTTGCCTTTTGTAAACCAGTTCAGACCTGCAGATGTAATTGGTCTTGCATGATGCTTGCAGTGTCAGGCAGTTGGGCCTTTCCTTGTCCTCATATGAACAGGCTGGCACGATGGTCTGGCGTCTGCGCTCAGAGCAGGCCGACTGATCCCCTAGAGGACACGAGCAGAAGAGCATACCGTAGCTGTGTTTGGGCGGCACCTTGTCGAAGAACTGTCGCAGGGCCTTGTGGCACTTCCGTTTGTTACAGACTTCAGCCGTTGAGACTCGGCTTGTGCAGGGGCTTATGTAAGCCGAACGGTATTTCTTACAGGTGTCGTTTAGGTTGCAGGCCTTTGCAGCATTCAAGCAGTTGTTCTCCTTTGCTAGCGCAGGCTCACCTGCAAAGACAGAGAATACACAATATAACAAATTATTTGGTGAAGTGTGTTCCTATTGACTGTAGTGTACAGTATTTAACAGTGTTAAGTTTGACAGCAAACTTTGATTTAGTTTTAGTCATAGTCTGTTATATTTTAGTAATCTAAACTATTTTAATCTAGTTTTAGTCAACTAAATATCATAAGATTTTAGTCGACTAAATCTATAGTAAATATAATGGGTTTAGTTAAGCATCACTCTAAAATTTCCGAACTCATTATATACTCTTTTGAACATCCAATACAGACAGATTTAACTGCTTTGACATGTCCTTATATTAAAATGAAATAAAACCACTTCTCATAAAGAAACAAGAACATGTTCTTTTTTTCATTTAATGATATATGCATTCTTTATAACAAAATAGCATTGCACATTCTTCAGTCTTCCAATCAGACATTAATTACAGATAACAGTCTGTCTGTCCATCACTTTAAGGCAAATACACAAATCCAAAACACTGATTCACATCCAATATTCTCCCAACTGTTTACGTTTAAGACATAACCGACTGTTTACGTGAATACTTGCCAAAACTTTTATTGTTGGCATAATTTTGTGTGGATTAGTCCATTCAAGCGTTAAAAAGATGCAAAAGACAATTCAATTCAGTAGGCTACTTGTACTGTCTGAAATTCGGCTTTCTGAAAGACGGACTGAATTGAGCTCTCTTTCGCGTCGTCACGCTTTTTAAGATTTATCCATATGTCTGCTCTTTCTCCCAGATGTTCACACTGAACGTTTTGAGACATGCGGCAAGTGTATCCCAACTTATATCCCACAGGGTAGATTAGCACGTTACAATTTAATTGTGCCAATCAGAAGCCGATTAGAATCAATAGCCGAATACAGACACTCTCTTTCTGTCAATCGTTTTGCCTGTCCTTTGAGGCGGGGTTTTGCAGAGAGGGTGTGTGGTTGAAATGAGCATAATCAGCAGCTTACATCACCTTTATATCTGTAAAAATAAATAAATAACGACAAATACAAATAAACTTTTAAAAGTAAAAAAAAAAAGATTCCATAAGAGAAATAAAAAAAGAAAGCAGAACAAACAGACAATGAAAAACAAAGAGTCTGATACTGTCCACAGCGTTGAAACCCCTGCTCCACCAAAAAAAACAAAAAAACAAAACAAAAAAAACTTTCATTTGAATAACCCACGGCACTGTCAGGCATGTGAATTAATCATCCCTATTTCTGCAGGTCTGCCAAAACACAGAGGCTGTTTATAAGGAACCTGTTTTTTGTTTTAGGCTGTTTTTTTATGTTAAATGAAACTGTGCTCGTCCCTTTGGATCCCTGCAGCCTAAACAAACAGTCATCTTGACCGAACAGGGGAGTCATCAAAGCGGCCGGCACGGCTCTTCTCTCGCCTGTCAGCTACGGCTAATTGCTGGCTTTCTAGCACATTCCACCATTAACTAACATTTCTGGAGACTTGCTGAGCTACAGCAGCAGTTTGGTTTATAATGAGAGCCAATTAAAAACAAGAGATGGGTTGTATTAGAGTGAGGGTGGGGTGTACATGTGCATGTGTGTGTAAAGCCAGTGCTAATAAGATGGTTGTCTTTAAGGGAGCCCAGGAGGAGACTGTATCCACAGAGCCTAGCAGCAGGAGGTGATGCCATTTGCTCATGTAAGTCATGTTGGATCAGACCAAGGCTAAAAACAAGTGTATGAAATGGCTTAAGGCACTTTTCCACAATCTCCAACATTAGTGTTTAATACGATTGTCGCATTTTGCCCCCTAGTGGCAGTCGCACAGAAGTTTTTAAATCAGTCATGAAGCAGCTGTTTACCTTCGCTTCTGTAAAATGAATGAATGATGAATGTATGAAAATATCCACACAAAACAAATACGTCTGAAAGAAAAGCACAGTAGGTTTTCTAGGGCTAATCAATGTAAATAATTATGTAAAAATTAAAAAAAATATTATTTCTGCCCATTTTACAGAAATAATAATTAGTAATTCTCACCTGACGCTCATAGTTTTGATTATAATGCATCACATTGGGTCGCACATGACCTAAAAAATTCCCATTTGCAAGAACTCCATGCATCTCCTGTATTACTCTCCATTCGAAATCAATGACATCCAGTCTGTATTTGTTGGACATACTGAAAAGGATGC
Source organism: Siphateles boraxobius (assembly GCF_051911475.1). Lineage (NCBI taxonomy): Eukaryota > Metazoa > Chordata > Actinopteri > Cypriniformes > Leuciscidae > Siphateles > Siphateles boraxobius. The sequence goes on along the minus strand of NW_027508811.1, from coordinate 18,461,900 downwards.
TTCAAATTGTGCACAATGCAAAGCAAAATGTAGTAATATTTTATCAAAAACTATCCAAACTTCTGCCTCTGAAATGCCTTACATAATGTCATAAATCCCTCTTTACCTTTTTAACCCCTTCCAATACCTGACTTCTTGTGTTATGTAGCCATAGCCTTCACTCAAATTGTGTTTGTAAAATGGACTGGTAACAATTTTTGCAGTATGCTTCTGATAATAATGCACAATAATAAGTAGATAAGATCAGTGCTGAGTGATGACTGTCTCTATAACAAGTTAATGTCAGTCTGTGCTGAAGTCAATAGCATATACAAAATCATTAAAAAATGTGAGGTCAGTAAGACTTCATCAAACAAATAAAGAAAGAAGAAATTAACAATCAGCAAGGATGCATTAAATACATTTATAATGTTACAAGAGATTAATTTAAAAAAAGAATGCTGTTCTTTTGAACTTTCTATTCATCAAATAATCCTGAAAAAACTTCATCAAGGTTTCAACTAAAATATAAAGCAGCAAAACTGTTTTTAATAACAATAATAATAATAATAATAAGAAATGTTAATTGAGCATTTATCAAATCATTGCATCCTTGGTGAGCATAATAAGTGTCCTTTCAAAAACATAAAAAACCCACAAATCTTTAAATAAATATATTTTTTTATAAAACAGTAGTGTATCTTAATGAGATGCACTATGACCCCTTGACCTTCCATAGAACAATGTAAAACAACACGCTCCACTCAATCTTTTAACCGTGTGGACTGTAATTCACGAGTTCACACTTACAAATAAGTGAAATAGAATAAATGGTATGCATATTTGGCGTGCTGTCCGAGGAGAGGGCTCCGGGCTCTGTATTTGGCCCGAACCCAGAGTACTCCCCCCGTATGCCTGGCGGTGGAAGGAACAAGCCGAGAGTGAGGTGTCGGGGTGGTGGAGGGATGCTGAAAAACTGTTAAAGAATGTAGGTGAGTCGACTGAGTTCCTATATACTGTGTATGCTTCCTCTCATGCTGATGGGATAGTCATGATGATTGTTGATGGCAAGTTAATTGGATTGATTATTTGAACATGCTCCTGAACTTTGTTTAGTGAAACATCATTTCAATATACATACACACACACACACAAACACGCACACACACGCGCTCACACACGCACACGCGCACACAAAGAAGCATGTACACACATTTAAAGTCCATCTGCCCAGACAACATCAGCCCATTCAAGCCCTTCAGCAAAGAAAAGTCTCTCTCTCTCTGTTTTTCTCTCTGAGAATGGGTGCTTATCTTTGTGTGGAAGAAAAAGTGGAATGCAATCTCGCTTATTCATAAACAGTGTGATGTTCTCAGTCAGAGCATCAGACATGCACACACACTTTCACACAGACACTCAAAGCCAAAAAAAAAAAACCCTCTCTGCCGAGTTACACCACTGTCAGATGTCATCATTAAAAAAAAGACATTCTCTGTGTGTGTGAGTGTGTGTGCGATGTGCCCTTCTGATCTGATGCCCTGAGGCTGACAAGAATAAAAAACCTATTCTGTGGCTTGGCACAATTGGCTTCAGGTTGAAACAATCCTCTACATCTGTCTGCATCCTTCACCTCTTGTATGAACCCTTAGTACCAGATGTCACACAGAAGAGACTGACCAAATCACACATGAACACACATACACACAATCCATATAACCAATGTCTAACATTTAAACTCCTCAAGCACCACGCAAGAATAAAAAGGGGCTATGGCGGGTAAATAAAACATTTACTTGCGGTTAGCTGGTAATTTTGTGAAGAATTGCTATATAATACAAGGTTTAAACCCAATTGGCGGGATCTGTGGGAATTAGTAAAATTATGCTAAATACAAGCATTATTTAACCGGAGCAAATGAGACGCGTAAGTGAGAGGACGTGGATGTGTGTCAATTCACCATCGGAGAGAAGATAGCGAGAACGCGCAGCTGATGATTTTGCATGTTCCGTTGGACACAAAACGGACCAGCACGGAGACGAAAAGACGTAAGACTGACGGGCCAGTCACCGGTCCAGGCTGATCATCATGAGGAAAAACGTCCGATTCCGGTCCCTGGCAAGTCAATCGGTGCATCTGTAAATCACACATTTACCCCACACCTCACACACACTGGCCATCTTGCCTGGTAGGTAGAGAACCCCCTTCCCTACTGTGTCTCATCTCTGATAAAGCCTAAAATTGATTAGTGTCTCCTATTTCCTTCCTCTTTAGGCTCTAATGTTCAATTTACAGGAGAATCAGTCTGAATAATGACCTTGAATGCTATTAGCAAACCTGAGTATTTACAGATCTGCTTCTTGTGTTTTATTTGGACTGTTATCAGTTATCATCTGTTCTTTCCTTGAGCCAGTACAATAGTGATCTAACTGTGGGTAAGCAAAGTTTTTTTTCCAGATTTGTATTTATTTATATTGATTTACATTAAACAATAAATTGGAGCTTTAGTGCAGCAGATAGAATGTGTGTTCTTTAGAAGGTGGAGCTCACATAATCTCACAGGTGTGTGTTCCTGTAGCAGCTCAACCTGCAAAGTACTTGTAAGGCACTAGCAACACCAAGGACAGGGGTTCAATTCTCAGATAGATAGATTGGATGATGGATGGTTGATTGGATGGCTGGATGGATGGATAGGAAAAAAGGCAAAAAGCTCCAAAATATAAATGAAAACAATTAGGCTAACTTGTTTTGCCGGTGTGTAGCAATACAGAGAACATACACGTTCCAATTCAATAAAATGTGAGCAAAGGCACTGTGTCACTCTTTTAATTCTCTCTCTCGTCTCTGCTGTTTTAAAATACTTTCTCTCCAGGATCAGAAAACAGAGGCCTGATTAAATCTTAATAAAAGCCTCACCTGAGGGTTAATGGGAAACGTACAGTGAAACGAGGAGGGGAGGCCAGCAGGCTCCTCTCATACTTTATCTGGAACTGTAATGTCACCAGCGATTAGCAGAGAGGTCGTGGATTTGATTAAAACACCACCGTGATTAGAACCTGATGTCCCCTTGAGTGTGTGCACTGTGTGTATGTGTGTGTGTTAGTCTCTCACTATAACTTTTTATGTGCCTTTCAGGTGATTGTTTCTATAATTGTATCTTTATTTGCTTTCCCTGCAGTCCAGTGACTGAAAACAAAGACATTTTAATGAGACTAAAAGGATGGGAAACATTAAAAAATACTTCGAATGACACTACTGGTGTGTGTCCAGGTTTTCCCTCCCTGTGTTCATACAGATGTAGATTCATTACTGGAGATGTTTGATAATATAAGGTAAGGACTGTGATTGATAATGTGTTGTAATTAGTCAGCTATATAGGGGCTCTGCCAAAGCCATGTGTAGTCCTAATGAACACCTTATGATTAAAATAAACACAAAAGCATATAATGACATAAATACAACTAAAACATCATGCAATAAAAGCTACGAGTAACAGGTCATTTTGTTGGTTTCTATTCCTAGCGTTGTGTTTAGTAGCCACACCCACAGCAAAATCTCATTGGTCCAAAATTCTAACTACAATAACTGTACATTAAACATTCAAAATATTTTCACCACTGGTACTCAGTACAAGAGCTTTTTCCTTGTATACCATCAGTGAACCAGAGAAGCCACGTGGTTGGAAAGAAGACCCTCTATTTCTCCTGTCTTTTGGTTCCCTGTAGTGCTTAATAAACTCTGTTTCTGCAAACAATCCTCCAGTTTAATAAAGCCAAATGAAACAGTAGCCTTCCTATAACTCAAGACCTCTGTAATTGATCCCTGAAGCCCTTGTTCTGTCTCTCCTCACTCTTTCGATCAAGGTGGTATGCTCTCAGAGAAGGACATTCCTCTAAGTATTTCTTCAGGGTGCATAGGGTTTCGGTAGTGATTGGTTAAATCCTAAGGTAATGGTGGGTTTGGTAAGGAAACCGGTGTTGACAATATTATGTTGGCTAATAAAATATGATACTTAGTATTAGTAACAGTTTGAGTAATTCTGAGTAAACTAGCAATTGATGCCTTGGCTATGTGATTAGCCTGAAGGACTTATGAGCAGCACCCATTATATTTTTATTATGTCAGATATCTCCACTCCCACCAAAATGGGAGGTTGTTTGAGAATTTAACATCCCTCACACACATACACACTCCCTCCAGCTTTAGCATCACCATCCTGGTAGAACTCTCGAATGATGAGGATTCATGGCCCAGACTGCCTGGCCCTGTACACAAACATGATCTGTGAGGCATTAATATGCACAGACATACCCCAATCTTCAGTGTCACCAACCCCCCCGGATTCTTTGATGAATAAAGTGTAAAAAGTAACATTTATGAATACAATTATCAATTTTATTTATTTATTTGTAATTACTGACCCCAAACTTTTGAATGTTTATTTATAGTTTATTTATTTATTAATGAAGGTCCTTCACACTAGGCAAGGCAAGATTGTATTGCACATTTCATACAGTGGTAATTTTTTTAATTTAAAAAGTTAAATTTAGAAATACATTAAAACACAACAAAAACCTAAATACTTTTCAACATATATGGATTTTCATGATTTTTCATTGGTTTCATATACATGTGAACATAATTGCATTCATAATTATATTAAAATATTTTCTGTCAAATTGTAATGACCTGTTATGTAAGAGAGTGAAGGCCATCTACAGCACAATGAAGCAGGGCGTGCAGTTTGCAGGAGCTTTGCTGCAGGTCTTGATAAACATGGCCAAAAACAACATCATTACTAAGTTAGTTTCGGCAGCTTGTGATATAAAAGTTTTTCAGGTCCAAACCCAATGCTTTCATGACTGTGAATAATTTTTTATTTAATTTGGAATCGATCAACTCACCAAAGTGAGACAGAATGGTGAAAATTCGGTGAAAGTGCATCTATTGCCAGAGGCTTAAAGTGTAGTGTATATAACCTCCAAAGTGCAATCAGGCTAAAGCAGCAGTGCTTGGCTCTGATTGGACAGTACTTGTTGCATGAAAACTGGCAGCACTGATAGAGGCCATCTGCTCTGAAACTCAGAGGGTTGTGCGGCTTACCAAGCGCCCTTAAAATGACAGCTAAAACTACTATTGAGACTTGTGAAGCATCAGACAGCTCTAGTCCTATAACATCTGACAGACGTCACAGTCATCACTGCACTCTTTATCATTGCGCCTACTGACTATGAGTCAAAGGTCACGCTGAAGTGAAGAGACATCGCATCAGACAGCTCTACTCGTGTGTGAATCCTCTAAGAGAGAAGGAACAATGTGGGAGGGAAAATACTTAAACGGCAGTCACGTTCAAAAGGCGCCCACTGACTGAACTGCTCATAAAGGACCGGAAAAGAGAGAGATTGCTCTGAGCTAATGCGGAAACCAACTGGGAGTGTAGTATCAGTGTGGCTATCTAAACTGGCAGTCATATGCGCCTGCTGCACTTCTAAATCACACAAGTACTGTGATATTTCTTTCTGCTCACATTCAGAAACAAAAATACGGAGAGCTGTTTAGCAGACCCAGGGGCTTTTGTAATGAGAGAGGTAAATGTGGCTGTATGTACTCAGGTTAAACAACTTTTCAAAAGAAAAGTGAGATTTCTATTAGCGATGGGTCAGCATGTTGATCCATCAAATTAATAGTTCCCTTTCGTTGTCACTCCGAGTTACGTCGGATGACGACGAATGGGGTTTCACTTAGAACGCCTATCGACTTCGAGTATTACAAAACGAGCCAAAGGCAAAGAAATGCCATGGGTCTGCGGAATTTGCATAGCGTATCTCCGCCTTACCTCGTGGGTATAAAAGGAGGACGCCGGCAACAGGCAGATATGTTTTCGCTTCGGAGCCAAGAGTATTTCTTCACTCCACAGTCATCTCTGACTTCGCTCTACGAGACAAGCTTCTCTCTCCGGTGTTGGTGTGACGGCGATCTGCAGCGAGCTCACAGTGCCTGCTGATCTGTGCAGTGATCTGCCAGTGTGTGTGTGTGTCTCCCTATATGCTTCAACATCGCAGAGTTTTTTTCTCCTCTCATAAAAGAGCTCGCACGCGGCACGTCTTTTTAAAGGACTCTGATGGGCACGAGCGCTGTCTAGTGTGTTTGGGCTTTGATCATGCTTGAACAGCGCTCGTGGGTGACTCATGTTCTCGCTGGGAACGTGATCATCGCGTCATATATAGGTCGAGACTCGGTGAACTCGCAAGAGTGAGAGTCCCCTCATCCACCCCCCGATCTTCGGCTGGTGGCCAGGGTGACCTGAGGGTTACGGTCTGGATCAAGGCGCCGACTATGTGTCCGCGACCCCAGCCCCCCTCTTCAATGACGGTGCCCGCTAGTGAACTGCTGATTCCCGCGAGTCTACCCTCTGGTGGCCCGTGTGTTTCAGTTGAAGCTACAGAGGAAGATGCCATGTCTGTTGCAGCATCACTAGGTGGGTTTGAGTCTTCTGAAAGTGAGGGCTCGTCACAGCTGCCACCTTCCGGTGTGCATACGGCTGTGCCTGAGTCTGATCCGGAGATGACGACCATGCTTTCCTGGGACGATGGGTTTTGGGTAAGGCCGCCGACCCTCGTCCACGGCAAACCCCAATACCTCTCTTCCCGGACGTGCATGATGAGATCTCGAAGTCCAAGAAGACCCCCTTGTCTTTTCGGGAACGCTCGGTGATCTCATCCGCCTTTCCTCCCCTCGATGGGGCCGCTGCCCATGGGTACACTGGGGTCCCCCCGGCTGAACGCTCTGTTGCGATGCTATGTGTCCTCAGAGTGCTTCTTCTCGGCGCGATCCTAAGCACCCGCCCGTGGCCTGTAGTTTTTCGTCTACGCTTGTGGCGAGATCCTATAGCGCCACGGGACTGGCAGCCGCCTCACTGCAGGCCATGGTCATTCTGCTGGTCCACCTGACCAGATGCTCATGGACCTGCACGAGGGGGGGACTGACCCAGGGCTCTTCACTGAGCTGCGCGCCGCCACTGACCTTGCTCTCTGAGCGACGAAAGTGGCCGTACGCTCCCTGGGTCAGGTGATGCTCACCATTCTGTGGCTGAACCTGTCTGATGTGCTGGATGTCGCGCGGACCCGTCTGTCCGACATTCCCATATCCCAGGTCGGCCTCTTCGGCGGTGCGGTTGAGGGCTTGCCCAACAGCTCTCAGCCGCCCATGAGCAGACTGAGGTTGATTCTGTCCCGATGGCCCCGCCGTCTGCCCAGATCCCTCGGTCTGCCCACCGCCGAGGGCGCCCTCCCGCGGCTCCTTCCCCGCCCGTTCACGCCCGTTCCTCAGAGATGGGACTCAGTTCTTTCCAGGAGTTGGTAGCAGGACCACTCCTTTCCCCGGGGGAGGGCCGGGGAAGAAACCTTATTCTTCAAAGAGCTGACTCTCCCGTCTCTGAGCACAGAGTTCTCGGACGTCACAGAGCGCCGCCCACAAGCCGTGCTCTCCTGGTCCCCCTCTGTCCCAGAGGTGGTTGACATGGCGTGACGTCCACGGACCGCTTCGCCCCTGTCCCCCTCTGTCGCCAGACCCCTGGCAGAGCAGGCCCCCGCGGGACGACCAGCCTGGTCCTCCCCTGGCCCCCTCTGCCAGGGCGCGGTTGCTAACTGTGCCCCCACATCGGGCCGCTATGCCGTCCACGTTCGGGCCAGTTACTCCGCTTCGCTGCCCCTCCGGGGGGACGCCTGTGGTTCGCGTGATCCCGCTGGTTCAGTTCCTGGGAGCCTGGTTAGAGCTTCCCCGTCTGTCCTGCTGGGTCGCGCGGACCATCAGGCTCGGCTATGCGATTCAGTTCCTACGGTCTCCTCCCCGCTTGGGGAGTCCGCTCCACTTTTGTCGGTGGCTATGCCCCCATCAGGAGAGCAGAGATTGCCACCCCGCTGGCGAAGGGTGCAATGGAGACTGTCCCTGCAGCCGAGATGAGGTCCGGCTGCTACAGCCCCTACTTCATTGTCCCCAAGAAAACCGGTGGGTTACGGCCAATCCTGGACTTGCGCGTGCTGAACCGTTCCCTTCACGGGATGCCGTTCAAGATGCTCAAACGCATTTTCAAATGCATACGGCCCAGGATTGGTTTGCAGCGATCGACCTGAAGGACGCCTTCTTCATGTCTCTATTCTCCTTGACACAGACCGTTCCTTCGGTTTTCTTTCGAGGGGCAGGCATCCAGTACGCGGTTTTCCCTTTCGGGCTAGCCCTGTCTCCTCGCATCTTCACGAAGGTCGTCGAGGCTGCCCTTGTTCCCCTTCGGGAACACGGGGTTCGCATCCTGAGTCATATCGACGACTGGCTGATCATAGCTCACTCTCGAGTTCAGGTTGCGAACACAGGGACCTGGTGCTTCGGCACCTAGCTCGTCTGGGCCTTCGGGTCAACTGGGAGAAGAGCAAACTTTGCCCCGTGCAGAGGATCTCTTTTCTCGGTATGGATATCGACTCGGTCGCCATGTCCGCGCAGCTTACGAGCTAGCGCGCGCGCAGTCACTGCTGACTTGCCTGAGACAGTTCGAGGGCAAGAGTGCGGTTAGAGGGGCAGAGTTTGAGCAGTGAGAGTATCAAAATGATTGAAGAAGTCACCAGTAGAGCACGTTTAGACATTTTGATTAAAAATTACGATGTCAAATATAAAAATAAGGAAAGCATTGAAAATTCGTTTACAATAAGACAAAAACTTTTTTTCATGCCGACTTTAAAAGCATATCTTAAGACCTCAAGCATTTGGTTACATTCAGATGCAGACCATCTAGCTGCTCATTAACGCACACAATTTTACTATATGTGGTGGACCATAAATCAGCCCAATTATCCAGGGCTAAGACGGTATACTCAACTAGTTCTTCAGACAACCCACTGACTAGTTGATTATGAAAATGAAAAGTTCTATGCATCCCCACTTTCTATTTATCAGGCCAAAATCAAATTTTCGCAAATGAAACAAAATAAAAAAGTTATGAATATCCATTTTATATAAGTTTACAGTTATATTTAAATCAGCATCCCACCACTTTAAATAACTATATGAGTAGTTGGGTGTGCTCAGTGTTCAGCGGTGCAAAAGTCATCAGAGAATGTAATCTCGCTTGTTCTCTCTCCAGCTTTTAAGAGTCCCTGGTCTATTATTATATCAGAGATATGATATTTCTCTTTGCCATCCTTGTCATTACTCAGAATGTCAGCTGCCAATCATAGGAGCCATGCAGAGGAAATGAACAGTTTGTTCTAAATGCTGAAATCTACAGCTTTCATTCAGTTTGAGAGGTTACAACAGGGATTCATGCATCTAAAGGGATTTTCAGACACCTGAAAAAAAATAACTCTCAAAGCAGGAATCATTTGATATCTAAACTTACAAGAGATGGTTGAACATTAAAACTAAAAACAACATCAACATAAAATACCTAAAATGAATTACAGAGACAAAGTTAAGGATAGTATTTGAGCTGAATTATTCTAGAAGACAGGAACGAGAGCTTAAAGATAACAAAGTGATTAACATAATGTGACATAATAGCAAACGTTTAATCAACACAGTTGGTGGTTACAGTTGAAAAGTTTACATTTTGCTGAAAAACAAACATTGTCTCCAGTCTATCAACCTTTATAATTGGTCTGTAGTGTTGCTGAATTCACAAACCATTGCAGACTCACAGGTTTGATTGATGATGCTCATTTCCTAAGCGCTGTCTTCGACACTTAAAGTGCATATGACCTAGTTCTGTTGGCTATACATTTTTAATTTAACATCCACAGTGGTAAAGTATGCCCTGAAGATGGATGACTACTGCACTCCCAATTCTGGCAGGTATAGTTGAGGATCGCACAGCAAAAACAGTCAGGTTTGGCAGAGATTGGGGCAAAGAGAAACAGAAAGACCTAAGCCCCTTTCACACAGAGATTCCGGAAAATACACGGATAAAGTGACCTGGGATTTGACCCGGGTTCGTTTGACTTTGGTTCATTCACACTGCCAGTGATTTTCCGGAATCAGAGAGTTCGTTCACACACAACCCGTAAAAATCCCGTAAAGACACGTGACATTGATGTGACATGTAATGTATCAGCAGCGTCTATAGTTTGCTTATGAGCTGCGATTTCTCTCTAGAGAAACCACGCTTGTGCATTTTTTCTGTGATTCGATCATAAACTAGCACATTACGTAACGTTTCACAATCGCGTACAATCCCGGCTTCAGCGCCATCATTACGACACGGCATTGATTACGGCTTTTGTTCACACAGCACGCGTTCCGGGACTGAACACGGCAATGTTACTAGGTCCCCAACCCGGCATCGACCCCAGCATCAATCCTGGGTCATGTTTGCGTTCCAAGTTTCACACAGAAGGTGTTCTGGCAATTTCCCGGGATCAACGCGCTGTGTGAAAAGGGCTCTAGAGAGCGATCACAGAGGCTAGAGACTAACTGTCATACTGTAGGCTACATTATAACATTGTGATGCCAACTACACCACTATTTCTTTTTATCATTTTACAATATAGTATAGATTTATAACTGGCCATTTATCGGACATAACATGAACGTAATTATTTGCTTATCATATTGGCCATCCTGAAATTTCATGATCAAGAAAGAAAGAAAGAAAGAAAGAAAGAAAGAAGGAAGGAAAGAAAGAAAGAAAGAAAGAAAGAAGGCGCACTTCACTGCTCTCATATCTAATTGGAGGAGATGTAGGGTCTCTGGAGAATCTGTCTCTCTGCCCTCAAAGAAACAGCAATGATGCAAAGATATTTTTTCACATCAAACACACCAACATGTTACTCTCCTGCATTTGGTTCCTTCTTTGAACGCTAAAAACTGCTGGTGTTTCATTCACTGTCACTGTTGCTGGAGTTTGGATATTTGGTATCCTACTTAAAAAACTAAAGTATAACAGAAATGGATGGGGGGAGAGAACGGAAAACAATGCAGATACACACGACATCCTGATTTTATTTATTCCCAAATTGCTCGCTTACACCAGTTGGAAGGTAAAGGAACAAGCCAATGAGGTCATTACTACCTAATGAGATTACCTAATGATTTCACAGGGGTTCCAGAGCCAATAACTGCCAGATAACTTCCCCTGTAATTATTTGGAAACACCAGTGTGTGCTTCCTCGACATTAAGCCACGACATTTTAATCACATTGTCTGAGTGCTTCACAGAGCACAGCAAGGCTGGTTTGTTGAAAACACTCTTTGATTAGCTGGATTAGTGATGTTCATGATTTAAGCCACAAACCCATCACCATGCACCAATACCACAGTTTTTTTGTCGTAAAATACTAGAAACATAAATCTAGGGTGCATATGATTGTGCAAATTTGTAAACCAAGCATAATCTTATTTTCTTTTTGTGATTAGCTGATAAAAGTTTTTTGGAATTTAGGAACATTTTAGGAAGTGAGCCTACAGTATGATTGAATTTAAATCAGACTGAGCACACACAGATTCACCTTACTTCCCTTTTTTAAGTTCATATAGTGGCACATTCAAATGAATGTATAGATGTACAACCGCTTTCCATAAATTCCGTTCCATCATCTTAATGAATGCATGGCACATAATTAATTTAGCTGCATGGAAAGTGAGAGGATGTATACTCTGAAACAGTCGCTCGTCTGGGTTTGTCAGACCTCTGGCGGCATACTTTACTGTGGTCAGACCAGATATGCTTTATGACCTCTCATTAATACCCATTACTATGGAGGTCAGTCAGGACATGCTGGTGGGTTATCTACAGGATTATAAATCACAGCACAATGAGAATGACTGCATCCATCACTCATACAGCTCAGACTATGATAGAGAGAGATGAAGAGATGACGAGGGGGCTAGAGCAGGAAAAAAGAAAAGAAACAGAAGACATTGATAATAAATGAAGGGGTGAATCAATAGTTGGGGAAGATGTGATGATGAAATCTTTCAGTGTGAGTGTTAGTGATGAAACCCAGACAGACATAAATAAAGAATTAACAGTCTGAGGAAAAACTGAATCGCAGTAGGCCTATTTCCTATACTCATTCATCAATAGATGAGGAAATTAACAGTTTTACAACATTAAATGCTGTAAAAAGCCAAACAAGGTTCTAACACTTAATGACCAATGAATTTGAATTACTTTTCCATGACCTTCCACATTCCTTTTTTTTTTTTAACATGCGATTTGGCTTTTTGAGCTTTTTTCAAGCCCACTTTACCATCTATACTTATTATCCATTAGCTTGTATCATGTGCTGTCCAATGAATCACACAGGATCGATCACACAATAACGCTATAAAAGAGCAATATCTATCCAATGAAATATGACCTTTCATGTTATACATTTCTGATTTAAAACATTTTTTTTATATTCCATGATATACATTACTGTTCAAAAGTTTGGGATTGTTAAGATTTGTTTTTAAAAGAAGCCTCTTATTCTCACCAGGTCTGCATTTAGGAAAAACACGATATTAAGAGTAATATTGTGATATATTATTACAATTAAAATAACTGCAATTTCTTTAGCCATTACTCTGGTCTTCAGTGCCACATCATTCTAATGTGCTTATTTGCTGCTCAGGAAACATTTCTTATTATTATCAGTGTTGAAAACAGTTGTACTTCATATTTTTGAGAAAACTGTGATACATTCCATTCCACGATTTTTGAGGAATAGAAAGTTTAAAGGAACATTATTATTATTATTTGTAAGTAATATAATTTTTTCTCAACATTATACATGTCTTTATAAAACGTTTGATCAATTTAATGCATCCTTGATGAATAAAAGTATAAATTTGCTTTTGAATGGTAGTGGATTGAGTTTTTCCATAAACCCTGTACAAACCCTATACTAAATCATGGTCACAAAACTCTTATGAGAGACCATAAATACAGAATAAAAGCAGCAATAAAAGACAATGAGATCCAACTATCCAGCACAAGTCTGACTACACTGCTCTGATTTTGGATGAAAGGAGGCAGTTGTTCTCAAAGGTGGAAACATATTGCAGGGATCACTGCACATAGCTCAGATTGAGTGAGGGTGCCCTTTGCTTTTGCCTGCTACTTCAAGAAACAGCTAAATGGACCAGTTAGAAAACTAAAACACAATGTCCTGCAACGTTTTGTTGAAGAGCCGGTGGCTATTGCATCACTTATCAGCTAGCCCAGACAAAATCTAAAGACTTTTCTAAAGCATTTCCTCAGCTGAATATTTGGGTGAAATGGATTTAAACACTGTAAAATGTGTTAAATGAAGCAGAGATTACCATATTCCGGTTAAGCATATAATCAAATAAACCAAAATATCTCATGAACACACACACACACACACACACACACACACACACACACACACACACACACACACACACACACACACACACACACACACACACACACACACACACACACACACACACACACACACACACACACACACACACAATAAGGGTCATTTCAATTCTGTGGAAATCTGTACATGCATATCAGTTCACTGTTTTCTATCAATTTATACTGTATATCAGCGAGATAGTGAGTTTTTAGTGTGGCTCCATTATAATCAAAATAAACCATTATTTTCCCACAGGAAAAAAGCACTGTCGTTTGTCCTTTGATAGTGAAGAGGGAGGAGATCAGACGTTTTAGTAAGAGTTATGAGTTTAGTATGAGCTTGTCTGACAGGACGAACTTCAGTCTAAAGGAAACTGGATGACAGGAGATTAAAGTCAAGTCTGGACTCTCTGCAGCATTACATGACAAGTGCCAGTTCTTTGATTTGTACTTAGAGTTAAGTGCCTGTATGCTGTGATGTATATTTAAAGACCAGTGCAGTACTTAGCAGTAGAAAGGGACATTTATAAAAAGAGGGAAGTTTATAAAGGGTGAAATCAGGGGGCTTGAGTCTTGTTCTGTGTTGGGAGAAAGTGTACGCTGGTGATTTTGCATTAGTGCTGAGCACTGACCCACTGTAATGGACTGAATGATGGAAGAAACGTCTAGTTCAGCAAAAGCCAGAACACGAGGAATTGACTCATATGCCGATCAATAGTCTGGTAGCACGCTGCTAAACGAATAGGACACATTCAAAGATTTGTGTTCATCAAAGAACAAGTCAATTTTTTTTACTTCATGTAATAACTCTACTCTGGATGGAGAGCAGAATTATTAAGCACAACTTAACATGTCACCCAACTTCCTTTCCAAGCGACTGAAAAGGCCAACGCAATGCAATATGAGCCACTCGCAGAGCTTCCAGGAATAATTGAATCCAAAGCGCCATTGATGACTTGGAACATGGGCGCTGATCTCATCTCCTCAGGGGTTATTATTCCAGCTATGTTCTACTACACACTTATTTGACTAATTAGCAAGTTTTTAACTACAGTGGATGGTTATTAATAATGACAGCAAGGGCTGCGTAAAATCATAACTTGAGCATGTAAAATATATATGAACAGTAAACATGCTAACTATCACAATTCATAATGCAATCTGTAAATTTCTTGTTACAGGGTATGCGGAAAACAAAAGAGATTTTTTTTAGGGATGTCAAAGTTAACCATATATATATATATATATATAAAAGAGAGAAAAACATTTGGGGAGAAAAAACATGTGTGCCTTGATTTAAAAGTGTATGACAATGTATATATATATATCATTAAACCAAATTCCAACTAAGAGATTTTGACTAACAATATTTAATAACAATACTAACAATAAGTGGAAAAAAATAAAACATGATTTTAGAATGTATGACTGTCACGGTTCATGAATCCATGTGTTAATTTTGTGTCTATGTCTGGTGTGTTATGGTATGTGGGTGCATGTGTGTCGGTGGGTGTGCGTTGCCTATTAGCAACAGCTGATCACTCTAATCAGAGTTTCAGCTGTTGTTTGTCCGCTGCCTTTATCTAGCTGGCGTGTGAATTGTGTGTTGTCGGTTCGTTATTCATGCCTTGTTCTTGTTGCCAGTTACCTCGTCAGAGTTTCTTGCTGAGTTTGATCCCTGCGCTCTCATCTGAGTTCCTCAGCATGTTGGATTACCAGTTCGGGGTTACATCAACCAGTGATTCCACACTAAGAGTTTCTTCTGTCTCCTGCATCTTGTCAGACCTTCTGAGTATACTTCTGTCAAAAAAACTGTCTTTTACTTGCACTTGGATCTTGGGACTCGTTATTGTGACAGAGACATCCCTTTAAGAATATGTGACGTATGATCTAAATACCCATGTTAGCTGGCTGTTGGTCTGTAAGTTATTGGGAGAAAAGTGAGTGGCAGGTACTGACTTCACTGGAGCTGCCTACACAACAGGTGTTTGACCGTTTCTTTGAGATGTGTGTTTGCATGTAATTGTCTAGAATCCTGCCCAGGTCTATGCTAGGCAATGCCAGGCTATAATCTTTTCTGGCTCCCGTGTCTGTAATTAATGGCTCTATTCTGGTGTGTGGAATGATGAGAAAACATCCTGGTAAGCATCAATGTGATGCTCTGAGTTTAAATTTGCTTCTGAGTAAAGCGCTCTGCCATTACATAACTCTGCTAAAGGTCATGCAAACTCTCCTCCTTTGTACTTCACCTCTCCATTTCTCAGTCTTGATATAAACTGTGTCAGAGAATATCAAATTTTTTCTTTGTGTTCTTAATTGGGGGAATTAAGACCTGAAAATCTTCTGGTGCACTTATAAAATCCATTTGGCAGGCTGTAGCTCTGCTGTGGTTATTTTAAAACCCATATTGTATCTTCAAGCTTAATCAATCCTCTCTACTTGTTTAAAACAATTTAGATTTGCATGATTCTGGATTTGCATTTAAAGGTTCTATTATGAAATGGACGATAAGGGAGAAATAGTCTCTCTTGATTAGTGCTTAGCAGGTGTGTGAGGACAGTATGCACATACCCCACAGAAAAAAAGAGACCACCTGCTTTAGTTTAGATCCCATGAGCCCAATCTGTGCCTGTCTGACATTTTAAGAACATATTGAATTGAACAACCCCCCTCTAATCTCCATTAGAGTTTCTATGGCACATTCTTTTCCCAATGTCTTTTCCACCGTTCTTGGATTGGGAAGATTGGAGTGGTATCAGACGGCGCTTTTGTTGAAAGCTTTTTGGTTAGCTGATGCAGTGTGCTGAGCTGTTGCTGCTGACACTGTGCAGATGCATAAAGTGTTTGAAATGTGGAGTATGGTGATGGAGCATTCACAGGCCAGGGAAAAAATGTGTCTTTCTGCACAACACAACTCCAGACACGGTGTCTGGAAAGAAGAGCAAACCTGCAAGTTTTAACAGGTCAAAAAGCCCAAGGAAGCAATCATCCATTGAAACCAGTGACCTGTAGATAATGGAAAGGGTGGCCAGATGCAGGGAAGTGAAGTGTTATCTAAATGTTATACATTCCTTACGCTGATAAGCTGGAGTGGTTTTAGTCATGGTGCTAAAGATGTAGATTAGATGACAACATTGTCAAACACGTTCATTAGTTCAAAATCTGAAGTGTAAAAGTTATTGCATATACATCAGTTCAAAAGTTTAGGGTCAGTAAGAGTTTAAAAAAATAATGCTTTGATTCAGCAAGGATGCTTTAAATTAATCATAAATTACAGAAAACACTTATTACAAAAAAAAATTCAAATGTTGTTCTTTTGAACATTCTATTCATCTAAGAATCCACAGGAATATTGAGCAGCACAACTACCAAATAAGAAATGTTTCTTGAGCACCAATTCAGCATATCAGAATCCTTTAAGTCATGTGACACTGAGGACTGGAGATATGGCTGCTGAAAATTAAACTTTGACATCACAGAAAAAAAGAAAAAAAAAAGAATATATATATATTTCTTAATTATATAGCCTACTGTATATGTGTATATATACTATATATATATATATATATATATCATATATCAGGGTTTCCGTTGTCCGGTAATTACCGGACATTGGCCGGGAAAAAAATGAAATGTCCGACAAAATTAAATCTCTCCGGTCAAATTGTCCAATTAAAATTGCCTAATAATCCCGTCCCCCCTAACACAATCTGAATTTGAGAATAAGCCTAAATTGTATAGGCCTAAAGCAAAAATACACCGACCTTTGGCTATGTTATAAATATAAAGGAACAGGCTCTACTGTTTGAAAGTTATGAAACAATATCGCATGCTGCATTTCAAATAAAGCGCACGCCTAAAACGGCTGTAATATAGACCTAAACAGCGAACGATTGAGTGAGACGTTTAAAATATGGCCAGGCCCATGCAGACTAGCCATAAAAGATTTTTTCAGAGGCCAGACGATGGTGAACCAGGAACATCTCATTATAGCCTATAGATCAGTGGTTCTAATCCGCGCACTCGTAGGCCTACAGTTTATTTTTCTCTCATCAAAACTGAATAGCCTATATGTTCATCAGTGCATGGTTACAGACAGTCTATATCAAGCAGGGACACCTTTGTGTGCATTTTATTTTGTGATTTCACCGGAATGAAAGAGAGTCTCCGCAACGGCGATAGATTGAAACGCGCGTCCGAGTGAAGATTGCGCAACTCGCGCAGCGCGTCGTCCATGCAACTGATAGCAGCGGACACGAGCGCTCAGCTTGATTTAAAAAAACAACCGATTTTAGCGCTAGATCTCTTATTTAATAGCGTACTAAATTAATGATCTGCTAGTTAACTGGAGATGTTTTATTTATTTGTATTTGGTACATCCGTACCTCAATGTTTCAAAAAGTGAATGTGTGTGAAACGTGTGTTGGACGCCAATCGGACGTTCATGTTTTTTCCCGTCTATTTGAAAGTTAAGCTAATAGTAACATGTTGCATTCTATGCGGCCTTATTATTTCATTTTTTAAGTTACATAGACTGCCTCCAGTTTTCCTCAACTCGACTAATTAAGAGGCAATATTTGACTTGCATATCATCAAAATGTCCGTAAAACGAAACCTCTGCCGGTCACTGTGACCGGCACCATTTTTTCTAGCGGAAAGTATATATATATACAGGTCCTTCTCAAAAAATTATCATATTGTGATAAAGTTCATTATTTTCCATAATGTAATGATAAAAATTTAACTTTCATATATTTTAGATTCATTGCACACCAACTGAAATATTTCAGGTCTTTTATTGTTTTAATACTGATGATTTTGGCATACAGCTCATGAAAACCCAAAATTCCTACCTCAAAAAATTAGTATATTTCATCCGACCAATAAAAGAAGTGTTTTTAATACAAAAAAAGTCAACCTTCAAATAATTATGTTCAGTTACGCACTCAATACTTGGTCGGGAATCCTTTTGCAGAAATGACTGCTTCAATGCGGCGTGGTATGGAGGCAATCAGCCTGTGGCACTGCTGAGGTGTTATGGAGGCCCAGGATGCTTCGATAAGCTCATCCAGAGTGTTGAGTCTTGCGTCTCTCAACTTTCTCTTCACAATATCCCACAGATTCTCTATGGGGTTCAGGTCAGGAGAGTTGGCAGGCCAATTGAGCACAGTAATACCATAGTCAGTAAACCATTTACCAGTGGTTTTGGCACTGTGAGCAGGTGCCAGGTCGTGCTGAAAAATGAAATCTTCATCTCCATAAAGCTTTTCAGCAGATGGAAGCATGAAGTGCTCCAAAATCTCCTGATAGCTAGCTGCATTGACTCTGCCCTTGATAGAACACAGTGGACCAACACCAGCAGCTGACATGGCACCCCAGACCATCACTGACTGTGGGTACTTGACACTGGACTTCAGGCATTTTGGCATTTCCTTCTCCCCAGTCTTCCTCCAGACTCTGGCACCTTGATTTCCGAATGACATGCAAAATTTGCTTTCATCCGAAAAAAGTACTTTGGACCACTGAGCAACAGTCCAGTGCTGTTTCTCTGTAGCCCAGGTCTGGCGCTTCTGCCGCTGTTTCTGGTTCAAAAGTGGCTTGACCTGGGGAATGAGGCACCTGTAGCTCATTTCCTGCACACGCCTGTGCACGGTGGCTCTGGATGTTTCTACTCCAGACTCTGGTTCCGCAGGTCCCCCAAGGTCTGGAATCGGTCCTTCTCCACAATCTCCCTCAGGGTCCGGTCACCTCTTCTCGTTGTGCAGCGTTTTTTGCCACACTTTTTCCTTCCCACAGACTTCCCACTGAGGTGCCTTGATACAGCACTCTGGGAACAGCCTATTTGTTCAGAAATTTCTTTCTGTGTCTTACCCTCTTGCTTGAGGGTGTCAATTATGGCCTTCTGGACAGCAGTCAGGTCGGCAGTCTTACCCATGATTGCGGTTTTGAGTAATGAAACAGGCTGGGAGTTTTTAAAAGCCTCAGGAATCTTTTGCAGGTATTTAGAGTTAATTAGTTGATTCCGATGATTAGGTTAATAGCTCGTTTAGAGACCCTTTTCATGATATTCTAATTTTTTGAGATAGGAATTTTGGGTTTTCATGAGCTGTATGCCAAAATCATCAGTATTAAAACAAAAAAAGACCTGAAATATTTCAGGTGGTGTGCAATGAATCTAAAATATATGAAAGTTTAATTTTTATCATTACATTACATCATTTTAAATGGTCATAATATTTCACAATATTGCTTTTTTTCACAGTTTGGAAGACTATGATTAAAAATATTTTAAAAAATCTTACAAACCCAATACTTTGCACACTATTTTCTTTTCTTAAAAAATAAGCACTTGTTAATGTGTGAACGACATTTATGATATATTTGCAATTTAATGACTTAAATCTTTCGACAATCAATGGTTTTATTTAATCATTAATGCTGTATGTTTGTTAATAGTTGCCTACAGTTTTTAATCATCAATTTTGAGGTTCAAGAGGCTATGTATCATAGAAAAGCCCAGATTTAAGTTTATTCGACCTAAATGTGGTATGTCTAGAAAACTAGTTAGATCAAAAGAGTAGCCTTCTTTCATGTGTGTATAGTGTCTTCCCTGTCGGTTAATTTGCTCTCACAGTGAAGCCAATTTGATGTTATGAAAGATCCCTACAGAGGGACTGGGCACATATGACCTGCACATAGCATTGTGGGATATATGCCCTAAGTAATTGGGATAAGCTTACAGCTATGAGCTTTAATGAGGCAAAAAT
This sequence comes from Siphateles boraxobius, assembly GCF_051911475.1. NCBI lineage: Eukaryota > Metazoa > Chordata > Actinopteri > Cypriniformes > Leuciscidae > Siphateles > Siphateles boraxobius. The sequence goes on along the minus strand of NW_027508811.1, from coordinate 18,441,800 downwards.
GGAAACAAATGGAGTGTGTGCTCCCATTACTCTTCAGTGTGTCCAGGGAGACAGAAGAAAAAAGTACAGAAGAGGTGCACAGGAGTGGTAAAGAGAGCAAGAGAGACTGCACTCAAATGAATTAAACGTCTCTTAATCTGTTTGTGTTCCACCTGAGCTCAGATACATCAGCTCCAAAAAAAAAAAAAAACTGATGGTTAGGAGAAAGTATAATGGGGGAACAAAGAAGAGACATAGATGAACACTAAACTTGAGGGTAAAAATGAGATGTGATAAATGTGATAATTGTCTTCTTGTGGAACACCACAATATCCCAGATTAAGTGAGATTTCTCAAATGTAAACAAATCTAGATAGAAGAGTATCAAAGGCTTTGTGTAGTAAGAAACCAGTGTTAACAATACCATAAAAAAAAAAACAGAGCAAAAAATTACCAAACGATTGATTGACAAAGGATGTTATGTCTTGATGTTTCTTTGCAGTTACAGTATGTGGAGGTATTGCTTCCTGTACAAGGTGACTGAATGCACATGAATAAACAGGTTTTTCAAAATACTTGGTTGTAAAAGTTGTATTGTGCATATGCCTACCTTGTCTGTATAGCAACATTAGTTTGTTGAAAGTCAACATACTTACACATTTGCTCCTCCCCATTAAAACATTCTGTCATGTATTCGCCCTCATATCATTCCAAGCTTGTATGACTTTCTTATGTGGAACACAAACAGTGAGGAAGAGGAATAAAGTGGTCAATGCATTTTCATGACTTATCCATGACAGAGGAATTGTTTGTAGTTACTGAAAGATGTTAATCTTTTTTATTTAGTAATTTAGTAATGCATCACTGATATATGAACCATGTCAACCCGTCTTTGAAAAGAACTCAAACGCCATCATATGACTTCAGTAGACAGTATAATGTTTATGAAACTGTTATGGTGCTTTTGCATGTAACTGTATGAAAAGGAGAAATCAATACATCATCAAAATGTCCCCCTTTAAGTTTAAGTGTTCTGTTATCCGCTGTTGGCTACTGCTGTGAGTTACTTGTGATTTGAAAATGTGGAAGTGGTGCCGTGACCTAACTTAATTGGTATTAGCTACAATAGGCTATAGCTTAAGATTTATTATGCTTGGATTACTTTGTTTTTGCTTTGTGGAATAAATGTTCAACTTTGTTTACAGATTTGCTGACTCATGCGTTTGGATGACAAGAAGCTGGAACTCTGCCGCTGTTGTTAATGCATCTGTGAGAACATTTACGTCCTGTTAGCAGGGGCTTAGAAAAGCGGGTTGTGCCGAGGGAATTTTTCTCTAAGTCACAAACACACATACACGTGTGCACACGGACCGAAATGATTCACTCCATGAACAAAGTGATGAGGGTTTGGGGGAGAGTTGCATAATGTCCAAGGATTTATGAGAATGTGCAGCATTTTGTTGCCATAGTAACTTGCATTAAAAGGTATTCTAAAATGCCCTATTCATTTAGAAAATTCACCAAACATCTCCAAGGCAAGTGATTATAATACATTATAAATCTAATCTCCTTTTCCCCCTCACAAAACCATATTTGAAAATGCATTACATGAGTCAACCCACACATTATTAAAATATATCACAGAAAAAACTTTACTGGGATGATGCCTCAATATGTTGTCTGTTGGAAAGAGGTCATAGTAATGCAATCAACTTTAAGTCTCTGTAGGATATCTATAAGTTGCATGCAGTGTTCAATTGTAATTGTGATAAAATGACGTATTAAGTCAAATCCCTATACCCTACTATTCACCCATTTAATTCCTCACCAAAATCTGTGCATGCTATTAATATGATTTGTGAACAGTGGAGAGAATGAGAAAATGTATTTTACATTATCTCACAAAGTACACAATATAGTGCATTTAAAACGCTGGACTAAATTTCACCACTGTTCATTATTTATTTATATAATTTATATCATTTTATTTATTTATATAACTTATTTCTCCTCACTACATAAATGCATGCAGTCCAAAAACATATTTCGTTTTTGCATGTGAATCTATGTAATTTGCATGTGAACTATAAATGAGCTACAAATGAGGATGACTATAAATGAGGATGACTAATTATCATAATAAAATGCCAATCTAAATAATTCTGTTCCCTTTCGTAGTCACTCCGAGTTACGTCGGATGACGACGAATGGGGGTTTCGCTTAGAACACCTATCGACTTCGAGTATTACAAAATGAGCCAATGGCGATGAAATGCCATGGGTCTGCGGATTTTGCATAGCGTATCTCCGCCCCACCGCGTGGGTATAAAAGGAGGACGCCGGCAACATGCAGATATGTTTTCGCTTCGGAGCCAAGAGTATTTCTTCACTCCACAATCATCTCTGACTTCGCTCTACGAGACGAGCTTCTCTCTCCGGTGTTGGTGTGATGGCGATCTGCAGCGAGCTCGCAGTGCCTGCTAATCTGTGCAGTGATCTGCCAGTGTGTGTGTGTCTCCCTGTGCGCTTCAACATCGCAGAGTTTTTTCTCCTCTCATAAAAGAGCTTGTGTTGGTGTGACGGGTCCGCCCGACATCGTGCACATCAGACCGGTCAGCCCCAGACTGGTGAACATCACCTTACTCCGAGAGAGTGGCCAGGGTGGCCAGGGTGACCTGAGGGTGTTGGTCTGGAACAAGGCGCCGACTATGTGTCTTCAGTGAGCTGCGAGCCGCCACTGACCTTGCTCTCCGAGCGACGAAAGTGGCCGTACGCTCTCGGAGTCAGGTGGTGTTCACCAGTCTGGGGCTGACCGGTCTGATGTGCACGATGTCGGGCGGACCCGTCTGATCGACACCCCCATCTCCCAGGTCGGCCTCTTCGGCATTCTCCTCTTCGGCTCCACCGTCCGGTCAGATCCCTCAGTCTGCCCACCGCCGAAGGCTCCCTCCGACGGTTCCAACCCCGCCCGTTCACCCGGGCCTGGCTCTGGAAGACCGTAGGGGGGATGCCACTGCCCTCTCCAGCCCCGCCCCCCTCTAAACGCCGGTTAAGCGGCACTTTTGAGATGGGCTGCTCAGAGATGAGACTCAGTTCTTTCCAGGAGTTGGTAGCAGGGCCACTCCTTTCCCCGGTGGAGGGCTTGGGAAGAATCCTTATTCAGAAAGAACTGACTCTCTCGTCTCTTCTGTGTCTCTCGACACAGAGCGCCGCCGACAAGCCGTGCTCTCCTCGTCCCCCTCTGTCCCAGAGGCGGTTGACACGGCGTGCCGTCCACGGACCACTTCGCCCTTGTCGCCCTCTGTCGCCAGACCCCTGACAGAGCAGGCCCCCATGGAACGCTGGTCCTGCCCTGGCCTCCTCTGTCAGGGTGCGGTTATGACCTTGCCCCCACACCGGGCCGCTATGCCGTCCACGTCTGGGCCGGTCATTCTGCTTCGCTGCACCACCGGGGGGACGTCTGTGGTTCTTGACGCCGCTGGCACAGGTGGGAGCCTGCCTAGAGCTTCCATATCTGTTCCGCTGGGTCGCGCGAACCATCGGCTATGCGATTATGTTCGCACGGTCTCCTCCCCGCTTCAGGGGAGTCCGCTCCACTTTGGTCAGTGGCTATGCCCCTATCATGAGAGCGGAGGTTGCTACCCTACTGGTGAAGGGTGCGATTGGGACGGTCCCTCCAGCCGAAATGAGGTCCGGGTTTACAACCCCTACCTCATTGTCCTGGAGAAGTCTGGTGGGTTACGGCCAATCCTGGACCTACGCATCTGAACCGCTCCCTTCACAGGCTGCCATTCAAGATGCTCCTGGCCAAACGCATTTCTGGATGTGTGCGGCCACAAGATTGGTTTGCAGCGATCGACCTGAAGGACGCCTACTTTTATGTCTCCGTTCTCCTTCGACTCAGACCATACCTACGGTTTGCTGTCAGGGCGCACATATCTGTACGCTGTTCTCCCATTCGGGCTAGCCCTGTCTCCTTGCGCCTTCACAAAGATTGTTGAGGCAGCCCTTGTTCCTCCATGGGAACACGGGGTTCGCATCCTGAACTATCTCGGTGACTGGCTGTCTTAAGCTCACTCCGAGACCAGGTTTGCAAATACAGGGACCCAGTGCTCCGGCACCTAGTTCGTCTGGGCCTTCGGGTCAACTGGGAAAGGAGTAAACTTTGCCCCGCGCAGAGGAGATCTTTTCTCGGTATGGACTTGGTCGCCTTCTCCACTCAGCCATTGCTGACTTGCCTGAGACTATCAAGCGCAAGAGTGCGGTTCCACTGAAGTTTTTTTTCAGAGGCTCCTGGGGCATATGGCATCTGCAGCAGCGGTACGCCGCTCAGATTGCTTCATATGAGACTGCTTCAGCTTTGGCTTCGCGACCCAGTCCCGAGGTGGGCATGGCAACACGGCACCCTCCTAGTACCAGTTACTCCGACCTGCCGTTAGTACTCACCCCGTGGTCGAACCTCAGTTTTCTACGGGCCCGAGTGCCCCTGGAACGAGCTTCCCGGCATGCTGTTGTCTCAACAGATGCCTCCACGGGCTGGGGCGCCATCCGCAATGGACATGCTGTCACACTCTCATGTTGAGCAGAAATGCTCCTGAAAAATTCAGTGAGATTTATTACACCCAGGTGTTGAGCAGAAATGCTCCTGAGGTTCAGTGAATTTCTTCACACTTAGGTGTTGAGCAAGGTTGCTCCTGAAGCTCAGTGATTCTTGCATGTAGTGTTGAGCAGTATGGCATGTCTATTGCCTCGAGTTGCTGGCAGTACGCCTTGCCCTGCACCGCTTCCGGGCGTTGCTCTGGGGTCAACACGTACTAGTCCGATCAGACAATACCGCCACAGTAGCGTACATCAACCGTCAAGGTGGTCTACGCTCGCGCTGTAGGTCGCAACTCGTCCGCCACCTCCTCTGAATGGAAAGGCTCTCTCCAAGCAGAGGTTGTCTCACTGGATAGTGGACTCCATTGCTTTGGCATACCAGCAGCAAGGTCGACCGTGCCCCTTGGTGTGACCGCCCACTCCACCCGGAGTGTGGCATCCTCTTGGGCTCTAGCGCATGGCGCCTCGCTAACAGACATCTGCAGAGCTGCAGGCTGGGCGACACCTAACTCATTCACCAGATTCTATAATCTCTGAGTGGAGCCAGTGTCCTCTCATGTACTCGCTTCTACCAGGTAGTATTGGACCCGCTCAGGTGTCTCGCTTGCTCGCCATTCCACTCTACGGACTGGATACGTGAGATATATTCCTCAGGTGAGCCTCCTCTCTGAGGCCCTGAGTTCCTCCAGCACTGTTGACGCTGGCGGCAGTGTCTATTGCCTGTGCGTCGGCTAGGTGCCTCCGTGTGCATGGTTCCTCCCCTGACTAACCCCCACATGTGTATTTCCACTGTAAGCCTCCTTGAGCATGTGTCTTTCCCTTGGCAAGCCACCTTGCCATCCCTGGGGTTGAAATATTCCACCTGCGGCTGGACACCCCAGTGTTCTCCATATGCATCCTTCGGGTCATATGTGTATACTTTAAAAGTCCCCCCCCGTTTGGGCTGGCAATATTTTGCATATTTCCTCTAAACTATGGGATATGCTTCCCAGTGTACCTTGGTATTCCTGTGTTAAATAGGAGTCCTTGCTAGTCTTACGACAGGGATCTCAGTTTTACGCAGGGCACTGGAAGACAGCTGTGAAGTGGCGTGATTACACGGGGACCCCCATTCATCGTCATCCGACGTAACTCGGAGTGACTACGAAAGGGAACGTCTCGGTTACGTATGTAACCCTCGTTCCCTGAGTAGGGAACGGAGACTTTACGTCTCCCTGCCACTTCCGCTGTACCACTGGGTAGACGCCTGAGTTCAGTCTCGGCTCCTCAGTGAAGACATATCAGCATGTTGCCGGCGTCCTCCTTTTATACCCACGCGGTGGGGCAGAGATACTGCTACTAGATACTACTGATACATTTCATCGCCATTGGCTCGTTTTGTAATACTCGAAGTCGATAGGTGTTCTAAGCGAAACCCCCATTCGTCGTCATCCGACGTAACGTCTCAATTCCCTACTCAGGGAACGAGGGTTACATACGTAACCGAGACGTTTCATGGTTTAGAAACAGCGATTTAATAATACGACTCATATTCCAGACACTGTATTTCATTATCATTCTCAGTCCAGACAAATCCATAACAATGGCACTGTTTCAAGAAAAGCATTCATTGTCATTTGTATTTGTTTAATATGTTGGCAGAGAGAGAAAGACAATAAATGAGTTCACTTTTAACTGCTCCTGATGTGCACAATGACTAAATGTGCATAAACATTAAAAGGAGGCACAAATTAATTAAGCATGCAAAATCCACAGATAATGGGAGGCTTTCATTGGTCTACAGTACTAATGTTAGTTAGTGCATTGCTGTGTTTGACTTTGAACCTGATGTCAGATTTCCTTTCATTTACTAATTCTGTATTATTTTAACTTGCCGCTTTTCTAGGAAAAGAGACTTCATTATTTACCGTTCAGCCACAGTACCGACACTCATTTCAAGTATAGGATAATGTACAGCCAGACAGTCATTAAGACAAACCCAGACAGGGTGACCAGGACACTGACTTAAATCTACGTGGTTATAAATAAATGCATGGATATGAAATATTAATTTGTATGGAAGCTTGTTTCCGCCACGGAATAAAAAATGTAAAAGATAATTTTTATAAAGTCCAATTCTGAGTCTTACCAACTTTTGGGCTCCTTTGCAGAATAATTTTCAGATAATCGACAGACAGAAAGACAGACAGACAAACACAGACATACAGATAGACAGATAGATAGACAGACAGACAGATAGATAGATAGATAGATAGATAGATAGATAGATAGATAGATAGATAGATAGATAGATAGATAGATAGATAGATAGATAGATAGATAGATAACAGGGCACAAGTAAGGTTTAGTCGGTTATTAAAGATTTGAGTTTAGGATTCCCCCCCCCCCCCCCCCCCACTTCCCCTCTGTTTTATAATAACAGAGTCTGTTTCTGTTCTGCAAGAGACAACAATATTCCCTTAAGTGTATGGAAGGCATTAAGGGGATAGTTCACCCCAAAATAAAAATTGCTGTTAATTTACTCACCCTCAGGCCATCCAAGATGTAGGTGATTTTTTTCTTCAGTAGAACAGTAAAGAAGTTTTTAGCTGAAACCGCAGTTCTTGGAGTTTCATATAATAAAAGTCCATAGCTACCATCACTTTGAGAGTAAAAAAAAATAAAAAAAACCCAGGCAAACCTACATTAATACCGGTGGCTCCTGACAATACATTCAGGTCTTATGAAGCAAAATGATCGGTCTGTGCAAGACACTGAACATCCTTTCAACATTATTACCTGTAATCCACAGCCTCAGGAAACAGTCATGAGTGTGTTATCAAGCGCGAGCTTCCTGAAGCATAATGACGTATGAGCAGGAGCTCAAACGTTGGGAATCTGTTAAAAGTCAATCTTCTCGATTGAGATTGTGCAAACAAACTTAATCTTAATTTTTTATATAGGTTGTGGTATCCAGAATAAGCACAAGTAAGTACCATTTTGATGAAAAAACAACACACACATCTTCCCTCTCTCAGCTCATGTGTGGGTTTTCTCCAGCACGTACGTCATAGTGCGACAGGAAGCTCACGCATTAATGTTGTAAATAATGTTCAGTTTCTTACACAGACTGATCTTTTTGCTTCAGAAATCCACAGTGTATTGTCAGAAGCTACATGTATCAATTTGGTTTTGCCTGTATGTATTTTTTTGACAGGTCACGATAGCCATTGACTTTCATGTTTTAATTGTTCAGTCCATTTTCTAAACCAAATCAGCTGGTTCACTAAAAAGAACTGATTTAAAAGAACGATTCATTTACTGATCCAGTTCTCGAGTTCAACTCATTGACTCTGTAACCCATTTACCAATTCTCAAGTTAAACGCTCACTCAAGGGGAAATATTATCAGTAAATAAATTACTTTAATTTATTTATGGCTATACAGAGATGCAAATGAGCAGCGCAGGTCCTTCGACTGGGATATAGTGCACAAATAAAGTGGACTTATTGAAAGTCCTTTTTGGAGTCTTTTTATTTTTGGAGCTGAACACCCATCATTGTATCACCCATCATTAGTGAGTAAATTATGGAAAGATTTACATTTTTGGGTGAACTATCTCGTTATTAAGTAAAAAATAAAAGCAGGGTTTTTTCCCTCCCTTTATAATACTATAGTTCTAAGGCCTGTTTCTCCAGGCAAAACAATGTCCTCATATGACGCTTAAAATGTACAATACATGTCATTCAACTAAAATGATTCATATTCACAACAGTTGTGGATTATTTACCAAATAACCTTGCAGACCACAAGTATAAACAAGCCCTGACTCATATAGTATATGGAACAATACAGAATGTTTTTTATAAAAACCAAAAACAACCGTCGATTGACCTTGATGTGCCAATATAGTCTCAATCTGTCATTGCAGGATGCCCTTCAATGAAGCATTCAGCCTCACCTGCCAATTTCAACAACTCAAAAAAAGACAGCAGCCCTCCGGGTGTTTATGGTCTAGCCTCAGAACCTGGGATAATAGAGAGGCTAATTGGGGAAGAAGTTAATCTACGGACTGCTAAAATAGTGGCGAGGAGAGAAAAAAAATAATAAATAAAAATAAAAATAAAAATAAAAATAGAAAATGAAAAGTAAAGACCACGGTGGACGGGAAGAGACAGTCGAAACGAAAAGGACTATGTACACTGACGGGATTAAAAGAAAACATGAGAAACGTGAATGAGTATGTACTGTATGTAAAAAAGAATGACAATCATGCACGATATATGCATGTGTGAGAGTGAATGTGTGCAACTCAGTCTTTCTGTAAAGCTGATAACGGCATTACCTCGTGCATTTTAAATTCATAGTGCTTAATGTTACGAGACCTCTTAATCGGCAAAAAATCAATGCCTAATAACCTATGAAAATGTACATTTGCTCTTTTACTATTGCCAGAGGCCCAGTCGCACACCCCGGGGGCCCTTTTTCAAATTCTCCCGCATTAGCAGTAAAAACCATAAACCACCATTAACGACGGAGGATTTGTGTAAAGCAGTGAGGGGCTGGTCTGTGCTCATACCATTTGGGACAGAGATCAGCTCCAGGAATGATGTGTGCATGATAGAGACAGACAGGGAACGTCTCGCACAGGTCTCATGGATATTAAAAATCAAGATGAGAGGAGCTAGAAGAAAGTGGGTTTACCATGTGAACGGAAAGAAGACAAAAAAAATGTTAATGTTAAAGTTAATGTCACCTTTACATTAACATGATAAACTCTGAAATACATAGCCTATATCATGGTATATGAAGTTGATAACAGTGCCACGCTCTAGACAATTGCAAGAAAAAAAGTACTGTGACAATTTCTAGTCTTCAAATGTAGAACAGGTTCATAATGTAAAGAATCACAATTGTTGGTTAAATTAAGGGATGTTAGATCTTGCAGATGACACCTTGATATTTTAAATAATATAAATACATTCAGGCATTAAAGTTTTACTTAAAGTTCTGATGTAACAGCGATATTGCTGATTGAATGGAGGCAGATCTATATCTGGTGTGATCTTTTTGTCCTCGGAAGTGGGAAAATCCTAGTCCCCAGAAGGAACTTTTCACTGGAATGGTCCACAGTACTATCCAACCTATATTTGTGGACATGATACTTCGGCATTATCTGTGCACAATACAGCTTTTTTATGTGTTTGTATTCCGAAAGAGTAACCACAACAAAGGTTTGACTGGGCAAGTCCATCTTAGTTTTCTGACCCCTTTTCTGATACCCAATACTGAAACGTTTTCAACTCCAGCTATAACATCCAGGTAAAAGCATTTCAGCATAAACTGGCAGTGGATTGAATGAAAGGAGTGGGGTTTAAGCTCACTAAATAATTGGAGAAGTCAGGCAAACGTACCAGAGAGAAGTCCATCGTTTCACCGGTTGTTCAAGTTGACATTTTGATAAAATAAACAAAAACACAATAAGAGCTATAACATGCATTTACAAAATAGATGCCATTTTAAAGTGCCAGTATTAGGCTTTTTCGGATATTACCCTTCATGTAGAGTGCAATATAGCTGTTTATGAATGTAAAAGGTTTGAAAAGTTTATCAGTCGGTCACTCTCAGCGTACGTCGAGAATAGAAATCTCGCTTTGAGTGAAACTAAACGAGCTAATGCACATTGGTGTGCAAACATTTGCATCAGCTGTTCAGCCACACAGCGCGGGTATGAGCAGCAGGTGCGATTGCACTTCAGCTTTTTGCTTCGGAGCAAGGCACTTCGATGCTGTGTTCTCTACAACAGAGTGTTTTCAAGACGAGCGAGATCTCAACGGGAGCTGATGCGCCCGATACAGCGCGGCAGCGTGATTGATCTCTCTCTCTCTGTCTTTTTTTCTTTCTGTAAGAACAAAAGCAAAAAAAAGCTTTTTACAGCTGGTAAGGTGCGCCATGAGAGTGCTGAAAGGATGTTTTCATGGCTGGTAAGATCGCCAGCAAGAGAGACAGCACACAACAGGTGCACATTCCTGTCTGTGTTCGCTGTGACCGTTCCCCTGCGTGCTTCAGCACCAAGGAGAGCAGTCCCTAAAAGAGCTTACATGGGTAGAGCGCGTCTTTTTAAAGATGTAACTCTACCTGTGTAGAGTTACATCTGTGTAGAGAAGCTCTGGATGTGGTCGTTACCTGGGATCACGGGATGGTCACGAGCGCTGTATTGCGTGTCTGGGCATTGAACACGCGGAGGGAGCATTCGTGGATGACTCATGTACCCATTGTGGGAAGATGACCATCTCGGAGTTACGGTTGAGACTCTCATTCCTGGAAAGGGGCGGAGTCCCTGCGCCTCCGCCACGATCTAACCCTCCTCCGAGGGTTACTTCAGGCAGTAGTGTGGGTGACATGAGGATCACGGTCAGCGCGCTTTCTTTGGGGAACCAACCCCCTAGGAACCCTCATCCCTCCCACGCTCCGCAGCCAGTAGAGCCGCTAACGGAACGTGCTGGACCATCCACGAGTTGTGTTCCAGTTGTTTCCTTCGGCGCTCCCCATGATGAACAGATGTTGATCGCTGCATCGGAGGGTGGGTCTTTCTTCTCTGCGGATGACGATTCGGCGCTGCTGCCCCCTTCGGGTGTGGCAATGGTGCCCGAGTCAGATTTGGAGATAATGGCCATACTTTACCAGGCCGCCAACAGGATCGGGATCGTGATCAGCTGCTGCCTCCACCCCATCGCCGACGAGCTGTCACGCTCTGTGCTCCCGGGAGAATGGCCCCAGGTGGTTCAGCTGATCTGGAGAGAGTTTGGGGAAGCTCAGGTAGTCCTGTTTGCCTCCTCAGAGACCTCCAACTGTTTTACTACCCAAGCAAGGGAACAGATAGTGAGTTTCCCCCAGTGAGCCTACTTGCACAGACCCTGTGCAAAGTCAGGGAGGCACGGAGCAGGTCCTTCTAGTGGCCCCCTATTGGCCCACCCTAGGGCTTGCACAGACTAGTCGAGTAGTCGAGAGATCGACTACTTCAACCACTAGTCGGCGCTGTCTAAAACAATCGAGTACTCGAGCGTGCATTAACCATAAATGAATTCAAAATGGCGAACGTCACCAGCAGACACCACACATCAGACACACACATAGGTATTTCATCAAGATGACATAAATATTGTAATTTGTCATCTCTGTAAGGGGCCGTTCACATATCATGACTAAAAACGCATGGAAAGCGTGAATGGAAACTTTCTCCATTCCACAAGCGCGTGCGCTCCCGTGGCATCTGCCATTGCTATGCAACCATGAACTGCTCTCTCCATGATAGCTTTACTGCTAGATATATTTATAGAGATGAGAAATAAAAACCCGCCCTGTACAGCTATGTTCGGCCGAGCTTTCGATGTTGTTACGGAAAGGCCGAAGCTGATCGGTTGGTTTTTGTCACATGACCTGTGGCGCGCTTGCGGCATTCTGAAAAGTTGAGATGTTACGGTGCGTGTCTACTGGCACGGAGCGAGCGTAGCGGACAGACAGATCGGAGAATGACATCAAGCTACCGCGAGAGCGATTCAAAAGCATACGGAGCCGCCTGCTCTCTAATCGCTCTTGCTGTACTTTGATGTCATTCAACGATCTGTCTGTGAAGTGCCAGTTCAAGTCGAACAAGCCTGTTTTCTTTTTCCCGCGGCATAAGCGTGCCTGGAAAAATGAAGGCGTCGCTCCATTATCCTACATTTGAAATAACGAATTTGCACACGCACAAAACGCAATATGTGAACGGGCTCTAAATGTGGACATTACGTCTGAAATGAAAGGCAAGAACGGCTAATTATTTGGCTTTACTCTGTTACATGGGAAATTTAAATATGTAATGTCATAATTACAATGTTTTAAGAGTTTACTTATGTAAGTGTTGCATTAGGCTACGAATGAATAAACATTTATTGATAAGAACCGTTTCATGTCTTCTCATTTACAGAAGCATGAACCACGAGTAGTCGAGTAACTCGAGTATTGTTTTGATAAGAAATCAACTAGCAAAAATCTGTAGTGATTTAACCTTCCCAGAACTCATGCTTCTTGTGACAGTCCCTCCCTGGCCCATTCCTCTGGGGAAGGACCTTCTGACTCAGAGACGGGGCACCCTATGGCACCCGCGTCCGGACCCCTGGACGGGACGTGGAGGTTCTAGGTGTCTTACCCCTAGAGGTACTTAACACCATCACTTCTGCATGAGCGCCGTCCACGATCTATATCTCCACATAACTCCTTCGGGGAAGAATGTGGGATCCGCAGTGTTCTCCTTCCTAACAGAAAGGGCACGCTTTCCCAGTGTTATCCAATAATCTCACTGTATGGGTTATCACGGAACAACAGTGACAGATTCATTCTGTGTAAGCCCTCTCCTATCATCCTTCCAGGCAAGAAGGGGCAAGAGGCTCGCAAGGGCACTGGATGGGGTCAGCAGTTGTGGTGCTTTGGTAGGGGTTTCTATTCGTCGGTCACGGCGTAGGCCGAGAGTGACCGTCTGATAGGGAATGTCTCGGTTACCTATGGTAACCCTCGTTCCCTGAAGGAGAGAATGGAGATGTACGTCCCATCGCCACATCTGCTGCGACCCGCCGGGGCAGCCAGTTCATCGGCTCAGCTCCTCATCAAAAATCTGAAGTGCAATCGCACCTTCTGCTCATTATATACCAGCGCTGCGTGGCTGAACAGCTGATGCAAATGATTGCACGCCAATGTGCATTGGCTCATTTAGTTTCACTTGAAGTAGATTGGCCTCTCTAGCGAGATTCCTATTCGTCGGTCACAACGTATGTCTCTGTTCCCTCCTTCAGGGAACGAGGGTTACCATACGTAACGGAGACGTTATTGTCTACCAAAAGTGAGAACTGATTATTAACTGCCTAAAATGAGGCATCAGTAATTCCAGTCTTACTTCCTGCATAAACCTATATGTTTGTAATGTGCATAATGCCAGCCAATGGTCTTCATTAGCCACCTATACAAACAAAGTCTACTCTGACCTGCTCTCAAACACTGTAGTTGTAGCTGAGACCTGGAAGAGTTTGGTTTGTGTTGTTGAAAAAATCGAAAAGAAAATGTGTTCCGCACTGCGATAGCAAATCCACTCTACATGCAATTCCAAACAATCCAGACTCGCCTCGAATTTATTTCTATCGATGTGAAAAAGTGCTAAAAAAAGCCTCAAGAGCTGAAATTCAGATATGGTAATGGACACTTACTGACATACACTGTAAGCACCAGACCAATCACAAGTAGGGGTGGGAATCGCAGGGTACCTCACGATATGATACATAACTCACACAATACCGATAATATCACGATACAGCAATTCTGAGATAATCGATATATTGCTAAACAATCCTATAATGATGCCTCACAATATCTGTCTAACTATGTAAACAAAATGCCTGTGAAAAGATTAAGAGCAGATTATCTCTCTTTATTAAAGTCCAAACAGAGAACAGCACAAAATGTTTTTCAGTCTGTAAATTAAATGTAAAATTTTAAGTAATTAAAATGTTACTTTTTAAAAGCTTAAACTTTTCTTTGTGTGTAAACTGACATATTGAACTGCTTATTGTCTTGTTTTATATAAACCTGGTAAATTTCAAAATTTACCAACCTCTTTTATTTAAACCTGGGAACATCTCAGTGTTTACCAGCTTCCTTAAAATAAATCTGGGAATAGTGTTGTCAAAGGTACCAACTTTTAATTTAAAAAATGTGACAATACCAGCATTTCCCCCTAGCATTTTGAGCACTGTTTAGCGGATTTCTTAAACACCTCTGACTGGCCATTGTGTTCACACGCTTGACATATATGTCTGTGATTGGCTACAATGATCAACGCTTCGAAAATGTTGTAAATAGACATATTTGACGCTCTTCACGAAATGCGGTATGAATGGGAGTGTTTGAAAGCAGGACTCTATCAGCAGAGCCCTAATATATCCGCTGATAGACGAATCCGCTGATAGACGCTTGCTTTCAAACGCTCTCATGTGTATCTGTGTAAGCGCTTGATGAAGAACGTTAAAGATGTACAAGATGTTTGTCCCATCAATGGTATAAAAGCCTAAGTGCGTCCAGACTTTGAAATTATACGTGGCTAGGGCATCTATTATTTTACTCACAATGCTGTTGCCATACCGTTCAATACTTCTTTTTCTTAGGCTAGTTAACTTATCTTCATGTTTCCCTCATTCATGTTTTCAGCGCCACCTCGAGGAGCCATGAAGTAGCGATGCTTGGAACAGGGAAATCTATTTAGTTGGCCATATTTTATTAATTAAAATATCAATATTTAGCACCAGCATATCGATTCTCGTATCGCACGAAGAAGGGCAACGATATATCGCCCTATGGATATTTTGTCCCATCCCTCCAAAACAAAATGGAATCTTTAAAGTAGTGTCCCAACGTGTTTTAGGAGATTCTGTAAATACCATGTTTTTAGCACCACAGTATGTTCTGTCTGTCTGTCTGTGTCTGTTGAGGGCTTTTTTAAATTACATTTTGAGTGCTGGCTTGTTTGTTGGTATGCTTGCATGACCGTAAATGTGTTTTTGGATAAGCCTGTGTGTATGAGCTTGTGTAATTGTGTTGTCTCCGACTGTCAGCTCCACTAAGCCCCAAACCCCCTATACCCACCCCCCAGCACACAGCTGACCTGTTTCCATTTAAACAAAGGATGCTGGAGGCAGAATGCTGAACGGCGGGGGCTAAAGCTTAGGCATCCTGAGGATGGACGCCTCCGAGGCTTAGGGTCCCTCATCTCCCAGCGACAGAGCTACCAGACCCAGCCGGCCATCCTCCCTGCCACCCGACTATAATTACCCGGCAGAAATGCATGTACGTGCTCACCGCCTGCAGGGCTGATCTCCAGCTGCCGTGATATTAACTCCATCAGGTCTTGTGCTGAAAAGAGCTTTATCCCTCAGCTCTCAGGAGAAGCTCGGCACAGCCATCCCTTAATAACATACATAACTTCTCTCAAGCACAACTTCTTCTCCATGTCCCTGACAACTGAAATACCGCTCATGAGAGGAGAAAGAAATCGATGTCCTTATCTTATGCTGCCTGTGTATAAAGCATGGAGAGGTTATTAAGAAGGTGTGGAAGGAGAATATAGGAAAGAAAGATTTGGAAACTATTAACGCACTGCAAAATTTTCTCCGTATTTTGTCAGTATTTTTTTAATTAATTTTCAAGAAAAATAAACATCATTTAAACATGATACATTTACTTGACAAACAAAAAATGGTTAAGGTATTAAGATGTGTATTTTTAAGCTCATAACTTTTACCAAATTGATGGAGCTGATGAGGGTAAATTATGGCAGGTGTGGATGATTGTGAAATGTGTGCAGGTGTGAGCCAGGAGGGATTATGGGAAATGTAGTGAGGAGGTAACCGATGACGGTGAAGTGACTGGTGAGTGAAGATCGTGTTGAGGTGACGATTGGTGAATGAGGATTGTCACAGTATTTTTGTCACATTTCAACTAAAAAATATTTAAATGTAAAATAAAAAAAAACTTGTTTAGTTACAAAAATCTCAAAAATATATTCAGGTACATCATCATTGAAGAAAAAAAGACACCAGGACCTTAATGTGACCTACAAGCATAACATCTTTAAAATGATTGACGAATGAGCCGTCATATAATGATGTAGCTATGAAGACTCCTGTTTCTGGTTAACAACATGTTATTAATCTTTCCCCCTGCTGAGCAGAAATCACAAGGTTATGAGCTGAGTGCCCTTTCATGAACAACCCCCAAAAAGGTGTTTCAGATGCGCATTAACAGTTATGACAGTCTATAGTCGGTTCATTTGGGCGGATTTAACACCTTACAACATGACCTGAAGATATCTACTTAAAGCATTTTATCACTACCAAACAACGTATGCAAATAATATGGAAACGAATTCAAAAGCATAACTCCATCAACATGGTAAATGTGGGTGTATGAAATTAACATGCTGAACTGTAAATATATCTGTTTGTCTGGGGATATCCACACATGCAATTACTCTTATTCTTTATTGTGTGTGTGGTTCAGGTATACACTATATTATCGGGACACAGGGAAAAATGATGGGTAGGGTTAGGGGATAGAATATACAGTGTTTGTACAATATAAAAATCATTATGTCTATGGATTGTTATTGTGTGTGTGTGTGTGTGTGTGTGTGTGTGTGTGTGTGTGTGTGTGTGTGTGTGTGTGTGTGTGTGTGTGTGTGTGTGTGCGCGCAACACTAGGCATCAAAAGTCTATAATTCTGCATCTGTTGCTTGTGTAAAGCTCTCATTAAAGCTATGCCCATTGGGACATCAATCTTTGTTGCCCTATTGATCGGCATTTAGATGCAAGGCGGCTAAATGGCAGAGAGGGATTTCTGTGACTTACAATCCTTATGATGTTCAAAGTGTGAGTGCATGTTTCTGAGTGAAAACAAAACTGCAGGACAGAATGCAAACTGATTGGATGAAACGTTACTCTGAACGTGTAAGCTGCGCTTTAGCAGAATTATTGGACAGGCTAAACACCCACAGTTAGTCATTCCCTCAACAACTCATCTCCTTCTAATTTTAAACAACAAACCTCTCAGCAGACCCATGGTTCCCTTTCAAGGGAACTCGAGCTGCGTCAAGCTGTGGGAACGCCTCTGCGTGTGTGCGTCATGAAAGCACGTATGGAATCAGTCCAATGGAGAGACGGAACGTCATAGGCGGGTGACGTCATTGACCAGGAAACTATAAAGCACTAAAGCACCCCCAAAACACAAGCGCGACAGCTTCTTTGCCTTCAGTAAGCGCTATATGTGGATCTGTCTCAAGTGTTTTTGTCTGTCACTAAGCAGGAGTTTCACTATTTCAAAAAACTATATATATATATATATATATATATATATATATATATAATTATATTGAGAGACAATGGCGAGCGAACAACAATTTAAGAAGTGTGTTCCTCCCTGCTCGCGCTATTTAACGAGCGGGGATACACACAGCTTATGTGTTGTTTGTTTGGGAGTGCAGCATGCCCAGTCAGCTCTCGAGGGGGCTGATTGTGAGCATTGCGAGCGTTTGCTTCTTAGAACGCTCCGCTCCCGCCGATCACTCTTTGAGGAGAATGGTTCGGTTCGCGATCCCCGCGGATCGGGTCCTGCTTATGCCGAGGCTGAGCGGCGACGTCATTCGTGGGGATCGCAGATGGATCTAACAGCGGGGCTTGAGACGGGCTCTGCCCTATCTCAGCCCTTACCTGTTAGATCCAGTGCCTCAGTCTCGGGTTCGGAAGCACGCTCTGCGGTTTCTTCCCCCCGAACTGATGCCCCAGTACTGCAACTATCCAGTTCTGAGGATCTGGATGTTGTTAGTCTGGATGCGGGAGATGTCGATGATTCGCCATCTCGCTCTCCCGAAAGTGAGGAGCTTATGGAGGTGCTCACTCGTGCTGTTTCTAAATTAAGCATCGAGTGGCCATCTGTTAGGCAGGAGTCTGGAGAAAAATCTAAATTAGATGAAAGATTTTTGCCTTCCCGTTCTCAACCTCCACGCCGGTGCTTGCCCTTCTTCCCTGATCTCCACACAGAGGTTTCGAGATCGTGGAAAAAGCCGGTCTCTTATCGTGTTTTTAGCCCTCAAACTTCCATTTATTCAAACATTGTGGTGTCTAAATCTCCTGGTTATGGGGCGATGCCCAAAGCAGAAGAGGCGCTTGCTAGTCATCTTTCTGCTGAAGCTGCGTCTTCTTTTAAAGCACCACTTTTACCCTCTAAGCCTCTTAGAAGTACGTCAGCTTTAGTGGGTAAGGCGTATTCGGCGGCCGGTCAAGCCTCGGCGTGCCTGCACACGATGTCCATCTTGCAGGCATACCAGGCTGACTTATTAAAGGATGTGAGTGACACTCAAGAGGTCAGCACTGACGTAGTTCGCGAACTGCGTCAGGCTGCAGATTTATCTCTGCGCGCCACCAAGGAGTCGGCCAAGCTAATGGGCCGTACTATGGCAGCCCTGGTGGCCGCAGAGAGGCATCTATGGTTAAATCTCTCTGGTATGAAAGAAAAAGCTTTTCTTTTGGACGCTCCGCTCTCTCCTCATGGTCTTTTTGGTGATTCTGTAAATACTGTCATAGATAGATTTCAGGAAGAGAAGAAACAGTCGGCAGCGTTTCAGAAATTTATGACTCTTAAAATTCATGTCCCCGGTACTGCTGGGCGGGAGCAGTCCAGGCCGTCAGTCAGCTCCTCACATAGGGCGCAACAGAAGCAGAGTGTCGCGTCTCGCGCTCCCCCTTCCAAACAGGGGGACCAGACGCGGCAAACCTCTGCCGAAGTCTTCTAGCAAAACTGATCTGAGGAAAGTTATTATGGCTAAGAAGGCTTCGGCAAAGAGGAAGTCCTGACGCCACTGGCGTCAGGATGCTGAGGGTGGTCCCTGCCGTGGGAGAGAGGTGTTCACCGCATTACACGGTGCCCGCTCTTCTTCAGTGCCCTCAGGGGCCCGTTCGGCCAACCCCGCCTTCATGCCGGGGCACAGACGGTCCCAGCGAGCGCTTTCCCGAGGGACGCACGCCCCCTCTGAGGAGGGTCTCAGAGCAGTTAAGCCAGTCGTTCCCTGCCGGTACGCCGTTACAGGGCGCTGTGTTTGCTGCTCAAGTTACACCAGAGGCCAGTCTCGAGAGACTGGTACCCTTAGTAGCATTTCTGGCAGAGTGGAAAAGCCTTCCAAAAATATCTCAGTGGGTTCTGCACACAGTAAAAAAGGGTTATACTATCCAATTCAGGTGTCGTCCACCAAAATTCAGAGGGGTTCTGCCCACAGTGGTGGGCCCCGAGCAGGCTCTGGTAATGGAACAAGAAGTGAAAGCGCTCCTTCAAAAGGGAGCTATAGAACGGGTTCTGGAAGTTCCTGAGGTTTGCCTTCGGGGGCGAGGCGTACCAGTGCAAGGTTCTTCCATTTGGCCTAGCTTTATCTCCCCGCACTTTCACGAAATGCATGGATGCAGCTTTAGCGCCCCTGAGGTTTCAGGGCATTTGTATCCTCAATTACATCGACGATTGGTTGATTCTAGCTCAGACAGAGCAGATGGCGGTTCAGCATCGAGATGTTGTTCTTGCTCATATGAGAAAGTTGGGGTTGAGGCTGAACGCAAAGAAAAGTGTATTATCTCCTTCTCAGAGGACCACTTTTCTGGGTGTCGTTTGGGATTCGATCTCGATGCGGGCGCGACTTTCTCCGACCCGCATCGCTTCGATTCTTTCAGCTATGAAACAAGTAAAGCTAGGCCAGCTACTCACTGTAAAACAGTTTCAGAGACTGTTGGGTCTGATGGCAGCAGCGTCCAACGTAATACGTTGCGGCCTGTTGTACATGAGACCACTGCAGTGGTGGCTCCGGACCAAGGGATTCTCGCCGAGGGGAAATCCCCTCCGCACGATCAAAGTCACGCGGCGCTGCCTTCGTGCTCTGGTCATGTGGAAAGAAACCTGGTTCCTATCCAAAGGGCCTGTGTTGGGGGCTCTTTGTCGTCGCGTAACGCTAACGACGGATGCTTCCCTCACAGGGTGGGGGGCGGTCATGAGTGGTCGTCCAGCCCAAGGTCTGTGGCAGGGCCATCATCTATCATGGCATATAAATTGTCTAGAGATGTTGGCGAGTTCCAAGCTTTAAAACACTTCCTAGCAGACCTCAGAGGTCATCATGTGTTAGTTCAGTCAGACAACATGTCGGTGGTCTCGTATATAAATCATCAGGGGGGCCTGCGGTCGCGTCCACTTTTCAAGTTGGCCCGTCAGATCCTCCTGTGGTCCCAGGGGAAGTTACGGTCTCTGAGAGCTATGTATCTTCCTGGTTATTTGAATGTGGTAGCAGACTCCCTGTCGAGGCAGGGGCCGAGGCCGGGGGAATGGAGGCTCCACCCCGAGGTGGTGGAGCTCCTTTGGTTGAGTTTCGGTCGTGCCGAGGTGGACCTATTCGCTTCCAAGGAGACAACGCACTGTCATCTGTGGTTCTCCATCAGTCAGCCAGCCCCTCTGGGGTTGGACGCTCTGGTACAGCCGTGGCCGAGGTCACGTCTGTATGCTTTTCCCCCGATTGCTCTGCTACCAGGAGTTCTGGAGAGGGTTCGCCGGGACGGGGTCAGCCTACTTCTAGTAGCCCCGTTCTGGCCGGCCCGAGTATGGTTCGCGGACCTAATATCTCTTCTGGACGGCTCTCCCTTGGAGATTCCGATCAGAAGGGATCTACTCTCTCAGGAGGGCGGTACGATATTTCACCCCCGCCCAGAGTTGTGGAAACTGTGGGCTTGGCCTCTGAGGGGGCCCAGCTCATAGAATCTGGTCTCTCAACTGAGGTTGTTGAGACCATCCTTCACTCCAGAGTAGGGATGGGAATCGAAAACAAGTTCCACTCGAGAACCGGTTCTAAATTTTACGATCCATCGATATTGTATGCCCTCGACGTTAACGAGTCCTCTTATCGATGCTCCTGCTCTGAGTCAGCCATAGTATGTACAGACCGTGAACTCACAACTGTCCCTTTTGTCCTTTATCAAGCACCATAGCACCGCGTCCAAAGATAATCTTTGTCCTGCAAAGTCTTATTTGATCAGTGAGTAAAATTGTCTCTCTCTGGTAATGTAGATGAACCGCTGCGCTTGTGACAGGGCGCATGTTAAACTGATCGAGCAGAGAGAGAGAGAGAGAGAGAGAGAGAGCCCCGGTCGCGCGCACGCACTCTCTCTCTTCGGAGCAAGGCGAAAGTAGGCTTCACCGTCTCAAAACTAAGCGCTGTCTTCCTCTCTCCCTCGCACATATTAATCAAAATAAACGACACGATGGTAAGGTAGGGAGACTAAAGTTTTATGTGGAGCATTCGGAGATTTGTTTTTCCTGAATTGCCGCTGGGTGTGAATTGTGCTAAAATACGTTGCCTTATCTTCTCTGAAAAGTCTTCCGCACATTCAGCTGACATAATCACACTTCAAATAAACGAAAAAAAAACGATCCAGTGATGAAATGTTTTCTGTGATGACACACATCTTGTGGGATGTCCCAACTGGCGGGATAATCACACAACGCGCACACGTCCGATAATGACACGTCCAATTCGCGAACTAATGACTCATTTGAACTGATTCGTTTTAATGAATGGTTAAAACAACTGATCTTTCCAACACTGAACTCACGGGACGTTTAATCGGTGTATAACTAATCGGTAACACTTTACAATAAGGTTCCATTTATTACAGAAATTACATAAAAAGTACAGTTTGCTTAGTCAAGTGTAAGCATTAAAACGACTTGTTTTCCCCCCCGAAAAAGACTACTTTTTCCCACACAGTGCTATCAGGAATCGATAAGAGAATCGTTAAAGAATCGGATCGATAAGCAGAATCGTTAGTGGCATTGATATTGATAAAATCTTATCAATTCCCATCCCTACTCCAGAGCTCCGTCCACGAGGAAGTTATATGCCCTGAAGTGGAAACTTTTCACTTCTTGGTGTGCAGAACACCGGCAGGACCCAGTTAACGGCCCAGTGGGTGCAGTGCTGGAGTTTCTGCAGGAGCGTTTCTCTGCAGGGTTATCCCCCTCCGGCACTAGCTGCTTTCCATGTCCCTTTCAGTGGAGTTTCTCTTGGGAGACACCCACTTATAACTCGCTTCCTTCGTGGCACTTTGAGGCTGAGGCCTGCAGTTCGTACGAGGGTGCCGACTTTGGATTTGGCCATTGTAATAGAGGGCCTTTCTTTGGCCCCCTTTGAACCTATTGAGGAAGTTTCTGAGAAATTTCTCACTTACAAAACTCTTTTTCTGCTTGCAATCTCCTCACTTAAGAGAATCGGAGAATTGCAGGCCCTGTCGGTTGCACCCTCATGCCTGGAGTTTTTGCCTGGTATGGTTAAGGCTTTTCTATACCCTAGACCAGGTTATGTCCCTAAGGTCCCTACTAATGCTGTTAGACCTACAGTGCTGCAGGCTTTCTATCCTCCTCCTTTTGTGTCATCAGATCAGGAGAAACTTAACCTTCTCTACCCGGTTGGGGCGTTAGACGCTTACGTCCACAGAGCTGCCCTGTGGAGGAAATCAGAACAGTTATTTGTGTACTTTGGACCACCCAGGAAAGGGTGTCCCGCGTCTTAACAGAGAATGAGCAAGTGGGTGGTTGAGGCCATCTCACTTGCTTATGAGTCGGCTGGTCAGCCTTCACCTTTGGCTGTACGAGCCCACTCTACTAGGAGTATGGCTGCTTCTAAAGCATTGTTGTCAGGAGTATCGCTAAGTGATGTTTGTGATGCGGCTGGGTGGTCCTCACCGCATACATTTGTTAAGTTCTATGAATTGGACTTAAGTTCCACTCCTGGGGCGCAGGTGCTCAACATGGAGGCGCAGGTGCTCGTCCTCTGCGCGCTAGTTCCCACATGACGGTCATTTGCTCCTATGGCGACGTGGGTATTGGCGTTCCCACAGCTCGACGCAGCTCGAGTTCCCTTGAAAGGGAACGTCTCGGTTACGTATGTAACCCTAGTTCCCTGATAGGGAACGAGACGCTGCGTCGTTTTGCCATACTCCCAGCAAGCCCATTAGCGCTTCCTTCAGGCCTATCAGAAGCTGTCGCGCTTGTGTTTTGGGGGTGCTTTATAGTTTCCTGGTCGATGACGTCACCCGCCTATGACGTTCCGTCTCTCCATTGGACTGATTCCATACGTGCTTCATGACGCACACACGCAGAGGCGTTCCCACAGCTTGACGGAGCGTCTCGTTCCCTATCAGGGAACTAGGGTTACATAACCGAGACGTTATCAGTCCCTACAGACTTAACATCCACCTCAAAACTGATTTATCTCGCTATCTCACAGCTGCTAATAGGCTCTCAACATTCATCTCACCACCTAATCCTGCAAGGAAAAGAGACCCAGATGACATTTTCCCACCAGTTAGCCACCATGTCCTCGCAATAGTCCTGGATTGTTCCTTCAAATAAGCACATGGATAGTGATGTTGCTGGTGTCTCATAGAGTAGAATACTCAAGTGTGTTCAGCTGCAGCAACATACAAAACAGGCGGACATAAAAAAGGTATTATAAATGCACAAAAACAACCAGACTATACACATTCAAAGTTTATAGTACGAATATTTTTGTTTTGTTTTTAAAAGAAGTCTTTTATGGTCATCAAGGCTTCATTCATTTGATCAAAAATAAAGTAAGAAAAGTAATATTGTGAATTATCATTACAATTTAAAATGTAAATGATTAAATGATGATTATAACAGTGGACGGGACTGTGGTTGATACATGGGCACACTGACACTGATATTACAATTACATACATTCACAATCAAATTTTAGACAATTCAGGAAACCGATTTCAAAATTTGTAAAAAGCAGTTCATTATACTATTTTGTAGTCATGGCACGACATTTGTGATGGTACAGTGAGTGTTGTGCACCAGCCTGAGAGCGTGCTTTTTTGTGAGTTAAGCCAACAGCAGATGGTGAATGGACACATGACCCACCATCCTCATTCAACCAGCACTGGTTCAGAGGGAAGAACAGGTGTGTCGTCTGATACAGTCCCCCCTGAAACCTGAACTCGTACTTTCATTCCCCCTCTCACATTCACATAGCCTGTCTGCTGCTATGCTTCACGGTAGACTTTTCCAATTAGTCTCACCCGTGTAACCCTGGTGTCACATGAGACGGCATATGGGCCATTGTACTTATAAAACTCAATCTGAAATGAGACACTGCACTAAATCAAATCCCAGTTGGGGCAAAATCATTTAAGCCCTGAATAGATGGAAAAATGACACGGACATAGATGAACATGAGAATGCGTCAATCAATTAGTGACCGATTCCTAAAGTAATACATTTTTTTTATCAGCCCTACAAAAAAATATGACCTATGCAAGAGTGAATGTTTACCGCTTAGTGCTTAATACACTAAGTAAGCTGTACAGTACCAACTACCTCAGGGGGTACTAAATGCTGCTAGGTGGAACAAACTGTAATTTGCACTAGCAAAAAATAAATAAATAAATAAACCTAGCATTAGGGAAATGTTGCTTTTTCATGTTGTACCGAACTCGTATCGAACCGTGACCCCAAAACCGAGGTGCGTACCAAACCGTGACTTCTGTGTACCGTTAAAAACACACACACACACACACACACACACACACACACACACACACACACACACACACACACACACACACACACACACACACACACACACACACACACACACACACACAAACACAATCTTTGAAAAGTTTGGGGTCAGGAAGTTTATTTTACTTTAAAAATCGGTAACACTTTATTTCAATGTGTATAGTATTAACTCTAAATTATGCATAATTACATGCAACTAACTAACCCTAAACCAAACTCTAACCTTAAAGGACAAGTTTTACTCTTACGTAAAGCCCTGTTTTAAGATTGTTTCTGATGAAATAGAACCAGGGTCCGAAATTAACACCCGCCAAGTGCCAAATGCGGGTAGATTTTCCGTTTGGCGAGTAAATCTCAAAAGGCTATCCACCACACTGGCGGGTGAATGTTCCAGACATCCCAATTCCCCTGCATATTGACAGAGGCTCCCTGATGCCCACAAATTAGTTCAAATCACCCGGAATCTAGAGCGAGCGAGAAAGAGCGCGCACATACTGTGCTACAAATGTAAACGTGTAGTGCGCTCGGCAGAGAGGGAGAGAGCCAGAGACCTTGCGTGTGTGCGCGTGTGTGCCTCAAGAAGTGTGTGTGAACCTTCTTCACACCTAAAATAGCCCTACACTAAAAATATATTTTTTTAACTTAAATAATTACAAATTAAGATGACAAAAAGAAAACACTGAATCAGTGAAGCTTTGAAAAAACTGCTTTTTTTCCCATCAGACTACGTTTTTTTCGTCAAATAAAAATAGCAGGCCTACCTCAATCCACAGCTTGTCTAGTTTTTACTTAAAAAAAGTAACATGTCTACATGATGTGGGGTTAGTCTGGGAGGGTCTACGGTGGCATAGATATCCCCGGAATACAGAGATAACGTTTCGCTAGAGTGGCCAACTTCGGAAAGCGACTTTCATTTGCTTGTGGATGTTTGCTTCGCAAATGATATTGCATTGTACTTGCACTAGGCCTACTTCTTTATTTTAATACCACGTAGCACATTTTGCAAGTAACTTCATCGCCCTTTCTGTCGAATGATCCCACACAGTAGTTATTTTCGCTTGCTTCATTTTGCTTTCTCAGCGAAATATGTCTTTTGGCGCATGTGGCTGTGCGTCGACGCACCCCGTGATTTAACAACTATAGGCTTTATACTGTTTTTTTCCCCCATGCTCCAAACAAACAAAAAAGAAATATATATATATAATTTCAAAAATGTTTTAAACCATTTAACTGATAGTATTAATCGGTAAATGTTTTTACTTTCTGTAAAGTATGATAGTTTTACAAAACCTTCAAATGTACTGTTATGAGCACTAGTTCCATGCTCACATCTTCCAAGTTTTAATATTTGTTGCTCTGTTTTGACTTCTATGAACTCTTATTCATTCAACATAATACCTTATCTCAATTAAATGTACTGAAATGAATGTATATGTGACACAAAAAGGCTGTTTATTATTTTGGCCGGTAAAAAATATGCTTGGCTGGTGGATTTTTTTCATCTACCAGTCCCTGTGGCAGGTGAGCCAAAATGTAAATTTTGGACCCTGAATAGAATGGTTAAGATTGAAATTTGGACAAATGTTGCTGTCCCGAGAATTTTCGGTTTCTGTGTTAGCACCCCCCCACTTCCACAATGGTTTAATAGGGGCACTGGAAGAATCATTCATAAAACGCATTAAAACTAAAGTTTACAAAGACGTGAAACTCACCGAGTGGTCTGGGGTGTTCACTGATATGCTCACACAAAAATCGCTGCATAAGATACTTTCCAACAGGTACCATTCGATATAAAACTGTGGACCTATTTTTCCTAACGCCTCACAACTGGACATTCTTCCGTTGAGAGCTTGAATAATAGACACTCCAGCCCAGTTGGTGGCGATAATGCACCTTTTGCCAATGTTTGGATAGCGTAGCCTACGATACCGCGACTGCATACGACTACAGAAAGAATACAAACAAGCCCATTTCCGTTTCCGTCGGCGGAGTAATAACGTACATCACAGAACATCCAATACAAGTCAATGGAGTTGGACAAAAACTACGATAAAACCTGTTGGAAAGCATCTTTTGCAGCGATTTTTGTGTGAACATATCAGTGAACACTTTGGAGGAGGTGGGGGGGGGGGGGGGGGGGGAGCTAACAAAGAAACCGAAAATTCTCGGGACAGCAGCATTTGTCCAAATTTCAATCTTAACCGTTCTATTTCATCAGACACGATCTTAAAACAGGGCTTTAAGTGTAAAATACCGAACTTGTCCTTTAAGTAAATACATGTAGTTAATTTATATATTACTCAGTTGTTAAATGTATAATTATCAACTAAATCTACTATTCTAATATAAAATACTTTTATTAGGCAATGATGCATTCAATTCAATTAAAAACAATGACAGTAAGGACATTTAGAATGTTGCAAAAAAATATTTCAAATAAATGTATAAATGTATAACATTAATAATAATAAGAAGAAATGTGTTTTGAGCACTAAATCAGAATATTAAAATGATTTCTGAAGGATCATGTAAAACTGAAGACTGGAAGAATGATGCTGAAAACTCAGTTTTACATCACAGGAATAACATTTTAAAATAAATTAAAATAGAAAAAAAGCTATAATAAATTGTAGTAATATTTTACATTTTACATACAAGTTTTACTCTATTTTTATCAAATAAATGCTGCCTTAGTCTTCATAAGAGACTTCTTTCACATACATAAAATCACACAACCCCAAATTTTATCATAAATCTGAAATATCATACAGCGGTAGTATGCCATTTTCTATTTTTTCCTCTCAGCTATACAAATTGTCTATGCATTCAAAATAAATAAATAATTTGTGTTTCTATGGTGCTTTTTTGCAAACCACATTAGGCCTTAAAACAGCTAAAAACTTCTGCACCCTTAAGTGTCAAATTATGATTGATGATTTTTAATCATGTTAGCAATAGTATTATACAAGTTTATATAATATTAGCTAGGACATCTAACCTGTTACACATGCACAAAGAAATTACTATGCAAAACACAATAGAACATCCACAGAGATGTTCTCATAAAATCATTGAAAAAGTTGTCTTCAATCAGCTTAACAAATTTTTAAGCTCGAATGGATACTTTGACAATTTTCAATCTGGTTTCCGACCGCATCACAGCACAGAGACAGTGCTCATAAAGATAATAAATGATATTCGCTTAAATACTGATACAAGCAAATTATCAGTGCTGGTACTACTCGACCTCAGTGCAGCATTTGACACTGTCGATCACAACATACTTCTTGACAGGCTGGAAAACTGGGTCGGGCTTTCTGGGATAGTCTTAAAATGGTTCAGGTCATACTTGGTAGGGAGAGGTTATCATGTGAGTATTGGAGATCATAAGTCTGAGTGGACACCCATGACATGCGGAGTCCATCAAGGCTCAATTCTTGCGCCACTCCTATTCAACCTGTACATGCTCCCAATGAGCCAAATAATGAGAAAGAATCAAATCGCTTACCACAGCTTGCAGACGACACACAGCTCTACTTAGCCCTATCGCCTAACGATTACAGCCCCATTGACTCTCTTTGCCAATGCATTGATGAAATAAACAATTGGATGTGCCAAAACTTTCTTCAGTTAAACAAAGACAAAACTGAAGTCATTGAGTTTGGAAACAAAGATGAAGTTCTCTAGGTGAACGCATATAACTAAATCAGCATGCTATCACCTGAAAAATATTGCAAGAATTAGATGCTTTGTTTCCAGTCAAGACTTAGAGAAACATGTGCATGCTTTCATCACCAGCAGGGTGGATTATTGTAATGGACTTCTCACTGGCCTTCCCAAAAAGACCATAAGACAGTTGCAGCTCATACAGAACGCTGCTGACAGGATTCTGAGCAGAACCAGAAAATATGAACATATCACACCAGCCCTTTACACTTGCTGCCAGTTACATATAGAATTGATTTTAAAGTATTATTACTGGTATATAAATCACTCAATGGCCTAGGACCTCAATACATTGCAGATATGCTCAGTGAATATAAACCCAACAGATCACTCAGATCACTAGGATCACATCAGCTAGAAATACCAAGGGTTCACTCTATGCATGGCGAGTCTGCTTTTAGCTACTATGCCAGCCGCAGCTGGAACCAGCTTCCAGAAGAGATCAGATGTGCTCCTACAGTAGTCACATTCAAATCCAGACTCAAAACACATCTGTTTAACTGTGCATTTACTGAATGAGCACTGTGCCACTGTTCGTCCGACTGTTTGTACTGTATTTTATTTTATGTTTTAATTATTCTGATTTCATTTGATTATTTCTGTATTTTATCTTTTATTCTAAACTGTTTTAATCATTTTGATTTCTTTTGATTATTTTAATTTATTCTATGTAAAGCACTTTGAATTACCATTGTGTTTGAAATGTGCTATATAAAAAAACTGGCCTTGCCTTGCCTTTGCCTAAAATTGAAGCGAGGGGTAAAATCAGTAATAACAACAGAGTTTTTAATCCACCAGGCTGGCATTTCCCATTATGGATATTAAACTGTGCTTCTGCTGCACTTAACCTGCTGGGGCATTTCTAAGTCATCACTACTATTTCAGACCCGCTTTCTCCCGTGCACTCCGTTCTTTGTATGTAAATCTGAAACTCAAGCACAGAGTCGGGTGCGTCTCTCTCATAAGCAGCCCAGTAAATCCCTCCTCATCACACTGTGGGGATTTGGCCTGTAAGACAGCTGCCGCGACTCACCTACCATTAGGAGGGAAGGAGAATTAAAGAAGGAACAAAAGCAAAACCAGGCTTTCAAGTTTGTTCTTTCCTTCACTCTCTTCTCCAGTCTCGTTGATGGGTCAACAGTGAATTTCAGGTGGTCGAAAGAAGGGTGAGTAGATGCAGGTATGGGGCCGTTGTGTCCGTACAGTCCAAGCCGTTGTGTCCGTACAGTCCCCAAAGCTGCTGCCTGGGGCAAACATTTCCCACAGGGATCCGTTTGAGGAAAATTGCTC
Organism: Siphateles boraxobius; assembly: GCF_051911475.1. Lineage (NCBI taxonomy): Eukaryota > Metazoa > Chordata > Actinopteri > Cypriniformes > Leuciscidae > Siphateles > Siphateles boraxobius. Next base: position 18,412,020 of record NW_027508811.1, on the reverse strand, counting down.
TGCCCGTCATTTAGTCAGCAGAGCGGCACGGCGGAGAGGCAAGCACGCAGTGTGTGTGACTATAGAAAACGCAAGTAGCTGCACAGACAGCTTTAGGACCCACAACACACAGAGCACTGACACAACACACAGAGTCTGACATACCCTGCATCCCAATGTACATTCTATCCATCCTAATTTGTACTGTATGAAAGATTAAAATAAATGTGTCGCAAAGCATAGTGCTGTATGCTGAAGAGAGTATGCCAAAACTATCCTGATGGTCAACTGATTCTGGTAGATTTTGAATTATGGATTAGGGCTGGGGCGGTATGGATTTTTTCTAACCGCGGTCGAAAAGCAAGATTTTCCCGCAGTATTGCGGTAAACCGCTTTAAATAGCCAGCTCCCGAACCGCCCCCCCCCCCCCCCCCCCCCCGACAGACTTTCGCGCACGCACCAGAAGTCGTTTTTGCTAGACAGACTTTGTTAAATATTGTCAACTACATCCGAAAAAAAACGAGCACAATTTGAAATAGTCAAATTTTCATCAAGCAGTAATTTGGCATGAACCAATCATTGAATAGATTTCCTTATTTAAGAATATTCTCAGATACATTCGCATTGAATTTTTCAGGAGAATACATTATGATGTTCACATTGGAAATGAAACAACACCTATTGCAACATGTCTTAATTACAAATATTATACTCCATATTTATGTTTACATAATATAGTGTTATTTTTGGATTTAATCTATGTCGATTATATGAAGAGTGAACAGCATGAGTAAGATAGGATCATAAGATGGGTCAGACACGATTTTGATTACTTTATTAAGTTTTGTTTTGTAGAAAGCCTTTCTTTAAATTAAATTTCGTTTTGCATAAATTGTACCTTAATTTTAATCACTGTTTCATTAACTAATTGCCTGGAATTAAGAAATAAGAAGCAAATAGCAGACATATAATCAGGAGGACGTGGAAGCGCGGGTGCGATCTCTCGCGCGTGAACTGGAGCTCGTCTCATAAATGAACCGAAACTCGGCGTAGGCTGGGCCTAAATGTCTACTTTTAAACAAAATTCAAAACGAAATGATAACATTTTAGTCTACAGTAGCCTAGTCAGGTAAGGTCAGGTTTGCCGATGTGAGTTATAGGCTATTTACTTATTCATATTTATCCCTGGGCGCCGATCGGAGACGGAGTTCACTGCTGATATTCTGGGGATACAACATAGCCAATATACTAGGGACTTTAGCCTTTAAATATCTTTGGTGCATTGGATCAGTGTTCTTTCCTGAACAGCCAAGAGCTTTCAAGCCTCGCGACAGCAGCGCCTCGCATTGCTCATAGACCTTGAAACAGTCAGCGCCGCGGATGTGGTTTCGAAAATTGATCAAAAAACGTTGGTGCGGGTGGAATGCGGACAGATGATGAGTTTTGTGATGCGGTTGCGGATGAAATAATAATAGCCCATCCGCGCATCTCTAATACGAATGGAATGTTATTATGCGTCATGGAACATTGCGCTCCTCAACTCGCGAAAGGTCGGATTTGCTCCATCTTTTGATGATAAGTTTTGTTTAGAAAACCTTGAATCCATGTAAGCCACAATATCATTAGACATAATCCATCTCATTAGAATCAATGAATCCATGTCATTAGACACAACGTGCACACATGTGCAGGCCAAGGCACTTTTTTTCTTTTTCTTTTTTTTTGCGGTGATGACGGTGACGAGGTCAGACCCGTGGTTGGAGTCACGTGACCGCGTTATTGCGGTAATGCGGTAATGCGGTAACCGTCCCAGCCCTAGTATGGATGCGTGCACACTCTACCGGCTATTATTGTGCACGACCCATTGTGCTTTGGATGAGGATTCGGCCCAGAACTACAAACATTGCAGATGTTTGTGAGACCAGTGGTTAAGCAGAGACGCCCTGAAAGGGGTTTAAGTGATTAATAATTGATATGTAACCTGATGAAAAATATACATTTGATTATATTATTTGTGTCATATTTCATCTGTAACAACATTGTAAACAATGGGATGAGTTGTCTTTTCCAAAGTTATTGTTAACTAAAACTATTAAAATTTGTTTTCGTTAACTGAAATAAAGCTGGAATAAAATAAAATATAATTATTAGATGAAAAACTAGAAAATTAGAAATGCTAACTGAAAAAGTTGAAGTTGAAGTAGAAACTAAAACTAAAAACAGAGCAATTCCAAGAGGGTCTAAACATTACTAAAACTAAAATGAAAGTGAACTGAAAATATTAAAGCGGATTCAAAATATCAATAAATACTACAAAAGTATATAACTAATACTAAAATAACACTTTTTTCTACACGATATGATAGTATGTTGAGTAGCGTAAATGGAATGAAATGTGGAGAGTGCAAATGAGGATAACTGTGACAAGATCACAGGCAAGTTTACAGTGCCATGATGCACGTAACTATGTGACAAAACGGTGCGTGGTTTCAAGATGGAATTGTACGCATTTGGGAGTATATCCCAAAGCTTTCCTACCCTTCTGCTACAAAAGTATGTACTTTATCTTCACAAAAATAGAGCAAAGTATAAGTAGGCAAATTGGGATGTAGCAAGATATACTTAAAGGGACAGTTAACCCAAAAAATGTAGAAAAAAAAGTCTATGCTATATATCATGTCACCACATTGAACCCCACTGAATTTCATTGTATGGAAAAATACAGCTGAATATGTTTTTTTGTTCTTTTTCTTTTTTTCGGGACTATTCCTTTAAGCCTAACATTGCCTAACACCTGCCGCGTCTCAGATATACTTCACTTACATAAATTCACACACTGCAGGCTTTCTATATATATATGCTTATGGTGAAGAAACACACAACCACATGTATAGATGTACCCCAGACAGGTCCTATTACTGCCCACTTCCTCTATACATACTCTATCACTTTCCCTTGTTCTTTCGCTACCTCTCTCATGCGCCTGACTTCTCAGGTTTCAGTGAATCAGACCTGGTGAATAATGTATAAGGTACAAGCTGTGAAAACCTGGACAGCACTGTAGACAGCAGGCAGCGACTAAATAAGAGTTTAGAGCATTCAGACAGACGGTATTCTGTGCCGTATCCACCAACAGACACCGGTATCTTCATCAGCTCAGCTTTGCTTAAAATGGTCTGTCATAAAAACATTTTTTAAATGAAATAGCGAAATGGATTGCTCAGTGCCTGTTTGTAGAAATTATGCCATTAAGGGCAGAAGAACACCACTGAAGGAAACTGCTAGGGGGAAAATTGTGCTTTACAAATTGGCAAACATTTTCTTGTGCTGAAAGTCAAGAAGATTGCCAAATTACAAGTTAGCAGGCTGGGATAAAAGAAAAAAATTATAAAGCTTTATGAAAAAACAGTGGTAGCAAGTGGAGGAAAATGGGCAAAATCCATGGAATAAGACAAAAAATGTATTCTGCCTTTGGATGTCAGAATCAAAAAACAAAAAAGATAGTCTCCATTTTTAGATAATAATACCATTGTTGAAGATGCCCTTTGATGCTAAATTCAGACATTTATGGTTGCAAGCCACAGACTGGACTGATGAAACTTGCAACGATTAGTCGAGTATTAAAGCATGAATATGATGTAAACATATACATAATATTCACATGTGCAGTTCATAGGGGATATCATTTATTAGCCATAATTAGTAATAATATTTAAACCTGTAAAAACATTTTACATAGATAACATATAAACATGTAACATTTGTCTTACAAATATGACTTTTCCTCTCACAATTGCGAGTTTATATCTCCTAAATCGGACTTTATAACTCAAGTTTATATCACAATTCTGATGGGGGAAAATATCTGAATTGTTAGATATAAACTCAGAACTGGGAGGAAAATTGTGGGATATAAACTCGAAATTCACTTTATATTCTTTTATTCCGTGGCTTCCATAGACTACTACTGCAGAACTGTAATTCTCTGCCACCAACTCCACCCACAAAAACGTCATCGCTGTTTGACTCCCAAATGGACTATTCTCATGTCCCACTAGAATTGTCCTTCCAGTGCAATCAGTGTCTGAAGTAGCTCACTCGTTTTCATTCACTTGTTCAAGTGGACTTTATTAGTGGAGTAAAATATAGGTAATAGTGAATATAGGATGCGATTTCAGATACAACTATCGATTCATTATGTGAACAGGGCGTATTCATTCAATAAGTCCAATCAATTAAGTGCTTTTTTACAGTTCGCACTCAAAGGCTACTGGTTTGTGTTAAGCAGTTGAGTGCATCTAAATGAAGATACTTCGAACAATATGAGTGAAGTGTATGCAAGTGAAAGAGAATGATTCGTTTAGTTAAAGTCCCCCTGTGGAGAAAATCAAAATTTTAATGTTGTTTATATATCTATGTGGTGTTTTAAATAAACTTTAAGACAAACCATGTACAAATTCATAAGTCAACATCATTGCTGAGTATTTTCTCATTAAAACTGCAGTAAACCAAAGATAGTCTCATAAACGTGGTTTGAAATCGCTGGTGTTTCTGATGTCACATGTCTACCTTGTAACCAATCACGTCAACGTGTGATCGTCATCGAGTGGATCTCTGAGCTGGTGTGAGTGAGTGGAGGCGGGGCTAATTTACATATTCATAGAACCGCGTATTCTAAATACGGTAAGGGTGTAGAGTTATATTCAAGGAAAAAGCGTCTAAATATGTCATTTTGGCATTCAAAGTTGAGTTTTAAGGGATACAATTATTAACTACAGGGGACATTAAAAGATTTGTTTCAAAAACAGCACTAAATGAACAACACAGTCATTTAATTTGAAAGAAAATACATTTTATCTCTGTTTGTTGTGATAACAGACAACATGCATCTAGAAAAAAGAGAATAATACTAATTCTTGGCTAAAACCCGGCACTGTGTAACGAGCGGCGGTGAGACTGCTCTCTAAAGCTCACGGCCTACTTCCATTACCCCTCGTCTATTGCCCCGTAGGCCAGCTGCCATGCCAGCTTGGATCCAGTTAATGCTCTAAAACTGGAAAATAATTTCAAGGTCTCCGGGAGTAGCCAGTGCTTTCCGGCCTTTTTATATTTATTTATTTTATCCAGAATCACCTTTCGAGTGGCTGTGATTATGTATGCATGACTGGGCCTGGCCCATGCAAATCCTCCAGGCTCTTTCACAGAGGGCTCGCTGACCTGCTTCCTGCTTTCATCCCGCCTCTAAATACTGATCGCAAACGGCCAGGAACTAAATCAACAGCACATGAAAGGCGCCGAGCGTGGAGGAGAGGGGCCACATGGCTAAACAATCCCCTCCCCAGTCCATTGTAAACAGCTTGGAATGTTCACGCAGAGCTGAGCACATTCACCAATGCTTCAACAGAAGTGTCTGTTATGCAAATGAGCTGGATTTAATTTCTATTCCACTGTTCTCTATAAAATTAGTAATATTACCCAGCCCGGTCTGTGTGTTTACTTGGCCCAAGTTTGGAGGCTCTGAATGCTAATATATTTGGCTATACATTTAAAATATTGATATACAGTGTAACGCACTTTGAAAAAACTACAGTGAGGATCATACAGCTGTCTGAGTAAATTTGGATTTAAAGTAAATTTGAAGGATGTAATAAAATATCGATAGTGATGACAAATACTTCAAACTACGATTTCAAAATCAACCAGCCGGTGGGTTGCCTCATCTACTAGTCGGCTAATTGGTCTTAAAGTGTCATATTTTTCTCATTATTTATTTTACCCATAAAGAAATAAATAATATTTAAAAAACAATTTACCATTAATTATTTGATTAAAATTTTAAAATGAAATAATGAAAATAGATTTTACTTTGAGCCTCATGGGTCCAACAATTACATCACCTGATCAGCCAAATGCTATTTTCTTTACCTCGGTAATCCTACCATAATTAGACAATTTCATTAACAGAATAAAGAAATCATGACAATGACATTGGTTACTGAACTATTTTTAACTTGACACCATACAAATGCAAGATGCTCAGAAAACATTTCACGACACACTGGCCAATGACAATCGTTGACGTGTAGCCTATGGCTGTTTCAGTGTTGTTGTTGTTGTTTTTAAAGGATTTAAAGACACAATGCCTCTGAGAGGGTTTTATCACGCAAACAACTGAAGCACATCATGCTCATGCATTAAATATCATAATTTTTTTTATCCCCCCAAAAAAGAAGACTTCATTCATTTCTGTTCAATGACTCATGGGTTAGTCGACTCCATGTTAAATATGAAATAGATCATCTGACATATTTCCATGTTTGTGCCCTGACAATTACAATGCAGAAAAGATCTGAGGGGAAAACTTGATATACGTGTGTATGTGTGTGTGTATTCCTGTATGCATCCATGTTTATCTGAGGTGTTCCCTGTTGCATACAGCATACTAATATAAGTCTTCCATTCATATTCATTGTACAGAAAACTGCTATTCCAGACTAAATCTGAATAATGCCTCCATATTCAAGTTCTCTTGTCACTGTTATGTTGGTTCAACATCAAACCCACTTCCATTTACATATTTTGTGTTTTATAACATTTTGAGTTCAGAGCATGCCAATAACATATCATTGTGGCACACAGAAAGCAACATCTGAGGCCCAGGGAATGAGCGCCACTTGTTCAGCAGTACAAGAGGGAAATTGTCTCCCTCTGCAGCACACACAATATTGCAGGTGCTTAAATTATTCATCATGTACGAACGCTGGGGTCTCACTCAGAGCCAAAACTCCAGCCTCTTAATCTGTACTTTATATTCCATTTTATATTTTACAGCTTTGTTTACTCCGAAAGGGAGATAAAGAGCTTTTCTTTTCTAAGAGATCTAGCTATGTTCTTACTTTTGACAACAAAGAAAACAGTTCTGTGTAATTTTCATAAATCACTATGTAACATTTTCCGTCAATTGCCTTCACCTTGCTGGCAAACAGGCTTAAAAATTGCACACATTTGTTTTTTTAGTAATTGTGATACAAACGAATGCCAAATGAATGTGCTTAACCCAGTGCTTGCACAACTACTAATTTTTTTATAGTTAATAGTCATCTAGAAAACTAATTTGACTAAACTGACTAGTTGATTGTTTAATTTATGCAAATGATTCACCATATGCCATTTAACTTTCTTTGCTGTTTCTGGCAAGCTTTGCTGATGGAGAGGGTTTGAGTGGAGATGAAGAATATCAGTGCAAAAGCTTATATTTTCATTGTTTTCATTCATTGTTTAAATTTTCATTTAAAAGTCATACATAGCAAAAAAGTAATGTTCCTCTTGGTTTAATTTAAATTCAACTTTGTTAAATTGCCAAATTTACTGGTGCACAAACTCATAAATATTTACCAATTTTCTATTGAACCTAGAGATCATTATGTGACTTGCAGAGAGACTAAACAACAAAGCAAGCACTTGTAAGTCTGAATAGCTATTCATATTTACATTCAGGGCATTTAGACTCTTATCCACAGTGAATTACAAAAGTGCTTTAGTGCTAAATATAACAACACTGTGATCAATAGATGGCAAGTATGCAACTTGGAACCCTACCTGTTTAGTTGAATAATTCATAATTACCCCATTGCGCCCTTTCCTTGTATATCTGTTTGTTGTCAATGATTAGGTTCAAGAGCTCAAATTATTTGCAAGACCTTTTGAAATTGAATTGGCTCTTTTTGCGTTCTTTGTGCGTTCATACAAAAAAGGTCTCAGTTCAACAGAACTACTGTAACGGAATAACTTTTCTTTCAATCCGTTCCTCTTCTATTTCTCTTCCCTCAGCCACCTAGAGCAAAATGAGAACACAACCCCAACTGACATAACAAACCAACGTCACAATATAGTCATTGTGGCACACAATGGAGAATGTTAACTTTATTAATGGCATGCACACTTATCCACTTACTCCAGTCTTTTTCAGCGTATTTATTAGTGACGTATTTACCCAGAATTGCCCAGTTCGGGTGTGCCCTTCTGTTTCTACTGGGGTCTTGAGGCTCAAGTGGTCTTGACCTGCCCTGGGACCCTCGCCCTGGGGCCACGGTGACAGGACTGCTCCAGGGACCGCCACCAGTCCCTCCCTCTGCAAAGAGACTAGTACTCAGTAACTTCCAAAGTAATTTTAAAAGACGCCAACTAAGATTAGGAAGTCCATATTGCGGCCTGTATTAATTAGTTCTGTTTAACAAAGTAAGAATTAACTAGTTGTTTTTAAAAATCTTCAGATGCTACTGTGAGATGATCTTGTTAATGAAATAATTTTTGCTATCATACTAATGAAAGTAATTTTTGCATTCAAAGTCACTCAATCACATTGCAGAGCAATTAACAACACATCTGAAACAGACAATGCACAGCTACACAAAGACGAAGACCTGTACATTGGGGAGGCGAGGACAAAAACAAGATAAAAACCATGTAATACAAAGCTGGAAGGAGCACAAAAAGATCTGACAACCAGGAACACTCAACAAACAGAACAAGAGAGCTAGAAAGACCCAAAAACTGTGTATAAAAATGAGAAGAAGATGCATTCAAAAGCAAATAAAAGGAGATGGCAAGGTTAAAACAGAGGGAATCAGCATAAAGCAGAGGTGAGACAAAAGAGAATTATGGGAGTATAGTTCTAAACAAAACAAGAGCAAGAACAAGAAGTTGAAACCCAGCATCTGAATGTGTACTTCTCTACTTAAGAATATAGTATGTCAGATCAAAAGTAGTATGTCAAATGAGTAATATGTCCAAATATGCAGTGTTCATGAAATAGTAAGAGAAAAAGATGGACACTTTACTATTCCATAAGGCCATGAGAGAGGAGTAACAGTAGTCATATTCATAAATAGCGCAGAACAGCAATGTGGTTGACGTTGTACAGTAGGTCACATGCCAATGCCAACATGGTGGATGTAGTACACTGGCAAAAAAATACATTTATTCCTAAGGTAGTATGTAACTTCATTGATTTTATTCAAGCCAAAAATAGTAAAATCACTGAATAAATTAGGTTACACCAACAAAAATGAAAGCTTTAGCGTAAGTTCTGCCGGAAAGACTCAATTGTTACGTCAGTTGTTACCTTCTCATCCATCCAATCTTGCTCTAATACTTGTAGTATAAAAGATCGGTACTTACACGTCTGAGTTTGCAGATGCTGACGCCCATTCCCCTCCATCCTCCCCACCACCACCAGGATGGTCCCCCCCTATACCTCCCAGGGGGTCGGCTACGCCCCTGCCTTCGTCTTCAGGCAGGAAATGCAGATTCCGTACCCTCGCATTGCAAGCTACGGACGGGGCCTACGCCAAAGAACTTTATATCATAATACTTGCTTGCTGGGCTATTAATAAATGCATACTTGTTACGGTATTCTACCTCCCAAGTCTTTCTGGTAGAAATTAATTTAAAGGTATTCAAAATTAATTTAAACATTCAAAAGTTTAGGATCGGTATGATTTTTATAGTCTCTTATGCTTACAAAGGCTGCATTTATTTGATTGAAAATAGAGTAAAAACAGCAAAATTGTGAAATAATGTTACAATTTAAAATAACTATTTTCTGAAATAAAAATAAAATAAAACATATTCCTGTGAAGTCATAGCAAAATTTTCAGCAGCCATTACTCTAGCCTTCAGTATCACACGTTCATTCAAAAAGGATTTCAACATGCTGTATTCGGTGCTCAAAAAACATTTCTTATTATTATCAATGTTGAAAACAGTTGTGCTGCTTCATATTTTTGTGGAAACCTTGGTGCATTATTTTTTTTTAGAATTCTTTGATGAATAGAAAGTTCAAAAATAATTTGAAATATAAATCATTTGTGCATTGTAAATGTCTTTACAGTTACTTTTGATCAATTTAATGCATCCTTGAAGAATGAAATCATTACTTTCTTTTTGAAAAATCTTACTGATCCCAAACTTTTCAAAGGTAGTGTATATTTGGTAGAAAAAGCACCTTAAGGTAACAAAATAAAGTTTTTACATATTGTATTATTAATACTACACACATGCATAAAGCGCACTTTATTAGCAGTCAAGTATTGCAGTATATATACTGACAGGGAACAAATTTGGATGCAGTGTGAGATATTGTACAGCGCAGTACAGACAGAAACAGAAAGTCAAAGAAAATCTTGGACACAAATTCAAGGTACTTTGAGATGTGATAAAGACCCCTTGCAAATTGGTTGCATGAGAAACGCAAAAACAAAAACGATTATATATTACAAATATAAAAAAAACATGAAAAATATTTTTTAAAAAGTATCAAATTTATTTTCTAAGAATAACTATTTAACAGAGAGAATATATGTACTCAGCAGTCTATGAAATATTGTGACTTGGATTAATGGATTAATGATGTCGCTGTGTCCGTAGGATGCCTTTGTACTTGACTTTATATTTCTAGCATAAAAAGGAGTGAAATGAAAACACAACAGAGGATTTGAGTGAGGGGGGTTGATCATGTGTAAGACTGGAACACAGCCAGGAACAGCTGGATACCAGGGTAGCTGTTTATTTATTTATTTATTTATTTCATTTTTTGTAGGTCCTGAATATTTGTGGAGAGCATCTGTGATTAGATGAACAGAGAGAATAAAACAGTGATGTTCTGAGAGAAAGTGCGATGTGTCTAGACTGGTCCAATTGTAGGTCATGAAGCAAACGCATGATTAGAAGAGTAGGAAGCACGCTGAGATGAAAATCATGTATTAATGTGTCTTTTCCCTGGCTTTCAAGGTTCATTCATTTGCAACCTTTATCTTCCTTTCTATCTCTTGTTCTTTCAAGCCCTGCCAGCCTCTCTTTTTCCCTCCCACCAAGCTTTCGCCAAATCCTCGGTGAACCAGAGGTCTTGGTGAGATTGTGCGAGCCGATTCCTCATTATATTGAAAGGCTTTAAACTCTGAGCAACAGACAACATTTGCAAGAGATTTCCAGACAAAGCCAACATTTCTCAACTGTCTGGACAAAACCAACAACAATAGGGTGCAAATGTCTGAGACCATTAGTGAATTGCTTCTAATTTGCTTCTAATTATTTTTTTCTAATTTAATGTGGTTTTATTTAGTAGAAACTGCATATATCAGAAACGCAATTTGAGTTAAAGTGTAAACCTAAGGCCGGTTGCATAAACTGACGCTATTTTTTTCTTTAAGTCTGTTCATAACTTTTTTTTAAGTCAGTTACATAAAAACGTTGATTGGTCTAATACTGAATTGATACCGAAAAGTAAGACTGATGACCCCTAACTAACTGTTGGTTGGTCATACTAGTTCTTAAGACATGTCTGGCCATCAGTACAAAGGATCACATGATCAAGGTCACATTTACTTATTTGATTAGTGACCCAGAAATAGTTAAAACAATTATTTTCTATTTATTCATATATTTATTTTATTGAAAACCTATAATACATTGTTTAAAAATTTTTAAATTCCCGATTTTCAATGTGGTCTAAAAACTTTTGGACCCATATGTTCCATAATACTGATGCAGAGTTATGACTGGCTTTCGTAAAATTTGCATTGTACTAAAGTTATTTTTACCCAAAATCTTATAAATATTTTTTCCAAAGCAGCTTTACAGAACATAGAGTTTTAAAATAGTGATTAGTGTGCAAGTTAACGTTGACAGAAGAAGAAAAAAACCTACAAACACAAATATTATTCATTTTTTATTATTCATTATTCAAATATCATACATATCTATGCTACAAGAAAGAAGACATTAACATTTAGGGGAAAAATATAATATATGTATCTAATAAACAATCAAATATAATTAATATAACAGAATATATAAAACTAATTTAAGAAAAATTCAGTTTCAGCGTAGTCATATATAGAAGCCGCTTATAAATCCTTGTAGAGTGATTAACAGGATTAGTTTCTCGAAATCCTGTCATGCTATTGCCTAAAAGTCCATTTATTACTGTCTCCTGGGTGCATCCCTCCCAACTGTTAAAAAAGAGAGTAATTATGTGGTTGCCAAATCTACCTGCTTCCTGACTGGCACTTGTTGCCTTGGTAATTGTGTAAATTTTGCATGCATCTGTGGCGACTGGCCGAGGCTGGAGCTGGCACAGACATCGCCCCTACTGATTCCAGCTGTCAGCAGTGTCTATTAACAATGATGAATCACTCCCCCACTTCTCAATCCAATCATAGAGACCACAGCAGGACTTAGATCTGGTCACCTCTGACTAAATGATTTTTGGACAACGTGGGGCGGCCCGCCAGAGCACCCGGTCGACGCTTTGTGTTAGATTACGCTATTAGCCTGCAGGCTTCTGAGCTTTACATCTTCCAGCAAACCTTTGTAACTGTGGTACTCAAACAACAAAGCAAGACACACAACCAAAACATGTAAAGCTCTTCGGTTTATGTAGCTCTTTGTATTTATACTGTCATGCACAGACAAGACAAGACAAGAACAAATTATTAAATTATCTAAATTCAATCCAATAACTTTTTTTGTCATTTATTTTGCCAGTTTCAGGGTTGGTGCAATTACTGCATTTTGCTTTTGTAGAGCAATATAAACAAATATGCCAATTCACCCATAGACTGTATATTATTATTAACTAAAACAAACTAAAACTTCATTAACTGAAATAAAACTGAGATCAAATAAAATGTAAATAGTAGATGATAAAATTTTAATTAAAAAAAGTTACAAAATTGAAAATAGTAATGTTGCTTTGGCAACTAACTGAAATAAAACTTGAAGTACTAAAATTACTAAAACTGAATGAAACATAAATGAAAGTGAAATTTTTAAAAGTCTCCCGTGGTGTTGAAAATTAGCATGTGTGCTATAACACCCAAGCAAATGCATATGTTCGTCCAATGTAATTGTATTGTCCATGTCAAATAAAATAAAATAAATAAATATAGAAATATTTTTGTAAAAATAATGAAAATGACAAAAGCACATAACAAAATGATTAAAAATAAACTTAAATTAAATTGAAACAGAAAATAAAAATATAAAATCTAATCCAAACAAAATAATTATTAAAATTATTAATTAATAAAGCTAATTATCCAAAAACACTATCATAGAAAATAAAATAATACTAAGAAACACACACATGCTGGGTTTTCATGTTTTATGGGGACTTTCCATAGACATAATTATTTATTGTATCCCCTAACGCTGTCCCACCCATCACAGAAAACTTTCTGCACATTTACATTTTCAAAAAACAAAAAAAACAAAAAACAACATAAAATGATATGATTTAAAAAATAATCCTTATTGGGACAATGCCATGACCCCACAAGGACAAGGATTTTATGTATAACCATATAACTTTGTGGGGAAATTTAGTCTCCATAACATAGGGTTTACCTGATGCCCCCCCCCCCCCCTCCCCCGTACACACCCTACACACCCTACACCCCCACCCACATACTTAAAAATAACATTCAAAGAAAAACTTTTACAATTAAGTGAAATTAGTTTCTCATGCTGTTATCAGCTAGAGTGTTTGATTTCCATACACTGAGCCTCAGAGGAGAGCAAAACAACAACATGAATAAATTAGGAAAGCGAACAGTGGAAGCCATAACAATAAAAAGTTCTACAAACTGCAAATCTGCAAAAACTTGGTAGCACAGCTATATGCTACCACAGTCATTACATTTGCTAAAACAGACACACAGAATCGGATATTGGTTTTGCATCACTTTTGAAAGTCTAAAATAAACATTGCAAGCATTTAACTGAAAAAAATACTGCATGAACAGTTGTTCCTCCACCATTCTCCATCATGAAGTAGATATACTATCATCTCTTTGGTCTCACTTTTCATTGGTGTGGTCCTGCAAGTTAGAAGTCAAGGTCAGTGGGTATCAATCACTTTCCTTAGCTTTCCGCTTTTCTCTTTACCATCTCCCCCTAGGCCATGAGAAGGTTTGACCTCCAGAAGGCAGAAAGACAGATGGTCGACTGAATGTGATTGGGTTATGTGATGAGCTCTATGCCACATAAAATCTAGTTGACATCATGCTGTACAGTCAGTCTGTTAACATTTCCCTCAAGAGCTCCTCAGTCCTCCATCAAAGTCCTAAATGTACTCTGCACATCTCTACACTTCATCATTGGCATTTAGCCAATAACAAGCTCAGTGTTGACAGGGGTGAGCTGATCTCTTAAAGGGGAACACTGTTAATAGAGATCAGTGGCTCTCTACTAGTTTTTGGAGATCAGTGGCTCTCTACTCATTTTTACCCAGATCATACACTGGACATCATCTTATAGTTTGGCTTATATATATATATATATATATATATATATATATATATATATATATATATATATATATATATATATATATATATATATATATATATATATTATACCAACACACATACAGTATACTGTATATGCATGTCAGACTATGGAACTACTGCATTTCACTTGAATTTTAAAATGTTACCTGAGCATTAGTGACAGACAGATATTCCTCTGATCCATCTAAACGGAAGGAATGGGAGGAATAAAAAAGAAACAAAGAAATCGATGGTTTCTTGTACTCGCAGATTCAGGTTTCTATTTTAACATGGCCTGCTATTGATTAGCTTTCATATCTGAAGTCTCCCTGAGCAGCAGCTCGCTCAGGAGGATAGAAGAGATTTTAGCAGAACAAACCCCACAAAATAGAGAGAGGGGAGCTGGGAAACGATAGAAACTGATGCTTCCTTGGCCTGCTTGATCTGCACTAACAGTTCCTGCTTAAGCACAGTTAGCGTACAGTTGGCAACATGAAAGGCTTTTGTATTGCGTGATGGACTTTCCCAGAACATCACCACAGCGCACAGAGCTTTTATAATGGGGAATAGAGGATGACTTCGAAGGGTGAATCATTTAAGGAGCGCTTGCCAAGTGCTGTGCTCCCACTCCCGCTGAAATGAAAGGAGTTCCGGTGCTTTGTGTCATGAGAGGCATCAAATACCTGTGCAGTGGAGAGCAATTCTGGGAAGGCAGTGTGTGGAAACAGCAGAACTGTAAGTGGCTGTGAATGTCAACACTAAATACTTGCTAATTAAAAAGCCAGAGAACATTATGCAACATTACTGCTATGGTACTATAATCTTACACAAATTCTATCCATGTCCTGCTGTCATGGTGAGTTTATGGTGACCAGTGTACTCCGTGAAACAACGTGTTCTCGGTCTGGAACTGATTAACCGAGTGCTGCTGCAACTCTAGCTAGGTGTCGACAGCTTCACAACATCATGTCAGTATAGGGATTCTTAGAAGTTTTACATGGCTAGCCTGGAAGGTCATACAACTCACACTGCACAAAGTTGACAGCAAAAGGAAAGGGAACTCTATAACCTTCTGCAGACCCCAAAATCACATAAAAATTACGAAGTAAAACAAGACCTTTATTAGCCGAGAAACATAATAAACATTGAACATAACATCATGTAGAGATGATGACAAACTCAAACAAACTTATTTTTGTGTGCTGCATTCTGAAATGTGTTAGCCATTCAGAAATGAATTGAGAATTTTTTCGATTCCTGAAGTTGAACTGAGAATTGAGCTGCACACAGAATGCATAATTATTCAAAGATAATAACCATCACACTGCGCTCTCTTGTTTCATTCTGGTGCCATCTTGCTCCTCAGTTATTGACTGTTTTTACTGTAAAGTGAATCCAGAGGATGTCAGTATTAAAGTCAGCATGAAATGGAAGTTACGATAATCTTTTCTTCCCTATTGTGACGTATATCTGAGTAAAACAGCTTCTTGAACAAAACACCACCAACAAAAACGATCAGGGTAGAAAAGGTTTAAACCACCCCCTTATCATCTGAATGACATTTTAATTGAATTTGGCAAATTCATTCCGATTGACGTGGTTACATGTAGCACAGTCGGAATAAGAAAGTCACTAGTCCGATTACAATCGGATTATTAGGGTCCATGTAAACGCAGCTAGTGAGAGCGAGATGTCGCTGCAAGAGGGATGGGGCAGTTATTTTAATTAAAGATTATGAGGGCACATGAATTTAAATTAAAAATACTAATAATGATGTGCATGGATAAATCATTTATAATAAATACACAAACATTCCATAAAAAATAAGAATTGTCAATTTTGATTTCATAGTGGTTTTAAATGTCTCTGTACATTATCCATTTGAACTTGTTTGTTCATCTAGGCTCAAAGCTGCTTGCTAGGAACTATTTTTCTTCGCAGAAGCTTTGTGTTTAATGAGCTAATAAAATATTTCAACTCAAATCAATATTTCATGTGTAATTGTTTACTTACATGGCAAGTAACTGTGTAATTAGCTTATTACATGGCTACATTAACTGGCTTGATGTACATTATCCCTTACATAAACTAAAGCATAGTTAGTCAAAACAAAAAGTTTAGAGTCAGACAGACAGAAGAATAGACAGATATAGATAGACAGACAGACAGACAGACAGACAGAAGAATAGATAGATAGATAGATAGACATATTTCACTCTAGTGCTAGGCCTATATGTCTCCACAATGACAGACGAACAGTTGTTATAACAAAAAGAGAGCCGTGCTTTCCGAAATTGTTTGATGTCCTGTTCTTTTTCTCATGGCTACCCAATCATTTAGGCAATTTCATCCCAGACAACTCAAGCAGCATAGCTGGCTATTATGCTTTGTGTTACATCTTCCCCCTACATCCAACAAAACTAGTCCTATTTGTATTACAGGGCCACTGAACGTTAAATGGCAATTGTCTGATATTGCCAAGGACTTTATCAACAAACTCCAAATTTTACACCATGCATCTCTCCACGACAATAACAGCTTTTTTCCCAACCTTGTGCATTTTTTTCCCCCCTGACAAGGTTAAATTACTACTGCCGAGGCCAGGTTCAGATATTCTGCAACAGAAAACTGTCGAAACAGATACTGCTGAGATACAGAACGAAAGTGTTCCAGCATAGGAGAGTAAAGGGTGTTCTGAGTGTTGAGGCGCTTTGTTTCTCTCTGTTCTCCTCCTGCATAAAGCCTAATGATGTGGAGGTAATGCAAAGTCAACTTAGATCAGGGGACGGGAGAGTGCCAAGTAAGTGTGAATAAACTAGCTGTGAAAAGTGGTGGTTTCCTTGCTCCGTTAAGCATACTGCCTCCTACTAACTAATTCTCTGTTTACATCCAGTACCGTTTTATAGTGAGAAAATCCCACCCAATTAGGTGTCATTTTTGTAAGCTTTTTTATCATCACATCTATAACCAGCTACTGTTTTTTGAAAAGACCAGCATACAGTAAGATGCATTTTGGATGGCAGTTTTCTGGTGTTCCCACCAGGCTTCTTAAATGGATAGTCTGTCCAAAAATGAAAATTTCGAGGTAACCAAATAGTTTTGGTTTCAATTGACTTCCACTGTATTTTTTGTTTAAACATTGGAAATCAATGGGAACCAAAACTGATTGGTTACCAACAATCTTCAAATAATCCTCTTCAATGTTCCAGAAAAATAAAAATAAAGTCACAAAGGTTTGGAAAGCGAGAGCAAATTATAACATTTGTAGGTGGACTATCCCTTTTAAATAGCCTAACTGACAAAACTTGAAAAAAAAAAAAAAAAACTAGAACACCTCTGGAAGCATTCAGCCCAGGCGAAATGGATCTCTCAAACAGTTTACATTTTCCTGTCCTCACCTATTTGTTGACATTTCAGGCCATTCTGAAGCAAGACTTCGTCACTCAATCCATCTATAGCAGCTCTGCTATAGAAAATGTAGACACTTTGACCCCTGCATTACCCTGTCTTTGGATTTGTTTTATTGGCACTGTGACTGAGGCATACGAGGGCACTTCAGGCAAATAAGGGCCAATAATCCCAAGAGAGAGGAAGCCCTGCAGCATTCAATTAATCATTTAATCGGGTGGAGAGCAGACATCAATACAGGTAAAACGCAGCAAGATACTCAGCAGGAAAACGGACATGGGAGAGGTAGTTTTCATGAGAACTCAGTATGTTTCACATAGGGAACACACAACCATGCTCCACACACACCCCAATAGAGCACAGCTGTGTTCTATAAAGGCAGACTGTTTTATGAACAAAGTTTTTGTGACCCTTGGCTGTTTCAGCTTTTATTAAAATATGCTCTCAGTGTTGTCACGAAGAATATTTTCCCATTTTAACCTGTGGGATTTCAAAAACATGAACATTCAAAAGGTTCTGAGGGGACTGTTCTGCAAAGTTTATCTTAAACCTCATTTAATCACACCTGAACCAGCTGATCTACATCTTACTAGGCAAAGACACTTCCAGCCAGATGTGTTGAGGCAAGTTGGATCTAAACTTTGCAGAACAATAGCTCTCCAGAACCGAGTTTGGACACCCCTGATCTAAGTTGACATAAATGAATTATGCAAAACTCAGCAGATCTAACAAATCTAAATTCCCACATCCTAAACTATAAATTTAAAGTATTAATCATTGTTTAGGGTATTATGTATTATTATTTAGATTCAATAGTCCTCTACGTTCGGTTACTGACCAGACAAATTAAAGATGTAGTTAATGGTTCTGTAAGAGCCAGAAATTTTAAAGAAATCATAAGCATAACTATATTGTGGATACATTTCCTTTATTGTTACCATATCTCCACCACATTAAAAACAAACATATATAATGATTTAACTAAATTAGCCCAGACCAATGAAACATGCTAATTAAATTAAAACTAAAAAGTTATTTTTAATCTTTTGGCTGTTGAAAAGAAAGTGCTAATAAAACTGACCTACTACTTCCAGACACCCAGAGTCTGCCTTGTCTCTCACGTACTGTAGGTGGGGAACTGATTCCCCGCTTGGCCTGTTTCTTAGCCATGGAACTCAGCCGTCAATAAGGAGCACTTTCAGATTTAGAGCAATCTGCCGCAACTCTCTCTGTTCTCACAAACACAGAGTGAGAGAGTCTGAGGAAAGTACCAATCTACATGTTATTTTAATTACTGAGGTGTTTACCACCTTATTCCGGTTCCCTGAGGGAAGCTCCAACCAGGATTTGCAGTTTTTCACTTTCGTTATTTTGACTGACATGACTTACCAGTGACATTGAATTTGGAAGGTTTAAGTTTTCTCTCAAGTTTTTTTTTTCTTTAACAACAAATCTCTAACAAATGCTTTAATATTAGTTAATTAAATGAAGTGTTCTCTCTTCATCCACACTCTCACATGTCGATGAAATCAATTGCTTCTGAAAACTCAAACTTTCCTTCTGCCTTCATCTGGTGCTCTTAAACCTTTGCTGTCACCATCTGCTGTGCACACCTTTGGCAGTGCATCTCTGCTCTTTTTATTAGGGCCCTTTCCATGGTGAAGTAGGGAACAACATTGCCACCTAGAGGACAATCCAAGTCAGCATCCAGCATCTCAGGTCAGATTCACACAACCCCTGCTACCCTCACGAACATTTTCCCTAAGTAACCCCGAGGCACATTTAAAAAGTAATTTCATTGCAACCCCTCCCCCAAATAAAACACATTCAACTGCTACTACTGTCACATCAGCAGCATCTCACATAGGCTGAATCCCAGCACCGAACGATTTCCATTTCCCATAGAGTTCAGTGAAGTGTACAGCATTTATAATGGTTCATTGAGCACTAACCATGAACATTCAGAACTATATCTCCCCATGCAAGATCCAGAGGATCAGAGACCGGAAGATAGCATGCATCCACAAGGGCATATAGAGGAAAAAGAGGGAGGAAAACAAGTAGGACATGAGATACCAACCTAACTGGTTGAACTGTACAATCTCAAAGTCTTGTTTTTTCTTCTTCTCAAACAGCCTCTTTAATAAATAAGCACATCCTACCTGCATAGATGGGGGCCAGTCGAAATATATCTGAAAGCCGGCTGTTCATAGGCTCATATGGAGAATCCTCAAGTAAATCATTCCCTGCAATATTAACAAATGAAATGTGATTAAATACCAATAATGAAATGCTATATTAATTATTAAATCTGTTTTTCTTAACTGCACTCTTAATATTATTATTAAACAACAAAGCTGCAAACTGTCCTTTATGTTTGTTAGTATTTGGGTCATTGATTCATGGGACTGGTTTACATTTCTGGAGACAGTTTCTGGTTGATTAGCTGCACTGGTCAGTTGAACTGAAAAAGCCCAGCCCCCATCCAGCACACACACACACACACACACACACACACACACACACACACACACACACACACACACACACACACACACACACACACATATAGACTAACATAAAGCATCAGATGACCTCACACTCCATAAACTTTATTGGAAACACTTCAGGCATTTGAAGACTTTACACTGACCCAATCCGGTAACAGAACCAAGAAAAGCAACTCCTTGGCTTAGTATTATTGCTTGCTAAGTATTAAAAATAAAGAGAATGTCAGAAAAAAATGATATTTGTAACTTCAAACTTCAATCTGAACCTAAATATGATCACAGGCACAGCTATAATTAATGATTATTAGTGCATGAGGTCCGCGCACCCTGTAAATGCTGATAGATCCCCCAGTAGACGCGCAGGCAGTTCTTTTCTTTCTTCATGGCTCTTTTACAGCGGCAGTTATACAAAGGGCTCTGCTTTAAAGCGTCCAAGGCAAGCCGACATTCATCCTTCGCCTCCATTCCAGTCACCATACTGAAGTTGGTCTCCCTCCCCGCCACGCACTGCCTCATAGTTCGATACTTTGTGCTGCATCCCGGCTCCTTCAAACACAGCTCGTTCGCCTTCACACAGTCCAGCCGGTTTGAACTAGTAAAGTAAGACTCCTCGGCAGATAACAGCACATCTATGGAGGACAATACAAAAAAATCATATCACGGACAGGATCCCGTTTTATTTAAAATGTTTCAAGCACTAGCCTACTCAGACTGTTACAAGCTAAACAAGAACGGTTACTGACAAATTAACTATTCATATTTAATTTGTATAAATATTATATTTATTGTCGTCGCATTAAACATTTGCTAATATTGTTCAAGAATATAAAGGGATTTAATAAACTTTAGGTGCTTTAGAGATTAAAATATGAACACAAGAACATTTAAGAAGACTTAAGTGGAAGTACATGCAGAGCCGATTCTCAATAGCTAAAATTTGCCCCAGTTATGAGACAATTGTAACATCCTAAGTGCATAGGCTAGCTATATGGCTATTTGACGGGATCAAAAAGAACACAGTGTAAAACAAAACTATCTTTATGGTCTTATGATGCCATTGGAGTTTTAAACTTAAAGCTATAGGTTACTGCGCGTCGATGTACCAGTATAGGCTATAATTTACCAATCACTGAATATGTAAAACCGCACTCTAACTCACCCAGCAGTGGTAAAAATATGTAAATCGCGGAGATGATCATTGCGCTTTTTATCCGCGGGTAAGTTGGTTCAAACACGCAATATATAGTTTTGACGATGAAAAGAATAATCCTTCTCATTCAGGTCCATTGAAACATCGTTGGTCCAATGTACATCCAGAGTAGGCTACATAAGAAAAAATGCCCCGTAACCTGGTCAAAAACTGTCAGTAACCTATATTTTACGGTTTCTAGGATTAAGACGCATATACGATGTAGCCTAACAAACAAGCAGAAAATGAGTCGCAAGGTAGCAGATTAAAAAACTCCAGCTCTCAAGATATGCTCTTGCGACTGAGCGCGCGACAGCAGTGTGGGATTCAGTTGCGCTGTAAACTAAACCAAGAGCCACACGCGACTCACTGCACGCTCAGCACTTCTGCGTAAAACACGGCAACAGGACAAAGACGTCTCGTCTCTGTTGCTATATAACAGTTTATTATATAATGCACGTTTCTTTCGTTCTTTTCACGTAGGCTACATTATTGAGTGTCTTCAGCCTCATGCAAGATGCTTTTTTCCCTTGTCAATTGGTGATTGAGTGTCTTAGAAATTGCATTGCAGATGTTGAAATCGCTTTTGTTGGCCTTACTTGTAGATGTTAGTTGGACAATCTTGTCTGAATAGAATTGGGAAGATAAGTAGCCTATATCTAACCAGTGAAATCAAGTAAATGATTTACAAGTATTAAACAATGAAGTCTATCTCGGTTCGTGTAAATACTTATCTAAGGGAAGTAGGGAACATGCCATAACATTTGTAAAAAGTTTTTGTTGTAGGTAAACAAAACCTTAACAGAATGACACTATATTGAAGTTATGGTATGGTTTTCCTTGCCGGATAAACACAGCGTACGTTACTTCACAAAGTTTTGTTGCGATCTGATTCACGGTGATTCACGGTGAAAGACTGGTGGAGTTCGCCATCTGTTGGTAGGCTACGTATATGCATCTAGCTAACCACTGACTACAGACCACTGGTTCTCAGCCTTTGTAACTTTGGGTCCTCCATTGTCAAAGTCAATATTAGATGGTCATCCAAACAAGCTATGATTTTTATCCCCTTTTGTACTTCTGGTGAAAGAACAAAGGTGTCTGTTTTCAAACCTTTATTAACACAAACCAGTGTTAATAGCTGACTGAAACTAAAGCAAAACACCTTTTATTTTCAGTATTATTTATTTCAGTAAAAACTACATAGACATAAAATATTTTTGTTGAAAAACTAAGAAACATTACAAAAACATCAAAAAGTAAAAGTGAAAAAAAAAAACGAATTCAAAATAAAAATAAAATAACAAAACACATAATAAAATAAAGTACAGGAGGAATGTCCTGTTGAATTGAAAATTTATTCCTAATTTTTTTAAAATTGTATTATATATATATATATATATATATATATATATATATACACACATACAGTATATACATATATATATATATATATATATATATATATATATATATATATATATATATATATATATGTTAATGCTTTTTACAATTTAATGGCTTTATAGTTAACTTGGTTAAACACAAATCAATTTCTCTTTATGAATGAGATTAACTTTTACATACAAAAAATCTAAACCTTTTGACATTTATCTATACGTTTGTCCATTGTTTATTGGGATCAATAATTTTGACCACATCTATTGACAACTGTTCTATTCAATAGGCATGCTTCTTGTCTGATTTAAATGCATTTCTCAATTAACCTGAGCTCATTTCATTTGAATAAACTTAAGTAGAGAACTGGGTTTATACAGGGCATGGGTGACAAGCAGGGTATTTGTACAAGGCCTGGCTTCGGCTCTAAGATTTAAGGTGGGTCAGACTCAGACAGTTGAGTTGGTGGGTGTTGGTTCGATTCTTGAAGGAAAAGTCTGAAAAACATAAACTTTAATCAATATGGACTATTCATTTTGCAAATGAATGTCAAAATGATACAGTCGTGGTCATATAAACTAGAACACTTTAATGTGCAGTGTGGCACCAGATCAAAACCATCCTTTCCAGCAGTGTCTAAAAGATGTAGAAGGTAAAGAATGACATGACAAATACTGCAGGACCAAATGGCACCAAATTAAACTTATTGATTGCTCACTGTGCTTATAAACGCCAAACAATACGGACACTGGCAGTTTAAATTGCACTTCAGAGTATGCCGTTGATGAATGAAACTGTTAGTTGAGGAGGCCAAACTACTGAGCTATCCCATTGGCTGACACATTTCTCACATGTGGTGCATCTCTGGTACACAGTGCTGCCAGACATATGATAATTATCATATTTGTATGATAACTTTAACCTCTGTACGATCAATAATGAAAAAAATCCCATAATGCACGATAATTTATGAATTTTGTGAAAATTCAAATGATGGTCGTTGTAATCATAGGGCTCATACTCATTGATCTAGCAGTGGATTCTACATCTATCGTCATGATTGTGAGGAAAACCTGAACGTGGTGTTACACTTGTCTTCCATCTCATCTCACATTGCGTCTTCTTGGCCTTCATCGTGGAGAATGACTCTCTCTCATGAGCACAGGATTAACGTTCCTTTTGTATATTGTATAAAAAGTTGTATATCATAAACATGTCATCTCTGTATGTTTTGCAAGTAATTTGCAGGTTGTGTCAACAAGTTGGTGGTCTAGATAAATAGCTGTATTCCAAACATTTGACTCGTTTACGATAATTTTGATCCTTCTGGTACGATACTTGGACATTTGCAATATGGCAAAACTGATCATCTCTGCCAGTGTATCATCGGTTTGTAAGGCTACTGCATATGGCAAGCCGTTTTAACTTTTATTCATTTCCAGGATATGAATTCTTGATATCAACAATTCAATTGTTGATATCAACAATTACATTTTTGATATCAACAATTACATTTTTGATATCAAGAATTTAATTATTGATATCAACAATTTAATTCTTGATATCAACAATTAGATTCTTGATATCAACAATTGAATTCTTGATATCTGTAATTGTATTTTCACTAGTGAAATGTCACCATAGGCTGCCATTCAAAATTAATTGTTGATATCAACAATTGATTTCTTACTAGTAGAAATATAATTTTTCATATCAATAATTACATTGTTACTAGTAAGAATGTGAATTCCTGATATCAATAATTCAATTGTCACTAGTTGAAATGTCTATTCTTGATATCAACAATTTAATTGCTACTAGTAAAAACTTTCATTTTTGATATCTGAAAATGTATTTCTGATATCAATATTATTTCAGATATCTAAAATGGCTTTCTTACTAGTAACAATCACATTCATGATATCAGAAATTAACATAGTCACTAGTGAAAATGGAATTATTGATATCAAAAATGAACATTGTTACTAGTAGCAATTAAATTGTTGATATCAAGAATATACATTTCAACTAGTGACAATTGAATTCTTGATATCAAAAATAAACGTTTTTACTAGTAAGAATTGTATTTCTGATATGTAAATTGGAATTGCAACTATAGTAAGAAATCAATTATTGATATCAACAATTGATTTTGAATGGCAGCCTATGGTGACATTTCAATAGTGAAAATTCAATTACAGATATCAAGAATTATAGTTTTTACTAGTTGAAATACAATTCTTGATATCTAGAATGAGCATTTTAATTAGTAAAAATTTAATTGTTGATATCAAGAATTAGCATTGTTACAAGTGGAAATGTAATTTCTGATATCAAAAAATGCCATTGTTACTAGTATAAATCTAATTCCTGATATCAATAACTATAATTTTAACTAGTTAAAATTGAATTGTTGATGTCAAGAATTCATATCCTGGAAATGAATAAAAGTTAAAACGGCTTGCCATAACTGCAAGGCTATTTGTCAGACAGCCACTGCCTGGAAGTTGATGCCATTGTTTGTATCCACAGGTATCCACTCTACATGTTCTCAATGGGGTAATGGCAGTGCAACTTCTGAGAAGTTTGAATTGAAACAATAATGAGAATAAAGTCACCTGATTCCAGGAAGTACGAAGAACAGATTCCTTGTTTTTGCCATCTTCACCCAGGAAAGGTAGCACAGAAACTGCATGAAGTATAATATGAAAAAGATGCATTTAAACTGCACACAAATATCATGCTACAAAAAATAAAATAAATAAATAATAATAATAATAATTAAATAATAATAATAATAATAATAATAATAAAAACCTCGTTCTGCTGTTACGACAGGCGGATGCCACTACCCGTAGTCCTGTTTTCCTGTAGGTCCCAATTCAAAAAAAAAGAAGAAAAAAAGAAAAGAAAAAAGTAAAGCGTTGAATTACTGTAAAATATGCTCCAATCATCTTTGTTTTATTTACAACTTTTAAAAAGTCTAGTTTTGGACAAAATGAGGATGAATAGCCTAAATAATGACAGAAATCTCATTTTCAGGTTAACTATTTCTTTAACATGATTTCTTCAATTTAACTTTACTATTTCTGAACTACCACAAGAGTTCTTGTCTTCAGCAACACTAAATCAACATTATAATGCGGACTAGAAGAGAAAGCAAATCACTTACGTCTTTGGCGCGCGTGCATATGCGAAATGCGGTTTGCGCATGCGCATGAATACAAAACGCCTTTTCCCCTGAAACAAAACAAGCTGTCCTCGTCGTTTGATAGCTACTAAGTTAAGTTAGCCAGTTTCCTTCATTTTGGTATTTGGTATTCAATGATTAAAAATGAGCCTAGAATCTCTTTTCGAGCAAATTCTATTGACAGAGCAGCAGGTGACGGAAAATATCAAGCAGCTTCATGAAGGTAACGCTGGGTACATGGGCAGGTTAGCACGGTAACGTTAATTTATTAAGATGAGCTCGCGAGTGTTTTAGAATAAAGAAAATTCAACACAAAAATATTTTAAAGTTGTTTTACATTGAATATTAAAGTATTTTGTAAAAAATACGTTCGTAGAGTAAGAAAAACTGAATAATGTTCGGTTCTCTGCTCATTCAGTTAAAGCTGCCATCAAGACTGTACAGGACAAAATAAACTCCTCAAGTGAAAAACTGGAGAAGGCACATCACGAACTGGACGATAAGGTTTGGACAATTATTACCTAGTGTTTTTTTTTTTTTAAACCACACAAACACACACAATGGAAGATTAGAAAAGATACATTTCCCATGTCATTTTTTCTTCTTAAAGTGCTATCTGAATAAATAGGCCAGATTAACATCTTATAGAACTATTGCCACACAGCAGAGAATGTCCACTGTCACTCACTTTAAAGATTATCTGTGCAAAGCTGAAATGCAGTATTAATATATTTTGGCGCTGTGAAAAGACATTTCTGTTTCATGATTAAAACACTTCATCTAATGGACAGGATACATTAAAATTGAGTGGATCAATTCAAAGCGGCACTGCAAAATCAATCTCGTTTCATTCAGATTACATTAGTATTATTGTTGAAAAACCTTTAAAAAATACAATTCTCCTTGCAAACATATGGCGCAGCGTTTGTTTGATACCAATGTCAGACATAGTAAGTCAATGAGCAATTGAATCATTTGATTTAAGAGGTCACTCTTTTCATGAATACTGAGGTCAATACAGAATCAATAGGATTCTGAATGCAGATACTTCCGATGTCACCCATTCACTTAAACTGATCATCACGTAGTACATTTTAAAATGTATATTTAACATTTTCACCGTTTTTAAATTCATCCATTTTGCATTGTGGAAAGTGTAGAACATTTAATACCGACTTCTTGAATGACCCACGTTTACATGCAGCCAATATTCGGGTTATGGTCGGGTTAAGGTCACTATTCGGGTTTCTGAAACATTAGGAATAACCCGTTTACATGCGTGAGCAGAGAGAGTTATTCCTGTATACATGGAATTGCAATATGTAAACGGCGATGTAAACGGCGACGCACGGTTAGCGTCTGGACGTACGGACAACCTAAATCGCAATATGCGTCATTTCCGATTCTTCTTCCTGTATCCAAAGACAACAACAACAGCAGCAGTACAGGGATAATGAATAGTTCGTGGCAGATCGCGATCGCCTTTGTTTGCGCTTTGGTGCTGGCACTGACCTCGCTCCAAAAGTATGCTGTGTTTACTTCCGGTATACTGCACGCAGGTTTTTGTATGCGCTGAGAAGTTCTTCTACTCAAAAGACCAAGATTCCTTGCGAATAGAACATGGGCAGAACACAAATCACTATGGGGATATGCCGATACGCGTTTACATGACCAAAAATTCGGGTTAGAAAAGGGGTACCCCAGGGATCATATCCGGGTTTTTTTTTTTTTACATGGCCGTGCGAGACCGGGTTATTGCTAATATTCCAGTTTTTAATGGTTATTGGCTGCATGAGGTAACTTAGTGAATGTCATGAAAGACGTGCCTAATTTTCTGCGTAATATTATGTTTGGTCAGACCAACGTGTGCCGTGTAATTACAAAGCATAATTTGCTTGCATTCTTTGAAGCCAGGTAGAGATTAATTACCTGAAGGATCCTTGATGTCTTTCACAGTTGACTGAGCTGGTAAAAGGAGAGAAGCAGGGACTTGAATTCAAAAGGCAATGCTATGTCAAGTACAGAATGACCTACAAATAAAATGACAACAGCATTGAAGCCACTGATCCGTCAGATGAGCAACATGCTGTGCTGCCACAATGTCTTAATGCAGCCAGTTATAAAACTTCATTGCTGTGAATAAAAAGTTCATTTGAGGGACATTTTTCGGGACCATCTGAATAAGACTCTGGTCAAATTCATGATTAATTTGTGACCATAGGCTCAGCTCCTGTCTGAAAACAAACTGCAGCTTGTTTTGATGACAAAGCGACGTGATCAACTGGGAAGGAAGAGAGAGGAACTCCTGGAACTGCAGAGAGACCTCAAAGAAACCCTGGTACATACTTTCACATTGAAGAATATTTGTATTCTGTCTTTTTGGAACTTTGTCTCTTCATCACACACCCCATTAAAACACAACAAAGTTAAGCCTGAAACAATATTATTACTATTATGAAGCTTGTTACCATCATGTGGACTGATAAAGAAAGACGTCATGGCCATTGAAGATTTCAGAGCCATGGATTATCCGTCATCTAATACAATGTACATGCTGAAGTGTTAAAAGTGCTTTTGTACTCTTTTTGTTATCTGCATAAAAGTCTTTCCATTGTTTTAAAATTCAGGACAGACTGAAAAGAGAATTTTGTAAAGAAAGAGAGAAATTCCTGAGGGAGATGATAACTTTCAATAATACATTCAACCTAATCAGCAACAGAAATGCTGTTTTTCACACCCAAACCCGCTCTAAGATCCAGAGTCTGGAGTTGGAAGCTGAAACTCTACACAGAGGTAAGTGTTTTATTGTTGAAAATTAGACAAAAGTATTTCATTCACATCAATGCATTACAAACTACTGTACATAAGTCCAATCCGATCTAAATTAATCCTTTAATGATCGGTAAGATTTTAATGTTTTTGAAAGTCTCTCATTCTATCAAAAATACAGTAAAAACATTGTTACTGTGAAATATTATTATTTAAACAATTTAAAAATTAATTAAGCAGACATTACACGGGTTTTCAGAAGGGGTGTCGAAATTAATCGTTTCTACGATACATCGAAGATTCGGTATCGGTTCAGTAATAGACCATAACCGGTTATGTACTGACGCATTTCTTACATCATGTATCGCGTATGTGCTTTGTCGCGGTAGCATACACTGGCAGAGGGAGGCGAGACACGAGTGCGAGTAATTAAACATTCTTTCATATCCTTCTTACACGTGCATGCAAGTTACATGCGCTTCTTGAGGCACACTAGAACACAAACGCAAGGTCTCGCTCTCTCCCTCTCTGCCGTGCGCGCGCTACACGGTTTGAACAGTGTCCCTGGAGAGTGGATACATTTCCCGGGACAGGTTATTAAAAAGAAGGACAATCCTGGTAAAACCGGGACAGATGGCAACCCTTTCGCACCCGATGGTCAAATTACAATTATTCTGTGTTGTTACGCGTGATTATATATGGATGATCGTCTTCAGCAGCGGACTCGGTGATGGTTGATGCGCTCGTCTCCAGGGTAACATTATACACTGATGAATGAGCGCTGCTTTTAAATGAACATTTCTTTAAAAAAAATTGATTTGACAGATTTTCATTTTCTTAATGACATAAACAGGCTTTAGTCCCATGAAACTTAAACTGGAATGTCTCTGTTTCTGTGTCACTGCGACTTCCCGAACAGGCGAACACTCACGTGCGCGCGCACGCATACATCACTTTTGAAGTAAAATTGAAAATTGAGGATGCCGTGCATCGCAATATCGTATTGAACTGAATCGATGACATGATGATTGTAATTGAACCGAACCGTGTGACCAGTGTAGGTTCACACCTCTAGTTTTCAGTGTCACATGATCCTTCAGAAATCATTCTAATTAACCCTTTTCACGGACAATGATGATGCATTTCCACAGTTATCAACATTGCAAATCTAGTATTTTAAGTCTAAGTTTTTAATATTTTCATTAAAAAAAAGAAATACACATTTACAGGTCCTTCTCAAAAATTTGCATATTGTGATAAAATTCCTTATTTTCCATAATGTAATGATAAAAATTAAACTTTCATATATTTTAGATTCATTGCACACCAACTGAAATATTTCAGGTCTTTTATTGTTTTAATACTGATGATTTTGGCATACAGCTCATAAAAACCCAAAATTCCTATCTCAAAAAATTTGCATATCATGAAAAGGGTCTCTAAACGAGCTATTAACCTAATCATCTGAATCAACTAATTAACTCTAAACACCGGCAAAAGATTCCTGAGGCTTTTAAAAACTCCCTGCCTGTTTCATTACTCAAAACCGCAATCATGGGTAAGACTGCCGACCTGACTGCTGTCCAGAAGGCCATCATTGACACCCTCAAGCAAGAGGGTAAGACACCGAAAGAAATTTCTGAACAAATAGGCTGTTCCCAGAGTGCTGTATCAAGGCACCTCAGTGGGTAGTCTGTGGGAAGGAAAAAGTGTGGCAAAAAACGCTGCACAATGAGAAGAGGTGACCGGACACTGAGGAAGATTGTGGAGAAGGACCGATTCCAGACCTTGGGGGACCTGCGGAACCAGAGTCTGGAGTAGAAACATCCAGAGCCACCGTGCACAGGCGTGTGCAGGAAATGGGCTACAGGTGCTGCATTCCCCAGGTCAAGCCACTTTTGAACCAGAAACAGCGGCAGAAGCGCCTGACCTGGGGTACAGAGAAGCGGCACTGGACTGTTGCTCAGTGGTCCAAAGTACTTTTTTCGGATGAAAGCAAAATTGCATGTCATTCGGAAATCAAGGGGCCAGAGTCTGGAGGAAGACTGGGGAGAAGGAAATGACAAAATGCCTGAAGTCCAGTGTCAAGTACCCACAGTCAGTGATGGTCTGGGGTGCCATGTCAGCTGCTGGTGTTGGTCCACTGTGTTTTATCAAGGGCAGGGTCAATACAGCTAGCTATCAGGAGATTTGAGCACTTCATGCTTCCATCTGCTGAAAAGCTTTATGGAGATGAAGATTTGTTTTTTCAGCACGACCTGGCACCTGCTCACAGTGCCAAAACCACTGGTAAATGGTTTACTGACCATGGTATTACTGTGCTCAATTGGCCTGCCAACTCTCCTGACCTGAACCCCATAGATAATCTGTGGGATATTGTGAAGAGAAAGTTGAGAGACGCAAGACCCAACACTCTGGATGAGCTTAAGGCCGCTATCGAAGCATCCTGGGCCTCCATAACATCTCAGCAGTGCCACAGGCTGATTGCCTCCATGCCACGCCGCATTGAAGCAGTCATTTCTGCAAAAGGAGTCCCGACCAAGTATTGAGTGCATAACTGAACATAATTATTTGAAGGTTGACTTTTTTTGTATTTTGTAAAACTTCTTTTATTGGTCGGATGAAATATGCTAATTTTTTGAGATAGGAATTTTGGGTTTTCATGAGCTGTATGCCAAAATCATCAGTATTAAAACAATAAAAGACCTGAAATATTTGAGTTGGTGTGCAATGAATCTAAAATATATGAAAGTTTAATTTTTATAATTACATTATGGAAAATAATGAACTTTATCACAATATGCAAATTTTTTGAGAAGGACATGTATAAAGCTATACTTTGTGTTATATTATCCTGGCAGTAAATTATAATAACGACAAAATACAAATTAAAGCTCCTGCGAGGGTGTTCCCTTTCGAGAACGGTCACTTCGTATTGCGTAGCAACGAAGGCTACAAACCCAAATAAATGTTCCATCCCTAGTTACAAGGGCCAGGGCCTGGCAAGCCATCCCCGATGTATCAGACTGGGTCATGAACATCATAAAGCAAGGCTACTCGCTCCAATTCTCTCGAAGACCCCCACGGTTTCAGGCGGTCACCGAGACCTCAGTGCGAAGCGACGTGGCTCACGTGCTTTGCACCGAAGTACAAAATCTGTTAGCAAAAGGGGCGATCGAGTTGGTCCCCCCCGCGCTGAGTCAGTCGGGGTTTTACAGCCGTTATTTTCTTGTGCCCAAGAAAGACAGCGGCGTTCGGCCCATATTAGATCTGAGACTTCTGAACAAGGCCTTTATGACGCAGGCATTCAGAATGGTAACTACCAAACAAATCCTTGCGCAGGTTCGCCCAGGTGATTGTTTTTTACGGTAGACCTGAAAGATGCTTACTTTCACATTCAGATAACGCCCAGTCACAGTCCATTCTTGAGATTCGCCTTCGAGGGGCGGGCTTATCAATACAAGGTCCTGCCGTTAAGCCTGTCCCTAGCACCTCGTACTTTCACAAATTGCATGGACGCCGCGCTTTCTCCCCTAAGGCAAAGTGGAGTGCGCACGCTGAATTATCTCGTCAAAGACCGAATTACTGGCGCACAGGTACATGATACTAGACTATTTGGGAAATCTGGGTCTCATGATCAGTTTTTCCAAGAGCAAACTGTCACCCAGTCAGAATGTAACCTTTCTGGGCACAGTTATCGACTCTGTGACAATGAGTTTTTACACGAGCAGCTTACACGCGCTCTCTGTTCAACAGCTGGTAGCCTCCTTCAGGGTAGGTGCGTGCACGCCCCTCAGGAAGTTTCAGAGGCTCCTCGGTCTCATGGCCTCCGCATCGTCAGTACTCCAACTGGGGTTCCTGCATATGCGCTCCCTTCAACACTGGCTGAAGCGTCGTGTGCCACTCCATGCATGGCGGTCAGGCCGCATGCACATTATGGTGAACCAGCGCTGCGTGGAAGCCCTGGTCCCCTGAAAGCCCAGAACTGGTACCAGTTGGGTGTGATTATGGGTGTGGCCCCCAGGAGGAAAGTGATTTTCACCGACGCTTCCAACCAAGGTTGGGGAGCGCTGTACGAGGGAAGGCCTGCCTCCGGCTTCTGATTGAACGCGGTGAAGAGCTAACATATCAGCTGCCTAGAGAAGAGAGCAGTTTGGTTAGCCCTGTATACTTTTCTACCAGACCTCAAGGGACACCACGTTTTGGTCTGCACGGACATGTTTGTGGTATCCTACATAAATCGCCAGGGCGGCCTCAGGTCGGGCACCCTGTACGCCATGGTCAGAAAGCTCCTCCTTTGGGCGCATGCAAACCTGCGCTCCCTGAGAGCTGTGCATGTTCCAGGAGTCCAAAATGTGGGCACGAACATGCTGTCTTTAAACAACACTCCCCCAGGCGAGTGGTCTCTCAACTCTCAGACGGTTCGTCTGATATGGAGTGTGTTCGGCAGGGCAGAAGTAGACCTCTTTGCCTCAGAGAGCAACGCTCACTGCGCAACGTTCTTTTCGAAGAACAGGGACGCTCTGGCCCATCCATGGCCCAGACGCCCTCTGTATGCGTTTCCCCCGGTCTCTATGATCTCTCAGGTCATCAGAAGGATCAGGGAGAGTGGATGCTCAGTCCTCCTAGTGGCCCCCCTCTGGAAAACACAAGCGTGATATCCAGAGCTGGCACGGATGGCGGACACTGCCCCATGGCCAGTGCCATTGAGGAAGGATCTCCTTTCGCAAGCGAACGGGGAGATCTACCACCCTTGCCCCGACCTATGGGCCCTTCAGGTGTGGTCCTTGAACGGGTATCCGGGGTCCTCCCAGGGAGGGTTGTAAACACCATCACTGAGCCTAGAGCGCCGTCTATGAGACGCTTTTATGCTCTAAAATGGTCAGTATTCACTGACTGGTGTTCAGCCAGAGGGCTTGAACCCCACTCGTATGAAGGTTCGGTGGTGCTCTCCTTACAGGAGCTTTTGGATGTGGGTCGCTCTCCATCCACGCTCAAGGTTTATGTGGCAGCCATGGCAGCTCACCGGGCTCCTGTGGCTGGCCAGTCATTGGGGATAAACGGCCTGATCGTTCGTTTTCTAAAAGGTGCCAGGAGGTTAAACCCTCCTAGGCATCCTACTGTACCGGCATGGGACCTTTCCACGGTTCTTGGTGCCCTGAAGGGCCCCTCGTTTGAACTTCTACAGTTGGTTGATCTCAAACCTCTTTCGCTGAAGACCGCTCTGCTGCTGGCTCTGGCATCAGTCAAGCGAGTGGGTGATTTACAGGCGCTCTCTCCGTGAGCCCCTCCTACCTGTTTGGGAGTTTGGGATAAATGTCTCTAGAGTCATTCTTAAGCCAAGGCATGGTTACGTACCTAAGGTTCTCTCAACTCCGTTCTGAGCTCAGGTCATTACCTTATTAGCACTGTTCCACATTGCTGCAGCCCATTCAGCAATGTGGTCCAGCGGTGTTGAATTGGAACACCACTGGACCAAGCCCACGAGGAGGCCATGCCCCTCGTGGGCTTGGTCCAGTGGTGTTCCAATTCAAGACATTTGTGCTGCGGCAGGCCAAGGTCCTCTCTGTATGATATATGACCCGACGGTGTTTGGTTATTTGTCTAGTATGTTACTGTCCATAAGCACAAGTAGTTCTAGGACTGTTATGAGCCCAGTTCATTATACGCCCGACTCTGTCTGGTTAGTGTACTATGCTGGGAGAGAGCTTTTTGGCTTATTCTGTTGAGCCTCGGGGTCCCTAGGCTCCAGTTATTCAGCCAGATGCTAATGTGCGGCATTTTACATTGCGTCCCCACTGTGTATTTGCTATGCAATTCGAAGTGACCGTTCTCAAAAGGGAACGTACTTGGTTACTAACGTAACCTCGGAATCCCTGAGAGTAGGGAACGAGTATTGTATAGCCTGCCGCACTATTGCACTCTGTCAGGTGTGTCGCTTCAGTCGATTTAAACCGGATATATTGGCCGAAATAGGCAATTATTATAGGCTGAGGCCACGCCCATTTAGGCGCCCTCTGATGTACTCGGCGCCAAGTCAGTTGATTCGTTTGTGCGTCTGAGGCACTCGGCCATTGGATGTGCAGTTCCCGCAGCACAGCCAATGAGTGAGCTAGACGCTCTGCTGTGTTTGCTGTGCATAGCTGCACTGCGTTTTAAATTATTGCTCTAATATTTCGTAGTTTTGAGTTTCCCCACTGCGTATTTGCTACGCAATACTTGTTCCCTACTCTCAGGGAACCAAGGTTACGTTAGTAACCGAGTACGTTTCTAATACAACGGCTGAGGGAGTGATGGCAAATTTGACATCTTTCTCTCTTCTGAATGTTGTAATAAATCTCTATATTTTTCCCTCTTTTGGAAAGTCATGGAAACACTAATGCAGAATTTTTTTTGTTTTGCTTTTAGAGCAAATGCAAATAAATAAATGATATTTCCTGTCATCTCCCATTCACCGCAATAGACGTTTACCCAACTATAAAGACTTCAGCCTCTGAGAACCCTAGAAATGTGAAAAGGGTCCAAATGTTGATTTAGTGTTCAAGAAACATTTCTTATTATCAGTGTTGAAAAAGTGCTGCTTAATATTTTGCGGAAATAGTGATAACTTTTTTTAGGAATCTTTGATGAATAGGCATTTGAAAGGTTCCTATTTTTGTTTTGGGAGTCCCCAACAACAGGTTTTCATGCATGCAAGGACAAAAACCACTTTCGTTGTCTTATAATATGCATTTATTTTTACCTTATTTGCTCAACGACTCCCAAAGGATTCGCTCAATGATTCCTTTTTCCAAACCCCTCCTTTGTGTGACGTTAATCTGCGGTGATTGGTCAGTTGTGATTGGTATACTGCATGCAGAGCATGTCGGAAACGGAACGGTCATCACCATTACTGCATTACGGCTTGTCAAGTGTTGAAAATCGTATAGTGTAAGAACAGACATGGCCGAATTTATTTAGGTGCGCTTGAGGGAACTGTATCAAAATGTCAAGCGAGCCTGAAAATCTTTGCTACAAGGAAGTACGACAGGTTGTGTATTGTTTCTGCAATACTTGTGCTTTTGACACTTACAGTAGTACATGTAATGACCCATCCTTCAATAACCACCAGCTTGTGAATACACCATTGAATGCATTTAGGTTGAAGAAGCAGTTGTCAGTAAAATGATGGGAACACAGCACAAGGTTCAGGTTATACTGCTGTGGTATCGTTGTAAAGATAACCTTTAACCACTGACTCTACACATGCTCGTCATTGGGCTGTGTAAAAAAACTGGCTTTATCTTCACATCATAGAGCACAGCGTGTTCTCGACGTGATGCTGTCCAGTATCCACAGGAATCAGCTGCAGTGTTTGAGGGGTTCAAGTTTTCCCTGGGTTCTGCATGCGCAATAAGTGGCAATATGCTAATGTTTCGTCTTGATGTCACAACGAAACGGCTTAGGATTCGTTTGAAAAACGATTAATTTAATTGACTCAGAGTCGACTCTTACTTTTGAGAGACTAACTTTATACGGTGCACTTTCAGATTTAAAACTTTGCATGATGTTTTCATTCACGTTGAGCTATATTACACACTACATGAATGATAATTTTCAAAAATCCATAATGGGGCACTTTAAAAGAATAGTTTTCTTTTGAAATATATATTTTTTGTAACATTATAAATGTTTTTATTGCACTAAACATTTTTATTTTGTATTTTAACTTAAAATATGCTTTACACTGTTAATTCACTAACCAGCAAACCATTCACCACACAAGATTTAGCAAACTATTTGAGCCAAAAGTAGTGTTAATGAGCATTGAATGACTTTCAAGCTTTTGTCGACATAATGTAATTTGACAAACAGGCCTGTAAAGTTAAGAAAACAAAGCTTTTTCACAAGGCAGCCACAAAGTATCTTTGAAGAAGTTATTGTTTTTCAAACGCCTGTTTGTTGTAGTCTGATTGCTTGCCAGTGGTTTAAATGAGTTATCACTAGGGGTGGGTAAAAAATATTGATTTCTCGATATTAATCGATTCTCATTTTTACGAACCGATATCGATTCTTAAATCCCAAGAATCCATTAGTCATCCTGTTTTCAATTGATGAATGAATGGAACATTGTAGTGCGTATCCCATCCAATAAACGCAATAATCTTTGTGCTTTGTTACTATTGATATGAAATAAAGTCTCAGATTTCAGATTACGTCCATTTTCTTACAAAATTCAAAAACATAAATACGGTTTTGGTGCTGTGGCATGAGATCACTCAGCTCAAGAGAAGCAGCAGCAGCGCGGAGTGCACATGACCTTCTCTTCCGCCTTAATACTAGTTACTGCACAACATAAACATGAATGAGCATCTGAAAGTGTTGTTGTAAACTTCTTCCTTCTTAAGTGTAGAAAAACTCAGAAGCGAAAACCAGGAGACTTAGGGGTATCTTTTAAGCAGGATTCTTTATTTGCTGTAGTCTGCTTCGTCCAAAATCTTACCCAAGTCAAGTCAAGTCAAGGGAACTTTACATTGTAGTTTATATACAGTACATTTCAAGGGGGAGGGATTACATTGTGATGAACAAAGCATGTATATGAGCTGAGACATGAGAACAGAACGGTGCAGGACTTCTCGTCTTAGCCTACTCGTACTGAGATGGGACAATCAGGAATATCCCGCTGGGAACCCCTACCGTTTGCAGAGATTTCCTGGTCTCATCATTTATAAACTTACTCAATATAAAATACTATTGTAATGGAAATCTAAATTAAACATTTAAATAAAATTTGTAATCCTACAGTGTGTTAAAAGACAGAGAACAACTTATCGAAATCCGTATCATGTTACATGGAATCGCTCAATCAGTGTTTCAATATTGGAAAGACGTCAGTTAAAAAGCTTGTAAACAGTGTCATGTAACGTCACATTTACCTTAAAAAAACCCATATGTGACAAACTCGTTAGTCAGCTAGAAAAAATAACTCTAGAGAGGAGCATTTTGCTGAATATATGCACCTTGTTCATTATCATTTTTAATCTTCTTCAATATTTAATGCATGTTAGGATAAATCTGGCAAGTTTTTATGACAGCCACTATTTAAATGTTTATATTTCATATAACTTTCTTATAATAAAAATAAATGAGTGTAATTTCAATTTTTGTATTTCTACAAATCAGTTAATTTTTACCTTCAATATTATAGTAGGCTAATGAAGCCTATAAGCTACAACTGGCTCCCATAGTTTACAGCATTGGTTGAGAGATTTGTTTTCCTTGAGAAAATTTGCCATGTATTGTACCTGATATCCAAAATTATCAATTTTGAATCAAATCGAATCGAAATCGAATCGAATTGCAAGCTTGTGAATCGAAATCGAATCGAATTGTGAAATTTGTGTCAATACCCAGCCCTAGTTATCACCTTTGCTGTTCCTCAGAGATAGACTTGCTGAAACAAAAGAACACTTTGCTGAGTTCCATGGAGGCAGAGAAAAGATCACTAGAAGCTGAGCTCCAGGATATAAAATCACAGCTTACAGGTGAAACAAGGCTCTGCTTACTTTCGAACTTTCTCTGACATAGTTTTAAAAGTATTCATGTGTAAAAAAGGCCTCATCCCCCGTTCTTCTACAGATATAGAGAGAGATCTGAAGGAAGCAGTGGCTTTGACCGGGATTTTGAAGACAGAGAAGCTCACGGTCCGTCAGAAACCTTTGACAGACAGCACCTGTATCAGGCAAGAAAGTTAAGACCTATCGTAATGTTAGTGTGTCTTCATCTACCCAGAGAAACATAATCCATGAGGAGCGTGAGCAAAGAATGCTGAATTTCCCTTCATCCATCTTTCCATTGTCGTCCTCCTGTTACTTCACCATGTATAAATAATGCAGCATTAGATCCATCCTATTAATTAGGTCTTTGATATGTTGCTTACTATGTCCGGTCCAGAGTTAGATAAACACAACCCCTTCAGATCAACGCCCCACTAGGAAGTGATGATGGAAAGGGGATCAATAGCTGTCCTGTCTCAGGAAGAAAGGGGTGTGTAAATCATATGTGGGGGTAATGTGGAGCAAATCTTCCTCGTTAATAGGAAAGACTGTATAAGCCCTCAGGATGTGCTGAGGGGAGGCTTTTGGGACAGCGCTGCTAAGCTCAGGATATGTTCATTCCTCTCCTATGTAGTCATGAATCACTCTTAAACACATGCCCCTATCGTGCAGAGGGCAGTTTTTCCCTTGTATTGATCATCCGATATTGAACACGTCAGTTGAAATTAACAGTGTCTATTTAAGTGGAAGTTATGAGAAAGACTCCATCAGCATTCCAAACTTTACTACATAGCAGGGTTGAAGTGATTTATTTTGCACATGTAAAGATGTTTCAGGTTTCATGTGTTTTATCAGGCACTTTGGGTTAATTCAAAACTTTCTTAAACCTCAGAGTTGGTTTCCGGTAGTATTTAGTGAGCTTATTCACATTCCTCATTATAATGTTTTGGGATACATGTTACACCAAACAACTATAATCAAATTTTCTTGTTCATATAGTGCAATTGTTTACCTATTGTTCTAAACTGTGTTCGTAATTCCTTTAATCTCTTTGAAAAGTGTGCATACATTTTTTGTTATGTTGATTCGCCTTAAAGGGTAAGTTCTGCGTTTTACAAGTAAAGCCCTGTTTTAGGATCGTTTCTGATGAAATCGAACGGTTAAGATTAAAATTTGGACACATGCTGCTGTCCCGAGAATTTTAGGTTCTCTTACGAGAAGTTCTCTCGTATTGCGTAAGTTTAGCTTACGCTACGGGAAAGATTCATCTTCTCGATATATTGAAGCCAAAAAATTTTCCTTAATTTTGTATTCATTGTCAACGCAGTGCAGCAGCTAGCCGACCTAGAGCAGGCCATCTCGCGTGCTCATTGGCTGCCCTGCGGGCAACTGCTGCAGCCTACCAGTGAGCCCGGCGTGACGTCAGGCCCAATGAAGGGCGCCCGCGCCTTCATAGCGTCACAGCCCGCCAGAATGGGCGTGGCTTAGCGTATAAAAGTAGGCTGACTTCCCTGATTTTTCGTCTCTTCAGCGAGCTCTTCGCATCGCTGGATCTGAGAGAAGCCACCGCAGCCATCGAACAAGCGAAACAGCCAGCTTAGGACAGCGCTGAGGAAGCCGGCCGTCTTCGCCACCTTCAGCCATCCGTGCGAGCTACGCTATCCGGCGACATATCCTTTTATCTCTGTATTCTGTGTTCTACACTTCCTAAAAGAGTAGCGAGACGTCTTTTTCAAGATCGAACACTTTCGAGCACTGCGAGGAACTTCCGATGTCGACCCTGCGGGCTCGAATCAAAGTCTTTAACCACAGCGC
The DNA here is from genome assembly GCF_051911475.1 of Siphateles boraxobius. Classification (NCBI taxonomy): domain Eukaryota; kingdom Metazoa; phylum Chordata; class Actinopteri; order Cypriniformes; family Leuciscidae; genus Siphateles; species Siphateles boraxobius. The sequence continues at coordinate 18,371,896 of NW_027508811.1, read as the reverse complement.
CGCGCGGCTAGCTCTCTTTACGTTACAAGAGAGTTTCCCTGCCCTCGCGCCCCCGTTTCGCGCGTCATGCAGAGCCCTCTCGAGCTCTCTGCATGACCCGGATGGGCATCATCTGTGTCACATGTAGGTCCGGTGCCCACTACTAGTGCGCGCGCCTTCATATAAACACTGTTCCCAGTCCTGCTCGACCAACGAGCACGCGGCTAGCTCTCTTTACGTTACAAGAGAGCTACCCCGCCCTCGCGTCGCCGTTCGCGCGTCATGCAGAGCCCTCTCGAGCTCTCTGCATGACCCGGACGGGCATCAACATACGCAACGTACTGGATGCGTGGTAAGAGCAGAAATTTTTATACAGTTCTGCTCGACCAACGAGCACACGGCTAGCTCTCTTTACGTTACAAGAGAGCTACCCCGCCCTCGCGTCCCCGTTCGCGTGTCATGCAGAGCCCTCTCCAGCTCTCTGCATGACCCGGACGGGCTTGCGCGCCGTCGTCGAAATGTCTCGCCCTGTCAGTCCCCTTAGATAAGGCTTCTGCAGCGGTGTATTTGGCAGCCAACGAGCCGGTAAATGCAACCCGCTCGCCTGCACACATCCGCTGTTCTCGCGGCGACCCAGAGAAATCTCAAGTGAGTATAATATCTGGTTATCCGGCTCACGCCGTTGGTGTCTTGAAAGTGGAAAAGGTGCCCACATCTCTGTGTTCACCCTTACACACAAACACGATACGCCCCGTGTCTCCCGCAGAGCCCACTCTCATAAAGCTGGCAAATGCCGCTTGAGTGCTAGATGTAGGAAACGTGCCCACAGCTGTGTGCTCACGCCTATTTTCTGCCCGCTCTGTCACACGGCCAGAACAGCCTTATACATGTCAGGTTAAGAATGTAAGTTACGTGCCCACTCACGAGCGCTCACGCTTAAGCCCAATTTATACTTCTGCGTCGAACTTACGCCGTAGCTACACCGTAGGCTGTACGTAGCGCGCGTACCCTTCGACGTATCCTGACGTGCACCTCTCCAAAAATGTAACAACGCCTCAATTCTACGCGGACGCAAGCGCTGTGATTGGTCTGCTCAAACTGCTCCCTCGTGTTTCACATGCTCCCTCTGCGTGCGTCAACGCGGACAACGACGCAGAAGTATGAATTAAAACGAATGCGTAGTCTACGGCGTAGAGGCTCCGGCGTATGTCCGACGCAGAAGTATAAATCAGCCTTTACTAACAGACACATCGCCTCTGAAAAGACGCGCGTGTCCCGCTGCGGCCGGATCGCCGTCAAAGTTTATTTCCCTGTCAGTCCCCTTCAAACAGGCTACTGCAGTGGTTCATTTAGCAGCCAACGAGCCGGTTTGCTCACCCTCTCGCCTACACACAAACGCCGTTTTCACGGCGACCCAGAGAAATCTCAAAAAGAGTATAATGTCTGGTCCGGCTCGCGCCGTCGGTGTTTTAAGTGTAGTGAAAGTGCCCACGCCCCAGTGTTCACCCCTACACACAAGCACTTCGAATCTCGGGTCACTCACAGAGCACACTCTCATAAAGCGCAGAAAAGCCGCTTGAGTGTTGAATGTAAGAAATGTGTCCACAGGTCTGTGCCCACTATCTGCCCGCTCTGTTACACAATCAAAAAACCAGGTTATGAATGTAAGTCTCGTGCCCGCCAGAGAGCGTTCATGCTTGCTAACACAAACCTCCCCCCAGGCTGCGCCCGCGCGTTTAAGTGTTATCACAAAACGCAGGGCATTAATAAGACGCTCCCCATCCATTATGATCGGGGTGTCAAATACGCTTGTAAGTCTCGTACCCGCGCTCACGCTTACAGGAAGCTTTTCAGCCCGGACCGCAGCTCGCGCGTCAAAAAGTTAAAAAAGAATGTTCCCCATACCTTATGATTGGGACATCTCACATAAATCAGCCGGTTTTCGGCTTTCAGTGAGCAGCCATTGCCCAGAACCGAAAGCGCGGCGCGCGCTCCGGTTCAGTTTCACAAGCCCGCAAATGGCTGCGATCTGAACCCGGAGGCAATTCGCCCCCTAGCGGCTCACATAGCTGCGTGGGAAACTATCCCAGGGATTTCAGAATGGGTGCTGAGCACAATAAAGCAGGGCTATACACTTCAATTAATTCGCCGTCCCCCGCGCTTTCAAGCCCGGACCGCGACGATAGTGAATGCGGAAGTAGCACACCTACTTCACGCAGAAATAGCAAAGCTGATGTGCAAAGGGGCTATAGAAAATGTACCGCCTTCTCTAAGCGAGTCAGGTTTTTACAGCCGATATTTTCTCCTACCCAAGAAGGACGTAGCCTTCAGACCTATCCTAGATCTTAGACATTTGAACAAAGTGCTTGCGAAAAGACCATTCAAAATGCTTACGACCAGGAAAATCCTCGCGCACGTTCGCCCGAGGGACTGGTTTATTTCTCTAGATCTGAAGGATGCCTATTTTCAGATTCAGATAATACCCCGTCACAGGCAATTTTTGAGATTCGCCTTCGACGGTTAGGTAAATCAATTCACCATCCTGCTGTTCGGCTTGTCCCTAGCACCCCGTACATTTACAAAGTGCATGGACGCGGCGCTCGCCCCCCTGAGAAGTCAGGGGCTGCGAATAATGAACTATCTGGACGATTGGCTGATATTGGCACAGTCAGAGACAGAACTGCTAGCTCACAGAACAGTGCTTCCTCAGTCACTTGGAAAGCTTGGGTCTCACGGTCAACTGGACCAAGAGCTCATTACTGCCCAGCCAGTCAATTTCCTTTTTAGGAATAGAACTGGACTCGGTGACCATGACGGCTCGTTTATCGACACAGCGTGCGCGCCATGTTCGCCACCTAGCCGCATCTTTCCAGAAGGGCAGCTTTCTCCCTTTGAAAACATTTCAAAGGATGTTGGGCTGTATGGCATCAGCGGCAGCGGTGCTTCAGCTGGGCCTACTGCGCATGCGCCCGCTCCAACGCTGGTTGAATGCTCGCGCGTCCCGCCGAGCCTGGGTTTCTGGCGGCCAGAAAATCAGAGTGACAGACCTGCATAGCGGCTCTGCAGCCCTGGTTAGTAGCCGACTGGTACCAGCAGGGAGTGATGATGGGAACCATCTCTTATTGGAAAGTCATTTCGACGGAAGCGTCCAACACGGGTTGGCTCGTGCTGTTCGAGGGCAGACCGACAATCTGACGGAACGCCTCCTTATTTGGTCTCAGATGCAGTTCGCTGAGGGCGGCGCATGTGCCTGGCCATTTGAACGACGGCCCAGACAAACTGTCCAGGGACAATATTCCCCCAGGGGAATGGTCCCTGTACCCACAAACGGTTCAGAAGCTGTGGCGCCTATTCGGCAGAGCGAAAGTCGACCTATTTGCGTCAAAAGACAACGCTCAATGCCCGACGTTCGTCTCGAAGGACGAGGACGCGCTGGCCCAGGTTTGGCCCAGCCTCCCGCTATATGCCTTCCCTCTGGTCTCTCTGTTACCACAGGTGATCAAGAGAATCAGGGAAACGCGTCACTCTGTGCTCTTCATAGCCCGCGTTGGGAGACGGTTCCTATAGCCCCGACGGTTCCCATAGCCCCGACGGTTCCTATGTGGGATCTTTCATTGGTCCTCGAGGCCCTGAAAGCCTTTCCATTTGAACCACTAGACTCCGTGGGGTTGAAATATCTATCACTGGAAAACCATCTTTCTGACTGCACTGTCGTCAGTAAAACGTGTGGGGGACCTGCATGCGCTGTCTGTCAGCCCGTCGTGTCTTGAGTTCGGGCCGAATGACTCTAAAGTCATCCTCAGACCTAGACATGGCTATGTTCCTAAAGTGATGGGCAATCCATTCAGAGCGCAAGTTATTTTGCTGTCAGCTCTGCCAGCATCTGACAGTGAAAGTGAGGTGAATCTCCTCTGCCCTGTCAGGGCGCTGAGATTTTACATTACGCGCTCCGCCTCCTTCAGGCGTTCAGATCAGCTTTTTGTTTCGTTTTGTGGGCGCACCAAGGGTCTCGCCGCCTCGAAACAGAGCCTGTCCAGATGGATAGTGGACGCTATAGCAGCTTCTTACGCGTCAAAAGGTCTGCAATGCCCTCTGGGCATCAGGGCTCATTTCACGAGAGGCGTGGCCTCGTCGTGGGCGTGGTCCAGTGGGATTTCAATCCATGACATATGTGTAGCGGCAGGCTGGAGCTCTCCGTCTACCTTTGTCAGGTTTTATAACCTAGAAGTTCCTGCCTTGCAGGCTAAACTTTTGTCAGTTTGAAGGAGAGGTGTATTCTGCCCAGATCTTCCTGCTCAGATCACTCTCACGTGACTCAGCTCTCCTGGTTGAGCTGCACTAGTAGGGTATGTGCCTATACAGACCGGCGCGCTGCTCTGTATTCCCTATGTGTGCTTATGTACAAGTGATGGCCCGCGTGGCTGGCCACCTTATTTTTTCCACTTATGGGGTTCCCCCGAAAGTTCGGGGTCTCATGGTGGATGCTTGGCACGCACGGCGTTGACAAAGTGTTCCCGTAGCGTAAGCTTAACTTACGCAATACGAGAGAACCTCTCGTAAGAGAACGATACTCGGTTACTAACGTAACCTTGGTTCTCTCTAGAGCGGGAACGAGTATTGCGTAACCGGCCGTGCTCGCGCCACGAGCGACTTCGCTTCAGTCGACGAAAAACCAGGGAAGTCAGCCCCTACTTTTATACACTAAGCACGCCCATTCTGGCGGGCTGTGACGCTATGAAGGTGCGGGCGCCCTTCATTGGGCGTGACGTCACGCCGGGCTCACTGGTAGGCTGCAGCAGTTGCCCGCAGGGCAGCCAATGAGCACGCGAGATGGCCTGCTCTAGGTCTGTTAGCTGCTGCACTGCGTTGACAATGAATACAAAATTAAGGATAATTTTTTGGCTTCAATATCTCGAGAAGATGAATCTTTCCCGTACCGTGAGCTAAACTTACGCAATACTCGTTCCCTCTCTAGAGAGAACTGAGGTTACGTTAGGTGCCAGAGTCTGGAGGAAGACTGGTGAGAAGGAAATGCCAAAATGCCTGAAGTCCAGTGCTGCTTCTCTGTAGCCCAGGTCAGGCGCTTCTGCCGCTGTTTCTGGTTCAAAAGTGGCTTGACATGGGGAAAGCGGCACCTGTAGCCCATTTCCTGCACACGCCTGTGCACGGTGGCTCTGGATGTTTCTACTCCAGACTCAGTCCACTGCTTCCGCAGGTCCCCCAAGGTCTGGAATCGGTCCTTCTTCACAATCTTCCTCAAGGTCCGGTCACCTCTTCTCGTTGTGCAGCGTTTTTTGCCACACTTTTTCTTTCCCACAGATTTCCCACTGAGGTGCCTTGATACAGCACTCTGGAAACAGCCTATTTGTTCAGAAATTTATTTCTGTGTCTTACGTTCTTGCTTGAGGGTGTCAATGATGGCCTTCTGGAAAGCAGTCAGGTCGGCAGTCTTACCCATGATTGCGGTTTTGAGTAATGAAACAGGCTGGGAGTTTTTAAAAGCCTCAGGAATCTTTTGCAGGTGTTAAGAGTTAATTAGTTGATTCATATGATTAGGTTAATAGCTCGTTTAGAGACCCTTTTCATGATATGCTAATTTTTTGGAATTTTGGGTTTTCATGAGCTGTATGCCAAAATCATCAGTATTAAAACAATAAAAGACCTGAAATATTTCAGTTGGTGTGCAATGAATCTAAAATATATGAAAGTTAAATGTTTATCATTACATTATGGAAAATAATGAACTTTATCACAATATGCTAATTTTTTGAGAAGGACCTGTATATGTCCGTTAAGGCACGTTCATTTCAGCAATATGCAGTGAACGTAGCTAAAGTTACAGCACTGTAACTGTAACGTTAATTACGTTATCCCAGTGCATAACAACAATCGTTGATTGATGAAAAGAAATCGTGTCAGATGGAGTGTCATACAAGTAGACTACTGTAAGGTTGAGGATGGCCTTATGCAATATTTACACTGCTCTATTCCAGTAGATAAATATATATGTCTTGGCAATTAAATACTTTAAAAACATATTAATATAGGCTATTTATCAAGTAGGTGCCTGTGCACTGTCAGAGTCTTCTGGGTTAAAATGGAATTACAGGTTGTTGTTGCACTATCTCAGATTTTGTTCAAACCTTGTCTATATCAAGAATGTGTCCCAAAACCAATGCCTGTAAAATATTGCTCTTCAAATCTTGTCTTTATATTTTCAGCCTTTTAAATTTCTTCAGTTTTACAGCCTAAAAAAAATCATATTATCTGGGAAGCAATATTTCGACAATCAGTATAATGAAAAGTATTATTCATAGGCATATCTACTTAGACAGTGATACATTTTGAAAAATAAAACTTGTGATTTGCTTAAATATGTGATCCTTCTGCTATTGCAAAACACAATTTTGCCTGTTTATAGCATTATTGCTTTTAATGTAATAAAAACACTATATACTAATTTTGACTATGCATTGGTATGTAATTTACGGTGGTGTAAGGTGCTGGAAAAGGCTTTAAAATGGACCTTGAAAGTGCTTGAAAAGTGCTTGAATTTGACCTTGGAAAAGGTGTGCGAACCCTGTACAAAGAGGGACAGAGCAGTGTAGAACAAAGGTAAAATATATGAAAAATAATGCAATTTTTTAAAAACGAAGCATAAACACGTTACAGTGCACCCCACAAACACAATCAAGAATTCAAAAAAATGTTTTACCACCCCTTTAATATAGTATAAAGTATTAACTTGCTTGTAGGATTGAACAAGATTTGAAGATTACTAAATTAAATTAAACTCATTTTTAAATTAAATGAAAGATTTGAAGATTAAGACATTAAAATAGCTAGTGTCATTTTAAGATTGTATTATTTTGCTTTGGGCATCATGATCATTTTGCTTCCTGCATGAATGTGTCTGTGTGTACCATTCAGACTCAAGAAAGAGCTGGAGTTATATAAAGAAGAAGAGCTTGAGCTTCTGCGAGAGACCCTCAGCTCTGAGATTCACTCCCTGCAACTGGTAACTATGTACTTTCCAAACACAATGATAGAAAAAATGGTCTTTCTCATTGACGCTGCTAATGTAATCTCCTTATATACCCAAAGCTAAGGCACCAAGGAAGCATTTTAAGCTCTTTAATCTGAAAAATGTACTCTCTTTTTTTTCTTGGCAGAAGTTATCACAGAAGGGCATTGTCTGTTGAGGATGAGGGTTTCAGTCAGACTTCAACGTATGCTTGAACAAGCCTGTTTTGTGTAATTTGTATATCCTTCATTTTGTTTGTCGTTTTTATAGTGACCGTTTTTTTTTGTTTTGTTTTTTGCCTGGGAATAACTTAATTTTGTTGGACACAGGCTTCATATACAGTGTAACCGACATTGTAACAACTTTAGATAATGTGATCTGTAGTTTTGATCTTGCTTGTTTGTACTGTTAGAAAAGCTTGAATAAATCTAATGTGTTGAACTATACTAGCTCTTTCTAAAGTAGAAATGTTCTTTTTCTATAGATACCTGTCTTCATCTCAGGCACAGATTATGTGAGTCTGTGTTACAGTATGTATTCAAATACAAGTACTTAAAATGCTGACAACACTGGCATCTAGTGGTCCTATTGCAATAATACAGCCGAACAGAGATATCTATGTTTGAAAATAAAAGGGTTGCGTACAGACTGAATTGGATTCATATTAATCCTAAGAAATTCTTTAATACACATTTTTGACAGATGGAAATGGCCTGAAAAAAATCACACAATTTCTGTTGCACATGCAGCACTTGCGTATGAAATAAACAGGGACAGATGAATTGGCCTTAGGCTATGATTGGTTAAGTTGGATGACTGGTGCTCATCTCCCATTAAGCTGATCCGTCTGATTCTCGTCTCCTCATTAGACCCCAATTATTCCAGCCACAGAAATTAAATCATCTGAAACCCCTTAGTAATAGGCTCCGCTGCTTTATTTTCCCATTGTCTGAGGGTGATTAATTGTATACTGTAAAATTGCTTAGAAAAACATGACTAATGTCTTAAGATTTTCTAAGACTCCCCAGCCCAACAATTAGAGCTTGGGAAAAAAAAAAAAAGAAAAAAAAAATTATATATATATATATATATATATGTGTGTGTGTGCGTGTGTGTGTGTGTGTGTGTGTGATGCTGCCTGTGCCAGTTTGCTCCTTATGTTTCCTTTTGTCATCTACTGTGGTATTTCCATACTGAACCTTGACATTATGAAAATACATTAATTGTTAAATTATAAGTTATTAAATTATTGTGGTTAATTTGATTTGAGCACACTATTCACAGCATATTTATTAATGTTTCTTCATCACACCACTAGGTTCTAATTTCCTTAAGTGTTTCTACAGTTTACATTTTTACACTTCCATGAATCATGCTTTACATTCAATGCCCCCCCCCCCCCCCCCCAAAAAAAAAATTGGTTTCTTTCTAATTTTATACCCAGCACAAAGCCAGTCCTGAACACTTAGAGCTCCTTGAATCTTTTTGTTCTAGCTGCAGAGAAGGCTGAAAGACCTCAATGATTGTGTGATGCCTGCCTTTTCTAGCTCTGATTGGAAGATGTTTGTTATATTCCGCAGTAGTTGTTCATGGCTCTTTATTTTGTGACAGTCATGGCCCTCAGGGAAGTAGGCAGAGGGGGCCCCTGATACTGCAACGTTGGACTCTTCAGAGAAATGTAGGAAAACACATTTTTCAGTACACCTAAGCATGCAGTACTAGAGTATTCAGAATATAGATTAAATAATGTAACCTGTGAACCTCACAGATTCCTTCATTTATAAATCTCAAATTGGAGAAATGTGCAAAACTTACTGTTGCATATAGCCAGCCTGTTGCCACCAATAAACTGTGTTGTCCATTTGTGTTGTGTGGTAGCACTGCATTCCTCGAACAGCCGTGATCTTCTTATAAAGTTGAAATCATAACCCTGTTTGCATGGAAAGATGAAATATAGAAAAATAAATGTGTTGTTTGTCATGATGGTTCGTATCCTATTGGTTTGGATTCTGGTTTTAAGCTTTTTGTCAATATCTTGGGTTGTCCACTGGGAGGTGCTGATGAATCATTGGGTTCTGTCTATTAAAGTCTGTTAAACATAATGTGTTTACTTCACAAACTTTCAAATACAACTACTATATACAACCTGTCCCCATATCCACACTTGTAGTGTTTACATAGTGTTATAAAAAATGCAAATGAAGTTTTTACATATCTTCATTTATACATTTTGATTTTCAATACTTTGCACTTTAAAATAAACTTCTAAATGTCTTCAAGGTAGTCTGTATGTAGAAGATTGTGCGTCCAATTAAGTGATCAAATAAAATGTACGTTCCCTTTCAAGGGAACTCGAGCTGCGTTTGAGACGCGGTGGGAACGCTCTGCGTGATTACGTCGTGAAGCACATGTAAAATCAGTCCAATGGAAGCCCGCTACGATATAGGTGATTTCATAGACCAGGAAACTATAAAGCAACCCTGAAATCAGACCGCGATAGCTTCTGCACCTTCAGCAAGCGCTCTGTATATCTGTCCTTGTCTATTTATTGTTGTCTGTCAAGCCCAATATATCTATCAATATTATGGCGAGCAAGCAAGATTATAGACGGTGTGTTGTTCCCTGCCCTCGTTATATACGGGTGGGGACACACACATCAGCTTTGTGTTGCTTGTTTGGGAGTGGAGCATGCTCAGTCAGTCCTCGAGGGGGCTGATTGTGAGCATTGTATGAGTCTATCATGAAGACGCTCCGCTCTCGCCGATCGTTCTTTGAGGAGGACGGTACAGTTTGCGCTCCCCGCGCGGGTCCCGCTGTTGCCTAGACACGGCGGCGACTCGCATTTTGGGGTTCGAAATCGGATCTGACAGCGTGGGTTGGGACGGGCCCCGCCCTATCTCAGCTTTCACCTGCAGATCCAGTGTGCTGCGATTTCCAGTTCTGAGGAATTGGTATCGTTAGTGTTTTGTTAAGAAAAAGTGAACAAAACAAATAAAAATATTAAGAAAAAGGCAGATGTTTGATTTTTCAATAAATAGGCAGCTCATAAATCTGTTGAATAAAGAGGAGCTTTTAACAGGAGGCTTTTCTAATGCTGTTGCTAGTTAAATATTTACTGGACAGCTGAACATTATGAGAGTGAAAATAAAAAGAGTTTATTAGATGAAATATATCTAAAAAAACAGGAAAACTCTGTATCTCAGCCTCCTCGTCGGGGACTACTGGTTTTTCCCTATCTCCACACTTGAGGTGTCGAGATCGTGGAATAAACCGGTTTCTATTTTATGTGTTTAATACCCAAACGTCTAACTAGAGTAATGTTATGGGTATTAAGTATCATGGTATGACAGTGCCTTGGATTATAGAGATGCTTGCGAGCTTTCTCTCTCCCGAGTCGGCGTCATCATTTTTAACCCCGACGTTACCCACCAGCCATCTTTAATAATAAATAAATTTTATTAGGCAGTACTGGTGGGTAAAGTATTTAAGGACATAGATGAATGTGAGGATGTCAGCATTGACTCTATTCGAGAATATATATATATATATATATATACGTTTTTCTGATATAAAAATAAAGAAAAAGAAAGATAAAAATGTCTGTTCTTCTGGATGCTCCGCTTTCAAGAAAACTAAACCTTTCAGCGGTGTTCGAGAGGTTTCTTCCTCACCAATCTATGTTCCTGAAACTGGCATAGAGTACAAAGAAGACCTGATGCCGAGGCTATCAGGCTTCTAAGGGTGGTCCCCTCCGGGGTAGGGACGGTTTTGAGAAATCGTTTCTCCTCGGCGCCCTCTGGGGTGCGACTCTCTGAGGAGGGTTGCAGCGCTGCCAGTTCGGTTGTTCCCTGCCGGTTCGCCGTTCAGGGCACCGAGGTGTCAGCGTCCCCATACGATCCTCCGAGGAGGGTCGTAGAGCAGTCAGTTCGGTCTCCCTGCCCGGTTCGCCGTTTCAGGGTGCCGAGGTGCCTGCTTTTTCCTAGGATCCTCCGAGGAGGGTCGTAGGAACTAAGCTAGTTAGAGGTAGGCAAGATCTGAGGACTGTCGTCATCTCTAATAAAGCTTAGACAAGAAGTCCTGTCGAATGAAAAAAAAAAAAGAAAAGAGGGACGGTTTTGAGAAATCGTTTCTCCTAACGGCGCCCTCTGGGGTGCGACTCTCTGAGGAGGGTCGCAGCGCTGCCAGTTCGGTTGTTCCCTGCCGGTTCGCCGCTTCAGGGCGCCGAGGTGTCAGCGTCCCCGTGCAATCCTCTGAGGAGGGTTGTAGAATGGTCAGTTCGGTTGTTCCCTGCCGGTTCGCCGCTTCAGGGCACCGAAATGGTTGTTCAATCAAATCCAGAGGCCAGTCTCGAGAGACTGGTTCCCTTATCGGAATTTCTGGCAGCGTGGAAACTTCTGCCAAATATTTCTCTATGGGTCCTGCACATAATAGAAAAGAGTTACAGAATTCAGCTCGGTTCTCGTCCGCCCAGATTTCAAGGAGTCCTCCCCACGGTGGTGGACTCACAGCAGGCTCTGGTAATGGAGCAAGAAGTACTGACACTTCTTCGAAAGGGGCTATAGAAAGGGTTTCTCCTCCCAGCAGCCAGAGAGTCAGGGTTTTATAGCCGTTACTTCATTGTTCCAAAGAAGGATGGAGGGCTGCGTCCTATTCTAGACCTGCGCCAGTTAAACAGCAGGGTTCAGAAACTCAAGTTCAGAATGCTTACACTCAAACAGATTGTATCACAGATTCAGTCCGAGGACTGGTTTGTGACAATAGACTTGAAGGACGCGTACTGCCATGTATCTATCCATCCTCATCACAGGAGGTTCCTGAGGTTCGCTTTCGGGGGCGAAGCATACCAATATCGGGTTCTTCCATTTGGCCTAGGTTTATCTCCCCGCACTTTTACAAAATGCGTGGATGCAGCTCTGGCTCCGTTGAGACTCCAGGGCATCCGCGTATTAAATTACATCGACGATTGGTTGATTTTAGCTCAGTCAGAGCAGGTGGCAGTTCAGCATCGAGATGCTGTTCTGTCCCACATAAAGAGTTTGGGGTTGCGGCTAAACACCAAAAAGAGTGTGCTCCTCCCTGCTCAGAGGACCACTTTTCTAGGTGTAATTTGGAATTCGACCACAATGCAGGCACGCCTGTCTCCTGCTCGTATTTCTGCGATTCTCACAGCCGCAAAGAATGTGAAACTAGGCCAGTCACTCACTGTGAAACAGTTTCAGAGACTGTTGGGTCTCATGGCAGCTGCGTCCAACGTTATTACTTTTGGCCTTCTGTACATGAGACCCCTGCAGTGGTGGCTCAGGACCAAGGGGTTTTCTCCGAGGGGAAATCCGTTCCGCAAGATCAAGGTCACGCGGCTATGCCTTCGTGCCTTGGCCCTGTGGAAGAAACCTTGGTTCCTCGCCCAGGGCCCAGTGTTGGGGGCTCCTTGTCGACGCGTCACGCTTTCGAAGGATGCTTCCCTCACGGGATGGGGGGCGGTCATGAGTGGCCGCTCGGCGCAAGGTCTGTGGCAGGACCATCAATGTTCCTGGCACATAAATCGTTTAGAGTTGATGCCGGTATTTGTAGCACTCAAATATTTCCTGCCAGACCTGAGAGGCCATCACGTGTTGGTCCGCACAGACAACACTTCGGTGGTCTCCTATATTAACCATCAGGGGGGTCTGAGGTCACGTCACCTTTGCAAATTGGCCCATCAGATCCTCCTATGGGCCCAGGGGAAGTTACTGTCGCTCAAGGCGGTATATATTCCGGGGCGTCAGAATGTGGGAGCAGATATTCTGTCGAGACAGGGGCTGAGGCCCGGGGAGTGGAGACTTCACCCAGAAGTGGTGGAGTTCCTGTGGGAAAAGTTCGGTCGTGCTCAGGTAGACCTTTTCGCATCATCAGATTCAACCCATTGTCCCATGTGGTTATCTCTAACGCACCCAGCTCCTCTCGGTCTGGATGCTATGGTGCAGGTCTGGCCGAGGCCGCACCTGTACGCCTTTCCCCCGATATCTTTGCTTCCGGGGGTTCTGGAGAGGGTTCGCCGAGAAGGGGCTCGTCTGCTTCTAGTAGCTCCTTATTGGCCGACCCGAGTTTGGTTCTCGGACTTGGTGTCTCTTCTGGACGGCTCCCCCTTGGAGATCCCAATCAGGGTGGACCTCGTGTCTCAGGCCGGGGGCACGATATTTCACCCTCGGCCGGAGTTGTGGAAACTGTGGGCCTGGCCTCTGAGGGGGCCAGGCTCAGGGAGACCGGTCTTTCGACTGATGTTGTAGAAACCATTCTTCAATCCAGAGCTCCTTCCACGAGAAGGCTGTATGCGCTAAAATGGAAACTTTTCACAACGTGGTGTGTTGAACGTCAGTTAGATCCTCTTAACTGCCCTGTTGGTTTAGTTCTTGATTTTCTGCAAGACCGTTTCTCGGCCAGGTTATCTCCTTCCACCCTAAAGGTTTACGTGGCGGCTATATCTGCCTACCACACCCCTCTGGGGGGTACTTCTACTGGGAGAAACCCTCTCCCAATAGAAGTAAAAAATTACTCGCTTTCTCCGTGGTACATTGAGGTTGAGACCTGCACTGCACGCTAGAGCACCGGCTTGGGACTTGGCCATTGTACTCGAGGGTCTGGCTTTAGCTCCCTTCGAGCCCATCGAGGAGGTTTCTGAAAAGTTCCTCACTCTAAAGACTTTATTTCTCCTTGCTATCTCATCTATCAAGAGAATTGGTGATTTACATGCTTTGTCGGTTGCTCCTTCATGTCTGGAATTTGCACCTGGTATGGTGAAGGCATTTCTCTACCCCAGGCCGGGTTATATTCCTAAGGTCCCACTGAATGTTGGGGGCCCAATAGTGCTGCAGGCCTTCTATCCTCCACCCTTTAATACCCCTGACCAGGAACAGCTTAACCTGTTATGTGCAGTCCGGGCTTTAGATGCCTACGTTCACAGAGCTGCCCTGTGGCGTAAATCTGAGCAACTATTTGTTTGTTTTGGGTCACTCAAGAGAGGATGCCCTGCATCTAAGCAGGTTATGAGTAAATGGATAGTCGAGGCTATTTCATTGGCTTATGAAGCGGCCGGACAGCCTTCACCTATGGCTGTGCGGGCCCATTCTACTCGGAGTATGGCGGCCTCTATGGCCTTAATTTCGGGAGTTTCCCTTCTTGACGTGTGTAATGCGGCAGGATGGTCCTCTCCGCATACATTTGTCAGGTTTTATGACCTTGACCTCTCCACTCCTGGGGCGAGGTTGCTTGCTTCTTAGTGTGCGCAGGACCTCACACTGAACGGGCATTTGTCACTGTGGCGTAGTGGGTATAGGGTTCCCACCGCGTCTCAAACGCAGCTCGAGTTCCCTTGAAAGGTCTGTAACGTATGTAACCCTGGTTCCCTGATAGGGAACGAGACGCTGCGTTTGCCTGCCATACTTCCTGCATGCCCTGATCGACTTGCTTCAGGTTTTTCAGAAGCTATCGCGGTCTGATTTCAGGGTTGCTTTATAGTTTCCTGGTCTATGACGTCACCTATTTTGTAGCGGGCTTCCATTGGACTGATTTTACACGTGCTTCACGACGTAATCACGCAGAGCGTTCCCACCGCGTCTCAAACGCAGCGTCTCGTTCCCTATCAGGGAACCAGGGTTACATACGTAACCTGAGACGTTTTACTACCAAATTATATGTGAAAATATAATTGCCACTCTGATAAGGGCATTGAGCTTTGGGCGTTTATCAGACCTGAAACAAGCTTGCCACTTACTTCCTGTCATGTGCACTTACTCTTAAGTGGCCAAGAACGCAAGTGTGGATATTGGAACAGGCCCTAAGAGAACTGGGCTATAGTCTATCTGTAAATGTGTAAGTCCTTTAACCTGCACCAGTTTGTGTGCATTTTACAAGGTCCCCGTGGATCTTAAAAAGTCTTTTGTTTTATCAAATTTAAACTCATAAAAAGCCTTAAATATAAATGGTATTACAAAAGCCTGAATTTCAAGAGGTCTTGAGGCTTCTTTACACAGAGAGAGTTAAAGCTGCTCTGTGCCTGCTCAAAATTCTGTGTAAAGACATAATGCTGCATAAAAGTCAGACCAAATAATGCCTGCTCTGACCCACCTCATCTCCTTGAATCAAAGTATACAATTGAAATGGTGGCGTAAATGCATTTATGCCGCCTCTGCTCTGAGCAGAGCTCACACTTGGAAGTGTAAATTTGGCATTAAATTTGGGGGCGGAACACCGCTATATTTCTGCTGTTCCATAAACGCCATCTACTGTCAGAGATTGAATTTGAATTCAGCGTGTCTGCTCTTGACTGCTCTTGTCCACACCAATGTGAGGATCGAACCACATTTTTTACACTGCTTACACGGATTGTTTTGATTGTTAACTGGAGGAACAATGAGAAGCTAATGTGCTTCCCAATGTGCATTAAAAAATCGTAGAACAATAGGGTATCTAGAATATTATATTATATAATCAAATTTTAAATTTGTGTGTGTGTGTGTGTGTGTATATATAAATTAAATGTCATATATAATATAATATAATTATACTGTATAGTTATAATATGCCCCTACCCCAATATGGTATTAATTTAAAATGAAACCGACGGATACCTTTTTAAATTGAGGATGTAGTTTATAGTGGAAAAGTTAATTTATTTTATAGTATGCTTAAAAAAAAATATATATTATGTCGTATTCAATTTTAAATGAAAGAAAGTTAATCCAAAATGTGTTTAAAGCACAGCACTATATATGAAAGCATACGTTTTTTAGTTAATTGAAAAAATTGATAGCAGTGAGACTAATGTACATACTGCATTGCAAATAGGTTTACAGTAGGTCTTAGTCTTATCCGTCACAGATACACACAGCAGTCCTCCATCCTCAGGCACTGTTGGAGCTGTGCAGTTTGTTGGCATTAACCTCCGTAACCCTGCAAAGACAGGATATTTTTAGTACTTTTATGGATATAAATATTAGCTGTGCTTAACATGCTTTTTCAACTATATTTGAAAGAAATAGCTTATCTGGTACACATCTGATAGTTAGGTTAGGTGCTATATATGCAACTTTAAAACATATGGATAAGTGATATACAGCTCTGTGTTGAAGTTTTGAAAAAATAGCATAGCATGCGATATATGCTAAAATATTAAGTAGCATAAGCTGAAAGGATGTGATGGGTGTTTCTTTCATTTCTTTGAGATGTTGTTTGGAAATTTTGTTTTTGGAAGGAGAGATACAGACTGAATTACCTTTGTTTTGTTGCTTCTGGTTGATATCAGTCAGCATTTTTAGTTGATTAAAAATAGTTGCGGTTTGATATGTTGTCCATGTATCAGATACAGTTTCCAGACAATTTTTTATATCCTACATAAAAAAAAAGTTAGTATAAAAATCAAAATTTAACTGTGATATTAGATGTGCCTGCAATAGTCAAAATACCATTATTTTATTACAATCGTTTACATTGTAAAAAACTGTCAATACAGATATGCTATACCTTAAGTTTTTTGTTGAGCATCTCAAAAGAGAATTCAGAAGAAGAGCAGGAAGTATTCTGTCCATGAGCTCTAGTCAAGAGAAACGCTGTAAAAGAACCACAAAGACATCTCAAAATTGTCCTAGAGATATTAGAATCAATTAATTTTAGGTTTAGCATGCATACTGTGAAGTAAGTAACCGAAACTATGCTTACCAAAGAGCAAGAAAAGCATCTTCCATGTTCTGCTTATTGTAGATTTCATGTTGTTTGTGCTGTTGGGAAAAGGCTGTGATGTTTACCTCTTAATCTTTCTATTTGGAAAAAATATATTGCATCATAGGTTAATGTACGCACATCTTGTTGACCAAATTACAACACACCTGCCTTGAACAATCAGAATTGCCAAGGTTTTGAAAGAATCAGTTTAGTTCATTTTGGATCAGACAACATGTTTGCTTCCACTATTCAAATAGAATCGACTGACTGCCAAAACAACAATTAGTCTGGGAACCTTCATAACTCTTCATTTTTTAGTTTTCAACTTCTGTTTGCTTTGATGTGTTTTGCACCCTGGGTTACTGTAGGATATTTTACTCAACAGTCAAGGTTTAGTACGTTTTCTAGCATTGAATATATTAGAGAAAAGAGGAAGAAAAAACTTTACACATTTATTTCTGGTATGCCCAAAACATGGTATTCTTAAAAATATAACAACATATTATTATTATTATTATTATTATTATTATTAACCTTTATTCAACCAGGCAAGTCACTTAAAGGGATAGTTACGGTATAATTAAATTTACCCAATAATTAAAATTACCCCATGATTTACTCACCCTCAATTGTGAGTGTATGATTAGGTGTACATGACATCCTTCTTTCAGAGGAATATGATCGGAATTATATATATATATAAAAAAAATGTCCTGGCTCTACCAAGCTTTATAATGGCAGAATGGCCTTTTCTGTTTTGAAGTCCATAAAAGTGCATCTATCCATCATAAAAGTGTTCCACATGGCTCCAGGGGGATATTTAATGCCTTCTGAAGAAAAGCCAAGGGTTTTTGTAAGAAAAATACCCATATTTTAAACTTTATAATCTAAAATAACTTGCTTCCGCCAGATGACCGCGTGCATACTACGCAAGTCGACTTGAGCCACAAGACGTATGTATGATGTAGGAGCAACATATGATAGACGCCTCTTGCGGTTTAAACAAATAGGGCTGTTTAACAAACTGAAGCGCCTCTTCTATTATATAGTAATCCACTGTCATGTCCTTTAAACATTTCTAATTCACGGGTCAGGGGTTAGTCTTCCACCGTAAATCGATGCATACGGCCTTCTGTGGGAAGCCAGTGATAATATGGGTATTTTCCTCACACAAACGCATGGCTTCGCTTCAGAAGGCCTTTATTAACCCCCCGGAGCCATATGGATTACTTTTATAATGGATGGATGCACTTTTTTGGCCTTCAAATTTTCACCAGCCATTCACTCACATTTAATGCTTAGAGGAGACAATACATATATTTTTTCAATTGATTTTGTCTGTAAGAAGAATGTCATATTCACCTCATGGCTTCAGGGTGAGTAAATGGGCTAATCTAAATTTTTTGGTGAACTATCCCCAAGTTCTTATTTTCAACAACAGCCTGGCAGGAGAGTTAAAATCTCCTGAAAGACATAGAAATATGCATTACAATATATACATTAATTTAAAACATTTACAGGCTGTGATAAAAACACTCCTAAGTAGTTTTTTAAATGCAGAGATTGAAATATATAACTCTAATTTCAATGACTTGTAGCACATTCCAATTATTTGGAGCAGCAAAGCCAAAAGCTGAGCGACCATAAACTGTTTTCTTTCTAGGGACAATCAAAAGAATATTATTAGATTATCTGGTTAAATATGTTCTAATGTACATATTCTTTATAAATATGTATATGTACTTAACTTTATTAATAAAAATACACTAGTTTATTTTCCGTCTAATATGTAATTACGTCCAATTTAAAAGGGAATACAGTTCCCTTTCAGTCGATAACGTCGGACGTAGTCGACGTCAACTGAATGGGGATCACGTTAGAGAGCCAATGTTCTTCGAGTACTATTGAACGAGCCAATGGAATTGGTGTGTGTGATTCGCAACACACACTCCGCCCCCGCGGCGCGGGTATAAATACGGAAGTAGATGCATGGATTAGTTGCCATCGCTTCGGAGCCGATCGTTTGATGTCTCAGAGAGTGCTGTTGTTTACATCGAGTGAGTGTGTCGGTGTTCTTCAGGAAGACTCTCCCAGTGCTGGCGTTCTACAGCACGAGTGCAGTGGTGATCGCGAGCTTTGAGCTCTCAACTGCTGTTTTAACAGCAACAAATTCTAAATGTTTGTGTATGTTGACGGCTGGTTAGAGGGCAGAAAAGTGAGTGCTTCACTGTTTCAGTTCACTGTTCAGTGTTGCCGCGGTCATTCCCCTGTGTGCTCCGGCACTGGTGACGGTCCTATTTTCTGTAAGAGCAACACGGGTGCTAGGGCTGGACAATAATTCAATTCAATAAATCAATATATATCGCAATATTTTTTTTTTTTTGATAACGGTGATATGATTTTTAAACACATTTTCGATATTTCGATATACAGCATTTGTCACTGACTGACGTTAGGCTCGCAGCCGTCAGAAAGAGCAGAACACAATTGGCCACTTTCGTGATGACGTTCACCACAGACACGCGGACGCAGCCAGTGCTCAGCACTAGTAGGCTGATCTCCAGCGCGGCAAGTTTCAGCTACAGAATGAGCGCCCCTGACCGCAATAAAAATGTGACTTAACGAGCTTCCACAAGTGAGGAGAAAGTAGACGAAATAGTTGATAAGAGAGGAAAGACTAATTCAGTGGTATAAATTCAGTGGTGTTTCGCCTGAGATCTCAAAACTTCTGGTTTCAGCGAGCTGCAAAATGTGGCGGAGAGTGGTGCCGACTAGCAGCGGGAACACATCAGATCTGTTCCACCCGATAGAAGCAGCACAAACAACAGTTTAACTGGCACCAACAAACGAGACTTTTTTGCGTTAATTTGGAGCATGTGGGGATGCTGAGTGACCTCAGAATGACCAATACATATGATTTTAATATCTACGAAACCGAAACTTCACACAGTGATTGACAGGGCGGGAGGGGGCGGGACGTGATCGGCTCGGAATGTATTATCAATTTGCACATTGAATTTTGCTACATTCATTGCGGGACATTTAATGAAAATGCAATCGCAAGTGTCTAACTGAGTGTAAATGCAATTAAGAAAAATAACATTTAAATGATAATTTTGCTATAGTTTTTGCTTGAAAATGTTAAACATATCTAATCATACCTGTAATACATTTTAATTTTGCAACTTATAAAGCGTTAAAATATGTATTCAATTTACATATTAAAACTAGTGTATGAATTGGCAAATGTAAATTATATAATTGAATTTTAATTTTGCACCAAACGTTGCACAAATGTAATGGCAAATGTAAAATTAAAAACAGAAATGCATTGCCATTTTACAAATTGCATTGTCATTTTGCATATTACATTTCAAATTGAATATAGCCACCCAAATGCTTTCATGGTCTTGTAGCAGGTATTGAGAAGAGAATATTATTGTTATGATGGGTTAGTTCATTGGTTCATGTAGTTTGTTATGGTGCAGTACCAAAAGACTCCAGCAGGTTTCATAGACTCGGCCAATTCATTTTTCAAAAGATTGTAGGTACAGACATCTGTTGTGGGCGTTCTTGGCAGTTTTTGTGAGGCTTTTATATTGTTCATATCGATATTGGAATGATATCGTATCGACCGAAATTAAGAAATATATTGTGATATAAAATTTGGCCATATCGTCCAGCTCTAACGGGTGCGTTTGCGTCTTTTTCAAGATGTCATTCCACCTTTGCGTTTCTGGATGCGGTCATTCCCTTTTCCTCTCTGATATGGAGCTAATAATATGACAAAATGATTTGAATTTGAATTGTGTAAATTTGAATTATTTGCAATTGTAATCTAACAACATTGAATTTTAGGTGGTAGTTTAAATGGTTCTGAATTTGATTTTTTAAAAACGAATATTGAAGATTTGAAATTTAACAAATTTAAATGTTTTTATGGCTGAATTTTATAGACATGTATTTTCAAACAGCTAGTTTTTTTGTTCTGAATTCTTATACTGCAAATATTCAGTTTAAAAAAATTCAGATTCAAGTTTTCAAGATGAAGAAATTCGGAACTTCAAATTCAGTTTTCTAAAATTCAATCTCAAAAATTCAAACTCAAAAATTCTGATCTTACAGAAAGTAGGTCACAGGTCATCCACAGGGAAGAGTAGATGATCTCAGAAAAATCGTACAGAGCATTTTGGCCAATATATTCGCCTGCCTCTCGTCCTTACACAAGATGTTTTTGAACAAAATCGTATCCCCAGTCAGTGGAAGCCAGAACGCAACGCCCAATATGTCAATATTCACCATTTAATGAACGCGTTTCAATTGGCTTACAGCTACTAGATACTCCGACTGATGCATGATCAAATAGACATGCATTCCGCGTCATCTTGTCTTATTCGCTCTTTTTGCCCGTGATGGAGCGCGTCTCGTGGCTCTTACTAAAGGCTGATTTATACTTCTGCGTCGGACCTACGCCGGAGCCTCTACGCCGTAGCCTACGCTTTGGTTTTAATTTATACTTCTGCGTCGTTGTCCGCGTTGACGCACGCATGTGAAAACCCGAGGAAGCGGTTTGAGCAGACCAATCACAGCGCTTGCGTCCGCGTAGAATAGACGCGTTGTTACATTTTTGGAGAGGTGCACGTCAGGGTATGCCGGAGGGTACGCGCACTACGCACAGCCTACGGCGTAGCTACGGCGTAAGTTCGACGCAGAAGTATAAATTGGGCTTAAGCGTCACCAGCCACAAGATCTCTCACTGTTTTCATCTACCAGACACTCGGATTGATACACGAAAACACATCTTATCTATTATTTTATTTGCTCTTTTTGCCCGTGACGGAACGCGTCTCATGGCTCGTCGCGTCAGCCACTAGAGTCGCACCTGCCACAAAATCTCTCACTGTTTTCATATACCAGACACTCCGATTGATACATGAAAACACACAGGCAGTGCAATCCTGCTCTTATTTGCCCTTTTGTCATCATATCTAATATTTTATATGCACTTTTTGCCCGTGATGGAGCGCGTCTCGTGGCTCGTCGCGTTAGCCACTAGCGTCTGCCACAAGATCTCTCACTGTTTTACAGCCTGTCATCCAGGAATGGTGCAGAACAAACTGTCTGTCACAGAACATGCCAAAGTCAAGTGAGTAAACTGAATATTTAAAAATCACATTGTGGTTTATGAAATATTGTTTAAGTACCCTTTTAAGTAGTTAGGCTACATGTATTCACTCTCGAGTGGGGGTAGCTGATTTCAAATAATGAAACTTTTCTGCAACCAATTTAGGCTACCTGATGTAACTCAACATTTTCTTAGCTTCAGCTATCGAGTAATTAATAAGAAAATAGGTTCTTTAGGGAGCGTGTGGGTGGCACGGGGTGACACAACCACCACCTCCACCCATCCATAAAGTGTTTTCTGTGGCAGTGTTGGCTACAAAGATGAAGTTGGACTCGCCATCTTCGCGGTAGTGAACGCGCCGAGATTAGAAATGCTCATTTCATACGGATTACATAATCTGAGAGTAACCTATTTATTTTCGTTTTGAATTGTTTCGTTTAAAACTAGGCTAGACATTTCTACCTTTCTAGATATATTTCTCATGCATGTGAGGAACGTGCAATGCAAAAATGTCATGATTTTATTGTTATAGGCCTATGTCTGCTATATTTATTAAATCCAGGAAATTGGTTGATCAAACATTGATTAAAATTAAGATACAATTTATACAAAACGAAATTCACTTTCAAGGAAATGCTTTATACAAAACAAACCTTAATGGAGTGGTCAAAAACATTCTCCTTCAGAATATGTCAATCAGAGTATCAGGCGCTGTAACGTGAGAGATCTTGTGGCTGGCGCGCCAAGAGACGCGCTCCATATTACGGGACAAAGGAGCTAATAAAAAATAAGATAAGATGTCAAATAGGTAAATAAGAGCAGGATTGCACTGTTTGTGTGCTCTCATGTATCAATCCGAGTGTCTGGTAGATGAAAACAGTGAGAGATTGTGGCTGGTGTGACGCTTAGTAAGAGTCACGAGACGCGCTCTATCAAGGGCAAAAAGAGCGAATAAAATAATAAGATACGATGACAAAAGGGTAAAAGAGCAGGATTGCACTGTTTGTGTGTTTTTGTGTATCAATCCGAGTGTCTGGTAGATGAAAACAGTGAGAGATCTTGTGGCTGGTGACGCTTAGTAAGAGCCACGAGACGCACTCCATCACGGGCAAAAAGAGCAAATAAAATAATAGATGAGATGACATAAAGGTAAATAAGAGCAGGATTGCACTGTTTGTGTGTTTTCGTGTATCAATCCGAGTGTCTGGTAAATGAAAACGAGATCTTGTGGCAGGTGCGACGCTAGTGGCTGACGCGACGAGCCATGAGACGCGTTCCGTCACGGGCAAAAAGAGCAAATAAAATATTAGATAAGATGTGTTTTCGTGTATCAATCCGAGTGTCTGGTAGATGAAAACAGTGAGAGATCTTGTGGCTGGTGACGCTTAGTAAGAGCCACGAGACGCGCTCCATCACGGGCAAATAGAGCGAATAAGACAAGATGACGCGGAATGCATGTCTATTTGATCATGCATCAGTCGGAGTATCTAGTAGCTGTAAGCCAGTTGAAACGCGTTTATTAAATGGTGAATATTGACATATTGGGCGTTGCGTTCTGGCTTCCACTGACTGGGGATACCATTTTGTTCAAAAACACCTTGTGTAAGGACGAGAGGCAGGCGAATATATTGGCCAAAATGCTCTGTTCGATTTTTCTGAGATCATCTACTCTTCCCTGTGGATGACCTGTGACCTACTTTCTGTAAGATCTGAATTTTTGAGTTTGAATTTTAGAAAACTGAATTTGAAGTTCCGAATTTCTTCATCTTGAAAACTTGAATCTGAATTTTTTAAAACTGAATATTTGCAGTATAAGAATTCAGAACAAAAAAACTAGCTGTTTGAAAATACATGTCTATAAAATTCAGCCATAAAAACGTTTAAATTTGTTAAATTTCAAATCTTCAATATTCGTTTAAAAAAAAATCAAATTCAGAACTATTTAAACTACCACCTAAAATTCAATTTTGTTAGATTACACTTGCAAATAATTCAAATTTACACAATTCAAATTCAAATCATTTTGTCATATTATTAGCTCCATACTCTGACGGTCATATTTGTTGCATCACGTTTTTGAGCTATGTATTTATGTATATAAATATGTGTAATTGTGTATATATATATATATATATATATATATATATATATTTATATGTTCGGCAGGCTGAGGCAGCTTTTGTGGACAGCTCATGTTCTCATTGCGGGAATATGACTATCGCGGTGTTGAGATCGAGACTTGCCTTCCTCCTCGAAGCGCGAGTCCCCATTACCATGCCCCACCCCCGGGCGCCCTGTGGGATGGGTGATCGGAGGATAGTGATGGGTGTCTCGCCCGGTAACCATTCCCTGTGGGCTCCTCACTCCTCCATCACACCGCAGCCGATGGAATTCCTGTTGAGCATGCTGGTCCCTCTGTAATGGACCGATCAGCTGTTTCAATGGGGGTTCCCCCAGAGGATAAGATGTCGATAGCAGCATCGGAGGGTGAGCTGGCCTCTGGAAATGACAACTTGGCTGTGTTATCTCCCTCTGGGAGTGTCCAGAAATGTCAGCTATGCTGAAACATCCGCCGAGGCTGCCGGGCTCGAGTGGAACCTCCACCGTGTCCCGTTCAGTCTCGGTTGGAGGTTTGGTATCTCGGGGCGGGGCGCGCTGGTTCTCAGCTCGCCGCCCCAGTGCCTTTCTTTCCCGAAATGCATGGAGAGCTTACCAGGTTGTGGACGGCACCTTTCTCTGCCAGAAACTGCCTGAATAGATTTTCCCCCTCACTACCCTTGATGGAGGAGCGGTGAAGGGTTGCGAGGCTATCCCTCCAATGGAGCGGTCTGTCGGCGGCCGCTGCCTTCTGGGGGGATCCTCGTCTCCCCCCTAAGGCCTGTGAGTTTTCGTCCGTTCCGACGGGCAGAGCTTACAAAGCCTGTGGGCAAGCCGCTTCCTCTTGCGTGCCATGGCGTTGCTTCAGGTCTGTCAGGCACCCATGGACATGCACGAGGGTAGTCCAGACCGTGCGCTCATAGTTGAGCACTACATCCGACCTCGCCTTCCGGGGCACGAGTGTCGTAGCGTGCGCGATCGGTCTGGCGATGTCCACCTTAGTGGTCCAGGAGCGCCATCGTTGGCTCAGCCTGGTTGATATGGTGGATGCGGACAAGGTTTGGTTCCTGTTCTCCCCAATTTCCCAGGTTGGGCTGGTCGGCGACGCGGCGGAGAACTGCATCCAAGAGTTCTCTGGCGCTCAAGCGCAGACGGAGGTCATCCAGCACATTCTACCCCGGCGGCCAGTTGCTGCCTCCACCCGCCACCGGTGGCAGCTCCTCCGCCTGCTTGTCGCCAAGGGCGTTCCCCGGCCGCCGCTCCTGCTGGGCCTCCGCAGCAGCCTCCACCCAGGCCTCAGCATGGAGCCGGCCCCAGTAGAGACGCCCAGCCCGCTCCAGGCACTGCCAAGCCAAGTGGCAAGCGACAGTGAAAGCATTCCGGAGTGGGCCGCCCAGGGATGGATGAGATGCTCTTGGAGTTGGCATGATCACTCCCTCCCACCGGGTGAGGGCCGGGTGAAGTCTTTGTTTGTGTGTGTGTGTCTGTTCTGCCGCTGGCTCCCCCCCCCCCCCCAAAAAAAAGCGGAGCAAGCGGTACCCACACTTCAAGGAGAGAGCAAATTCATCTGTTCCTGGGTCCCAAGAAGACCAGTCTGGCAGGTGTGACCCTGTTATAGCCTTACACCCCTCAGCTCCCCCTTGGTCGCCAGCAGGCAGCTTGGTGCGTTTGAGGACCCGGTCATCCGCCTTCTCACGCGCCCCCTGCCGCTAGTGAAGACAGGTAAGTGTTGCCCAGCACACTAACACCACTCACTCTACTTTGCTGCCCCACCTCAGGCTCGGCTATCCCGCTCAAGTCAGTGATAAGCATCACCTTGAACAGACGTGCTCCTGAAAATCCAGTGATATTCATCACACCTAGTGTTGAGCAGTGCTCCTGACTTGTGCGTGCTTATCTTATCCTGCTGGATAAGTGTGTTGCATGTGAGGGTTGAAGTATCAGTACAGAGTCATTCCCTTCGAGTGCTTCAGAGCCCGTTGGGTCTTCAGGTCACTCAGGCCGAGTATCTCTTTTTCAGTTTTGGAAATGGACTCGGTCTAACACGTCTCTCCAATGAGAGTGTTCAGCTGGTGTTTGAAGTGAGAAATGGTCCCACTGAAAGAACTTTCAGAGGCTCCTGGGGCATATGGTAGATGCAGCCATTGGCTTCCTCCATATATGATCGCTTCAGCGCAAGCTTCATGATCGAGTCCCGATGTGACCGTGGCAGAGCAGCTCACCCTGTGTGACTATAGTCATCCCGGTCTGTTGTCAAACCCTCTTCAACTGAGGGGCCATGTATAAAGGGCGTGTTTTAACGGGGGCCTGGGCGACCCTTGATTACACGGGCATTCATGCTTCGAGTTGTTAGACATTGCGACCGTTGCGCAAGCTTCCCTTGCATGTCACAACTCACCCATCACCTCCTCGTTGGAGTCAGAAGCTTCTGAGGGTGCTTTGTTCCACTCTTCCCGCTTTACTCAATCGTGCCGCCAATGAGCGTCACGACAGTTACAGCCAGGGTGAGTGGAGACTCCATCCCCTGGGGCCCAGCTGAGTCATGACCACTCCGGGGCCGCTCATTTGCCTCTCCGGTTTCGTCTCCCTGCCAGTTATTTATGTCCGAGCGGACAACCCTTGGACAGACACTAGCTCTCAGCTGCCCCAGGGGCCCGCAGAAATGCGTTTCCCCAGTGAGCCTCCTAAAAGCGTCTGCGACTCATGGTCGCTTGGCGCCTGCTCAAGTCAGTGAATTCATCACACTTCATGCTGAGCAGAAATGCTCCTGAAAATCAGTGAAGTTTCTCACACTCAGGTGTTGAGCAGCAATGCTCCTGTAGCTCAGTGAATTCATCGCACTCAGGTGTTGAGCAGCAGTGCTCCTGAAACTCAGTGAATTCTTTCACACTCAGTGTTCAGCAGAAATGCTCCTGTAGCTCAGTGAATTTCTTCGCACTCAAGTGTTGAGCAGAAATGCTCCTGTACCTCAGTGAATTTATCACACACAAGTGTTGAACAGAAATGTTCCTGAAGTTCAGTGAACTTATCACACTCAAGTGCTGAGCAGAAATGCTCCTGAAGCTCAGTGATCCTCACATGTTGTGTTGAGCAATGCTCCTGTCTTTTTGCGTCCTGTCTGACTTTGGCACCTAGGGTGCCAAGTCAGGAGGGAGCAGGTCTTCACAGTTGCCCCTTATTGGCCCAACCAGACCTGGTTCCAATCAACAGCCTTCCTGACTTCCCCTGAATATGTTTTTTCAGGGACGGGGCACGATGGCACCCGCGTTCTACCCCTGGAGATTCCGGGCGGTCTTATGTCTGAACGCGGAGGTTCAGGTGGCTATCACAGGGACATGTGATAGTTACCATCACTTCTGCGAGCACCCCCTAGAAATGGGTAGCGTGCTTATGCCTTTAGAAGTGGAACCTAGTCGTTGACTGCGTCTTCTCTCCAGAGGGGATCCTGAAAGCTTTCGATCATTTCAGTGCTCTCATTTCAGTGCTCTCTTTCCTGCAAGATGGGTTGGGGTAGGCTGTTTTCCTTCACCCTCAAAATGATGTTGCCTCGGTGTTTAAACGACGCTCATCATGATGCAGAAGTATGGAGAAGCACGTCCTGATCGTCAGGTTCCTGAGGAGCAAGGTAATGTAAATCCTTGCGTCCCTCTTTATTCTCTTGGGACTTATCTCTGGTGCAACTGCACTGCAGAGACTGCCCCTGAGCCACTGCAGGCAGTGAGTTAAAAATTCTGTTATATAAGTTCTCCTGCTCGCATGGTCTCTACTAGAGGGAAGGGACTTGCTGGCTTTCGGTCAACATATTGTGCCTGGAGTTCGGGCTGGCTAACTCTCACAAGCTGAGACCCCGGCTTGGATTGTGCCCAAGGTTCCTACCTCTCCCGTAATAGGAGCAGGTGGTGAGCCTGCAAGCGCTGCCCCGGTGGAGGCAGATCCAGCCCTGGCTTTCTCTGTCCGTTCGCTTATAGCGGTTGGACGTGTACAGAACGTAAGCCATAGACCTCAGACCAGCTCTTTTCTGTTAGGAATTCAGCAGAGAGGGAAGGCTGTTTCCAAGCAAAGTTGGTCACTTAGTGCTTACTTTCATTTTGGTAAAAAATTCCGAGATGCAACATGTCCACTTAGGTGTTGAGCTCCTCTATGATGAGTGTAAAGTGCTCCGCCTGTACGTTGACGATATGCTTTGCTAAACAGATTCTAGAGTTGGGGGCTGGACGACACCTAGTTGAACCGCTGCCTCCCGTGGGCTTCCTTCTCATGAAGCCAGTTTCACCGTGAGCCCGGTTCAAGTGTCGGCTTGCTGCGCCATTCCCCTCCTATGGACTGGATACGTGCGCCTTTCTACTCCAGTTGAGTTCCCTTAAATCTGAACCCTGTTGAGTTCCTCCACACCCCTACGACGTCGGACTTGCGGAACGTCTGGTGTTAGGCCTACCACTTGTAAGCAGTGTGGAACCTGTGTTTGGCTGGGTCCATGTGTTGCTGTCCCTACGGCGACCCCATATGAGTATTCTTCCACGATACGGCTCCCTACAGTCGAGCCCGTGTCTTCCCTCGGCAGAGGCTCTCTGCCATCACTGTCTGGTGAGTCTCCCCCCGTCTTAGGTTGGAGCCACCCCAGTGACATACCATATGTCGTACTGCCCGGTCATCCGCCCAGTTCATATGTGTATTCTCCACTTACCTCCCCTTGGGTAGGATGTGGCTTCCGCAGCGTCCCTTCCTTTCAGTGTACGGGAACGCTTTCCCAGTGGTCCTGTAGGAACAGCAGTGACTTCCCTGGCCTAAACTCTGTCCTTCCCCACCTTAAAATTGCGGGGCATCAGGAGGCTTTTGCCTAGGCACTGGAAGGTGGCAGCTTTAGTGGCGTTTTCAAAGGTTATCCCCATTCAGTCGACGTCGACTACGTATGACGCTATCGACTGAAAGGGAACGTCCTGGTTGCGTATGCAACCCACCGTTCCCTGAAGGAGGGAATGGAGGACGTAGTCCCCTTGCCACTTCCGTTGGACCACTGCTTACTCCGGGTTACGCTCGGCTCCTCAGCGAAAAAGCAACTAGTGCGTGCATCCACTTCCGTATTTATAACCGCGCCCCGGGGGCGGAGTGTGTGATCCGAATCACGCACGCCAATTCCATTGGCTCGTTCAATAGTACACGAAGAACATTGGCTCTCTGACGCGATCCCCATTCAGTTCCCTCCTTCAGGGAACGGTGGGTTGCATACGCAACCAGGACGTTCCCTTGCATTAATAATGAGTCTAATAGCTGCGTGATATAACACATCTAATTGTTCTAAAACAAATTTACTTGCATTCCTATAAACTACATTACCATAGTCAAATAATGGTAAAATAGTGGTTTTAACAAGATATATCTTGGCTGATGTAGTAAACGTAGATCTACAAGTCTAGATTTACCTTTCTTCTGAAGATTCATTATATGATCAGAAAAAGTTAAAGAGCTATCAAGCCAAATTCCAAGATATTTGTATGAAGATGCCACTGCCATTCAAAAGTTTGGGGCCAGTAAGATTTTTTTTAAGTTAATACATTTATTCAAAGACACATTAAACTGATCAGAAGTGATAGTAAAGACTGTTCTAATGTTACAAACGATTTATGTTTCAAATAAATGCTTTTCTTTTGAACTTTAATCTATTATCTATCAAAAAAATCCTGAAAAAGGTGTGACTGAAGACTGGAATAATGGCTGCTGAAAATTCAGCGTTGCCTTCACAGGAAAACAAAATACACTCTAAAATATATTACAATGGAAAACAGTTATTTTAAATTTTAATAATAGTTCACAATATTACTATTTTACTTTATTTTTTTGGTGATCATAAGAGACGTTTTACAGACCTTAACCTTATGAATGATAATGTATGTCAAGTCAAATTTAAATTGAATTTACAAATGTAATTTTTATTTACAGATCTTATTGTGGGTTCACCTGTTGTCATTTCCTCCATTTGTTGATCTCTTCTTGCATTAACCTTTATTGACTGTGAGTTCATCTTAAAGTTAATCTGTACTGTATTAGTGTGTTTCAGGCAGTAAAAGTATGTAAGACCGTTGTCAAACAATTCACTAGAGGGAGCACTACTTTTGGGGCTAATAAATATTCACTCTGCAAGAATACCTAGACATTAAATCATGCCTCAAAGGACTGCTCGCTCAAACAAATTAAATCATAATAATTACTTTCTCCTCTAATTGCTCGTTTGTTTAATTTAAGGATTAATTACTGCAGTACACAGCGATGACAAAGGCTTTAACTCATTTCACTTGATTATAGAGTCTTTAGTTCATTGTGTATTTGAGGGAGAACGCTGTTTTAATGAGAGCTCTCCTGTTGTGGCTTAAGAGGTTTGGAAGAGATGAGTGTATGCCTGTGGTGTCCTAAACTATTCTTTAAGTATCTTCACATAAAAGTGGCTTAAACCCAGCTTTACATTATTAAATGTTTAATGCCAAGCCACTGGCCTGCAAGCCAAAATGAGTGCGCTTTTCTGTCTTGTGTAGCATACGCACATCCTTTTGATCAAAAATGTGTTGAGTACTTAAAGCTACTTATTGCAATGTAATTCTTTTCCAGCCAAATAATTGGGGTTATGTTCATTTTACATTTTAGCAATGACTTTCAAACTTATGGATTTATGTCTAGCAATATAAGAAAAGGAAAAGGTAGCTGCTCAAGCTTGAGAACTTGGGGAAAAAACGTAGCATTTTTCTGATTTTAATTACTGAGCATAAATCATAGTTCTTTATTTATTTTCAGTCTGGGGCAATTAACTGTGAGAGCCTGGCAGAGGGACAAATGTGAATGCTTTTCATGTTGTGTTAGGACAACCGCTGCCTAAACCGTTTTATACACAAATTAGCAGATAATGTTTCTGAATCAGTGTGTATATCAGTGTGCTTGGGTGGTTTTGTTTGAGACTCATTTCAGTGGCATCTTTTATTTAAATGGAAGATGGTAACACAAAGAAATCACTGTGAGAAAGACAGGGAGAGATTTGAGGTGTGCTCAGGCGTTTTGTGAATCATAAAACATGTTCTCTCTGCAATTTGGAGGCCTGGGACCTCCGCCAACACACTGTCACATCTGAAACCACGGATGTACTCACTAATATCTCAGAGAGATTGTTGATGCTAATGGGTGTCTAAGGGGCATTTACAGATTAATATTTAAAACGTTTTTTTTTTTAAATACAATCTTAAAAAGTTTCTTGTAATGTTGCTGAAGGATTTCGTCCGCAAAGAATTGCTTGAAGATAGACAGGACACAACAAACACAAATGGGCTTTTTATGGTTACCTTTTTAAAAAATTTAGAATAAAATGTATTGGAAAAGTATACAGTAGACGCATATCGTCACATATACAAAGTGGAAAAAAAAATTCCCCTAAACTTTTTTTTGCAGTTTTGCACTAGTAAACAATTCATTTAATATTTTCTAAGTTTTAGAAGTGAAGACCAAACATACCATTGCATGTGTAGGCCAACATCTATATTAATATCCTCCATATGACATTCTACCCTTGAGTTATAGTTTTAATTTAATTTTACACACCTGTAAATAGGACTATTTAAATAAACCATAACTCATAAAAGTGCCTGGATTGAGCAAGATCCCTATTAGATTCTCCTTTTATCATAAACAATTGATTGGCCTATTGAGACCGAGAATTCAATAAAGATACTGTCACGGTTGTGGTGTAGATGAAGACAGGCTGAGGCAAAAAGGCTCCAATTCAAAGATTTACTCAAAAGCAACAACAAACAGGTACAGGCAGGCAGAGGGTACACTCACAAAACACTATAACTTTACATAGACGAGAACCGACAAAGACAGACTGAACAGAAGAAACTAAATACAGAGACAAATGAACCATAATGATGTGAAGACAGGTGACACAGATGATGATAACGAGGAACAGGCTGGTAAGTGAGGGAGTGAGTTCAGGTGTGGAGACAAGGAGGATTCTGGGAAGTGTAGTGCAGACAAGGACAGACAGGTGCAGACGAGGACTGTGACATTACTCCCCCCTCCCGGTAGGCATGACCTCACGCCTTAAAACAGGGGTGGGAGGGTGGGCATCCTGAAGTCTGTAACGGGAAGGCGGACCGGGTGCAGGAGGATGGACTCCAGGATGGACCAGGCGGCCATGGCGGAGCAGGACGTGGGCGTGGCCATGGCGGAGCAGGACGTGGGCGTGGCCATGGCGGAGCAGGACGTGGGCGTGGCCATGGCGGAGCAGGACGTGGGCGTGGCCATGGCGGAGCAGGACTTGGGCGTGGCCATGGCGGAGCAGGACTTGGGCGTGGCCATGGCGGAGCAGGACGTGGGCGTGGCTGAGCAGACGAAACCTCGGGCGTCCAGGGTGGAGCTGTCGGACCCTCGGGCATCCAGGGCGGTGGGGACCCTTCGGGCGGCCATGGCGGTGCGGACCCTTCGGGCGGCCATGGCGGTGCGGACCCTTCGGGCGGCCATGGCGGTGAGGACCCTTCGGGCGGCCATGGCGGTGAGGACCCTTCGGGCGGCCATGGCGGAGAAGCCCCTTCGGGTGACCGTGGGTCCTTGGGCGCCCACGGCGAGGGCCTATGGCCCCCCCCAAAAAAATTAATGGGGAGAGTGACAGAGTCATTACAAGTCTCTGGGCTGGACGGAACCAGCGGTGAAGGCTCAGAAGGGCTGGACGGGACCAGCGGTGAAGGCTCAGAAGGGCTGGACGGGACCAGCGGTGAAGGCTCAGAAGGGCTGGACGGGACCAGCGGTGAAGGCTCAGAAGGGCTGGACGGGACCAGCGGTGAAGGCTCAGAAGGGCTGGACGGGACCAGCGGTGAAGGCTCAGAAGGGCTGGACGGGACCAGCGGTGAAGGCTCAGAAGGGCTGGACGGGACCAGCGGTGAAGGCTCAGAAGGGCTGGACGGGACCAGCGGTGAAGGCTCAGAAGGGCTGGACGGGACCAGCGGTGAAGGCTCAGAAGGGCTGGACGGGACCAGCGGTGAAGGCTCAGAAGGGCTGGACGGGACCAGCGGTGAAGGCTCAGAAGGGCTGGACGGGACCAGCGGTGAAGGCTCAGAAGGGCTGGACGGGACCAGCGGTGAAGGCTCAGAAGGGCTGGACGGGACCAGCGGTGAAGGCTCAGAAGGGCTGGACGGGACCAGCGGTGAAGGCTCAGAAGGGCTGGACGGGACCAGCGGTGAAGGCTCAGAAGGGCTGGACGGGACCAGCGGTGAAGGCTCAGAAGGGCTGGACGGGACCAGCGGTGAAGGCTCAGAAGGGCTGGACGGGACCAGCGGTGAAGGCTCAGAAGGGCTGGACGGGACCAGCGGTGAAGGCTCAGAAGGGCTGGACGGGACCAGCGGTGAAGGCTCAGAAGGGCTGGACGGGACCAGCGGTGAAGGCTCAGAAGGGCTGGACGGGACCAGCGGTGAAGGCTCAGAAGGGCTGGACGGGACCAGCGGTGAAGGCTCAGAAGGGCTGGACGGGACCAGCGGTGAAGGCTCAGAAGGGCTGGACGGGACCAGCGGTGAAGGCTCAGAAGGGCTGGACGGGACCAGCGGTGAAGGCTCAGAAGGGCTGGACGGGACCAGCGGTGAAGGCTCAGAAGGGCTGGACGGGACCAGCGGTGAAGGCTCAGAAGGGCTGGACGGGACCAGCGGTGAAGGCTCAGAAGGGCTGGACGGGACCAGCGGTGAAGGCTCAGAAGGGCTGGACGGGACCAGCGGTGAAGGCTCAGAAGGGCTGGACGGGACCAGCGGTGAAGGCTCAGAAGGGCTGGACGGGACCAGCGGTGAAGGCTCAGAAGGGCTGGACGGGACCAGCGGTGAAGGCTCAGAAGGGCTGGACGGGACCAGCGGTGAAGGCTCAGAAGGGCTGGACGGGACCAGCGGTGAAGGCTCAGAAGGGCTGGACGGGACCAGCGGTGAAGGCTCAGAAGGGCTGGACGGGACCAGCGGTGAAGGCTCAGAAGGGCTGGACGGGACCAGCGGTGAAGGCTCAGAAGGGCTGGACGGGACCAGCGGTGAAGGCTCAGAAGGGCTGGACGGGACCAGCGGTGAAGGCTCAGAAGGGCTGGACGGGACCAGCGGTGAAGGCTCAGAAGGGCTGGACGGGACCAGCGGTGAAGGCTCAGAAGGGCTGGACGGGACCAGCGGTGAAGGCTCAGAAGGGCTGGACGGGACCAGCGGTGAAGGCTCAGAAGGGCTGGACGGGACCAGCGGTGAAGGCTCAGAAGGGCTGGACGGGACCAGCGGTGAAGGCTCAGAAGGGCTGGACGGGACCAGCGGTGAAGGCTCAGAAGGGCTGGACGGGACCAGCGGTGAAGGCTCAGAAGGGCTGGACGGGACCAGCGGTGAAGGCTCTGTGCTGGACGGGACCAGCGGTGAAGGCTCTGGCTGGACGGTCTCTGGCTGGACGGTCTCTGGCTGGACGGTCTCTGGCTGGACGGTCTCTGGCTGGACGGTCTCTGGCTGGACGGTCTCTGGCTGGACGGTCTCTGGCTGGACGGTCTCTGGCTGGACGGTCTCTGGCTGGACGGTCTCTGGCTGGACGGTCTCTGGCTGGACGGTCTCTGGGACTATGGCCTTCCTGGCAGCACGTGCTGATATAAGTGGGGGATCGGCTATGCAGGAAACCAGTCCAGGACGTCCATATACTGATCCGGAGGCTGGTTTGATGGTAGGCGTGGTGAAGATGGCTGGAGACGGTGGTTGAGTGGCGATGTCATCAACCTCGCCTACGGTGAGGGTTGAGCCACTCAACCACAGCACAAGATCCAGGTACCACTCAATGGTCTCACCGGGATTTCTGGGCGGGATCCACGAGTAGAAGTGTGAATCGAGTCCACTCCAAAATAGATCCCCCAACTGCTGATCAGAGAGCGAGGTTTGATGGCTGTACTTAATGAACTCCTCTACGTAAGATTCTATCCCACGGCCATTCTGGGTAATAGAACACAAAATTAATCCAGCTTCGTCCATCTTTTGTCTTGGTCGGTTCTTCTGTCACGGTTGTGGTGTAGATGAAGACAGGCTGAGGCAAAAAGGCTCCAATTCAAAGATTTACTCAAAAGCAACAACAAACAGGTACAGGCAGGCAGAGGGTACACTCACAAAACACTATAACTTTACATAGACGAGAACCGACAAAGACAGACTGAACAGAAGAAACTAAATACAGAGACAAATGAACCATAATGATGTGAAGACAGGTGACACAGATGATGATAACGAGGAACAGGCTGGTAAGTGAGGGAGTGAGTTCAGGTGTGGAGACAAGGAGGATTCTGGGAAGTGTAGTGCAGACAAGGACAGACAGGTGCAGACGAGGACTGTGACAGATACTGCTCAGATTGAAATTATTTTCCCCCTATTTCGCCACAATTCTGACTTTGCAACAAAATGTTGACTTTTTTTTCTCTGAATTGCGAGTTTATATCCTGTAATTCTTGCTTTATTTCTCAGAAATGCAAAGTCAGAAATCTGAGAAAAAATATCAGGATTGTGCGATATAAACTCACAATTTTAAAGGTTTTTATTTTAAAATATTTCCCTGATCCATAAACTTTGATAAGTTAGCCTTTACAATAATTTTATTTTCTTAGCTATAGTAAGCTAAGCTACCCTAAATGTTAAATGTTGCATTATTTGACACATTTTGAACCAGTAATATCAGTGTAAAGGCTCATTCACTTCAAGAACAGAAACTATAAAGATAACTATAACAATAACTGAATTAGTATTCACACCAACACGCAATATTGTTCTGTTTATCCTTAGTGCGTGTTGCAGTCTGCTGCTTTAAATGGTTCAAGCAGGATTAATTCTGATTGGCTGTCAATGTTTCTATCATTCATCAGCTGGAAAAAAATCATTCTGAAAAGTCACTTCTCTGTGCCATTATCATTATAGTTGTGTGAACTTATATTTTTTTATTTATATTTAGAACGATTTTTAGACCTATATCTTTATCATTATCGTTATAGTTATTGTCCTTGGTGTGAACGTTTGCTGATTTAAGTTTCCTTAAATCAGTAAACTTTCATTGCTGAAGTGTCCATCTTTCCTCGCTGTCATCAATTTAAAATTGTGTGGCACCAGAGTGACATTTTCACTATCCACAAGCTATTGATCTTTCTTCATTCTAATATTTTAATGTTAATGCTTTTAAATGATTGATCCCTGCATGGTTTGCATTGGTTTAATGGAAGTCTTTTATTTTTATGGAAATTGAAGCTATTACATATTAGTATCTACTCAGACTAATTGTGGTCTTAAACGGGTATACATGAGGGTAGATTTGGCATGTGCGTTTTAAGTGCAATTTCATAAAATTTTATTCAGTCATTTTACTTAAATAGATGGGAGAATGTAAATGGGTGGGTAAGAGTTAACTCAAGGTGAACTCATAATGTAAGTGTAACTCATGTGTTTAACAGAGTTTTAACAATCGGAAAGAGAGATTGGCAGCAAGAACACATAGCTTTGAAGTAATGCAGAAGTAAAGAGAGAATGTGCACGTCTTTTTATATTTTCTATAAGAGAAGATACAAAACAGTGGGAGCTTACATTGCAATGTATTGAATGTTTCATGTTTATGTGTGTAGAAAAAAGTATAAAAGAGACTAAAGTAGACTAAAGTAAAGGGTGTAAAGGAAGGAGGGTTTGGTTAATGGCACGCCTTAAGCAGTATACTCAACGGAGAAATTTGTGTAGCTGGGAATTTGGCATGGACCGAGTGTTGGCCAGTCATTGTTATAGAGGGTCCCAGGCAGTAATCTATCCAATATGCCCCAACAGCTGGAAGCCTTCTCTGATGCATTCTTGGATAGAGGAGCTCAAGGGCAAATTCTGATGCAAGGCCTTCACAAGGGCCGTGGTATTTATAGACCTGGCATAAAACAGAAGTGAGGGTTCATGATGTCTCAACACAGACTAGCTTACTCAAGGGGAGGGATCGAGAAAGACAGTGAGTTTTCTTTCTTTTCCCTCTTCTCACCTTGTTCAGTCAAAAAGTAGCTGCATCTTTTCAGACCTTGAGCGTAGTCTTTACACATTTGAAATTAAAGCAACACCAAGGAACTTTTCCTCTGCGGTTGCCCTACAGGTTGGAAGCGGAATTGTCCATTACCATTGTCGTAAATAATTTAGCCTACCGCCTACTGTTGCACGCGCAACTGTTTATCCAGCACCGGCTTTGGAATCAACAATGGCCACAGACAAACTAGAGTATGATAGATGATTTTATGAAAGACATCACAAACGAAGAAAAACGATGTATGCCGTAAAGCAGTCGAATTTTGTAGTTCTTTTTGTGCTCCGGTTACAACCCGAAACCCGAAGTTACATAGTGCCAGTAAAAGCGATACAGACCACGTCAGGCTATGGCAGACGTGTCATTTAACCTATTGTAAGTCGATGTACCATCACAAGGGTCTTGGAAATAAATTATGAAGGTTGAAAAACTACATAGTGTTACTTTAAATAGGAAATTCTGTTCTGTGTTGAGCTTCCAGAAATCAGACATGAACACCTGTTTGAAATGTAACAAAACAGTACCTGTCAAAAGTTTGGAAACTTTACCATTTTTTAATTTGTTTGAAAGAAGTCTCTTATTGAATTAAAAATACAGTAAAAACTGTTATATTGTGAAACACTATTACAATGTAAAACAATTGTTTTGTATTTTAATACATTTAAAAATGCCATTTATGCCTGTGTTGGCAAAGCTGAATTTTCAGCATCGTTCACCCAGTCTTCTGTGTCACATGATCCTTCAGAAATCATTCTAATATGATGATTTGGTACTCAAGTAACATTTATTATTATTATGATTGTCAATGTTGAAAATAGTTTTTGGAAACAATGATCAAACATTTGTGATAAGATTAAAAAAGAGAGAAATTAATACTTTTATTCATCAAGGAGGCGTTAAATTGATCAAAAGTGACAGTAAAGACATTTATAATGTTACAAAAGATTTCTATTGAATAAATGCTTTAATAAATGTTATAAAAAAAAATGTAATAAATGTCATTCATTGAGCTTTCTGTTCATCAAAGAATCCAGAAAAAAAATGTTTCACAGTTTCCACAAAAAAGCTAGGGAGCACAACTGTTTTCAAAATTGATAATAATAATACATGTTATCTGAGCAGCAAATCAGCGTATTAGAATGATTTCTGAAAGATCATGTGATGCTGGAGACTGGAGTAATGATGCTGAAAATTCAGCTTTGCCATCAAAGGAATTAATTACATTTTAAAATATATTCAAATATAAAACATTTATTTTAATTTGTAATAATATTTCACAGTATGCCTTGGGGAGCAAATGAGATTTCTTTCAAAAACAGTAAAATTAGATTGTAATGTTTCCAAACTTTTGGCAAGTACTGTATATTATAAATTTTTCTGCACATAGAAGCTTTTGAATGTTTTAAGCGATAAATGTTAATAACTTTTTTTTTTCCAGAAAAAGGATTTGGGAAAGCTTTGCAGCACCGTTTAGTAAGATACTGGAAACTTTGAGTTTACCAAAAGGCCCACTTAATGGTTCACCTAATGTTAGCACTAGCAGTGGGTACAATTTGCATTTGCAATAAAAGCATATGCTGTCATTAATTAATTATTGTTGTGATTAGCATTTAAGATGAATGGAAGAGGTAGAGACGGTACGATTCAGTCACATTTGGGATTAACTATGAGTCAAATCCACCCTTGGGCATTCTAAGCATATAGCATTTTCTGCTCTATGAGTGGTGCAAAGCAGTAAAGAACCAGGAAAACGGCCATGTCACAGCTGCTTAGGCTCAAAGCTGCGAACGTGGAGGAAAAGGGGGGGGGGAAAACCCTGCTGGCATTTCAATACCAGAACACCTTAGCCAATGCTTGGTTAAGCACCCTCCTCCAGTGCTTTCCTAATTCTAAATGTCACCAGTGTCCTTTATGCTTTCACACCCTTTCCATCAGAAATGCCATTTATTTGAGTTGTGGCTTCATTGGCTTCTCACTTCATGTGCCATAATAATTTTTAGCTTTGAGTTTCTTGATTGGTCTGTTGTAGAAAATCATTGGCACAATCAACATCATTTACCATTTTTCAAAATGTAATTTATTCCAGTGTTGGCAAAGCTGAATTTTCAGCATCGTTCATCCAGTCTTCTGTGTCACATGATCCTTCAGAAATCATTCTAATATGCTGATTTGCTAAGATCATAAAATGGTTGTGCTGCTTAATATTTCAAAATAACTTTTTTCTAAATTTTTTGTTACAATGTTAAAGTCTTTTCTGTCACTTTTTATCGATTTAATGCATACTTGCTGAATGGCAGTATTAATTTCTTTCAAAAATGTAAAATGATTATAGATGCAACACACTGCCAACTATAACATTTAAACTGTCAGACAGTTATGGTCTCAGGTTTGTGTTGTTGGTTGTTAAAAATATAAGATTTATAATATGTTTGTGGAGAATAGCAACAAATGTTGGTAGACAGTCAGTGTCAAGCTTTGTGGTAATGTTAATTTAGACCAGGCCCGGCTCCACGGGGGGGCCACGGTGGGCCTGGCCCACCCAATCAGAAGCTTGGCCCACCCTGGCCCCACACCACATAACAGCCAATCACAAAATTGGTGCGATATTCAATTCAGCTCGAGATACGTTATTTTCTATTTTCTACCCAACCCCCTCCTTTTTTTCCCTCCGAGACAGACTTAGCTCATTCACTTCGCAACCTTTGAGGTAAACGGACGTGCTGAATTATGAAGCAATATAACGACAGTAACAGCCAATGAACTTTATTAGAAGAACTATTACAATTAGTGAACTTGATTACCACACTCTAGTAGCCTAATAAAACATAAAATGCACAGATTTCTTGTTCCGAAAGGACAAAAGAAAACTACTTCAGGTCTCCAGGACACAGCTACCTCCTCATCCATTTGCGGCAATGAGGTCGAAGAAATGGATGAGTCGAGTACATCAGCAGCTTCTGTTGGTGTCAAAAGCACAAATACACCCACTCAAAGATGCAGCAATTCTGTCCCAAATGATTTAAACAGGGAAAATCCTTACCAGCCGGTTCTGAAATCGTACCCCCGAACTCTTTTTGGAGGGAGAGAGAGATGCTTTTCGGCCGCTTGGTATCAGTCACGGCCGTGGCTTGAATATTCTGTAGATCGCGATGCATGCTTTGGTTTTCCGTGTCGAGTGTTCGGTGTTGCTTTCTCTGAAAATGACACGTTCGTTTCGACAGGTTTTCGAAACTGGAAAGCAGCATTAGAACGTGACCGCGGTCTTCAAAAACATGCGTGCAGTCAAGCTCATTTACAAGCCTCTACCTCATGGACAGAGTTTTGCCGCCGACAAGACTGTCGGGGGAAACCGTAGCATGTTTGCTCGGCCCACAACAGATAGAAAAGAATCGCTATTACATAAAAAGCATGGCAGGTGTTGTGAAGTTTTTAGCAGTCAATGAGCTTCCACTACGCGGGGATTGTGAAACATGTGACAGTGAAGAAGATTGCATAGCTGCGGGGCTTTTTGCCAAGTTGTTTAAATACACGTTGGAAAAAGATAAATACATCGCTGACATTACATCAGGTATCCCACAAAATGCAAAGTACACTTCCAAAACCATCCAGAATGAAGTGATTGAAATTTTGGCATCCATGGTTCTGAAAAAAATAAAACAGAAATGACACTGCTGATTTAGCTGCATTCTGTTTAAAAAGTGATGGCACAAGGGATCGGTGCAACACGGAAAATTTGTCCGTTATAATTCGTTTTGTGTGCAATGGTGTGCCAGAGGAACATCTCATTGGGTTGTTAGAACTCCAGCAGCTTGATGCTGATTACATCACTACTGAAATATTACAACACTTGTCTGAAACAGGATACAGTGCTGATAATATAATGAGCCAGTGTTATGATGGAGCATCAGTGATGAGCGGGGTGCGAGGTGGTGTTCAGGCTTTATTACAACAAAGGTTGGGCAGGCATATCCCCTACATCCACTGCTATAATCACCAGCTTCACCTCACTGTCATACATGCGATTCAAAGTGAACCTTGTGCCAAAAGATTCTTTGACTTGTCAGGCTCCCTGCACTCTTTTTTCAGGCATCATTTTGTCTCTCAGAGATACAGTTGCCCGTATCTCAAGAGGCTGTTGGAAATCCGCTGGACAAGTCATTATGAAGTCACAAAATGTGTTGTGGATAATGAGGAAGTAATTCTTAACATTCTTTTTAAGGTTTCCAATGATGACAATGCATCAGTTGACCTTGCAAAAGAAGCCTCTGGGCTTCTCTCTCAGCTGAAGCGACGCCATTTTTTTAAAATTGGCAAATTTCTGATACATCTTCTCGCCATTTTAAAACCAGCAAATGGCATCCTACAATCTCACCATGTTGATTTGTGCAGTGCAGCTGAAGTTGTGCAGGGATGTCTTGGTGCACTGAAAAATCTCAGAGAAAAGGAAAGTGAATTTCAGCAGTACTGCGCTGACATGTCTACTGTTGAGCCCTCACCAAAACGTCAACGGACTGTGAATCCCTCCTATGGTGACTCTGTCATTTTTTCACCTTTAGGGCAAGAAGGGCAGTCAGGTTCTGAATGTGCCACTGCAGCTCTGAGACGACAGATGTTGAACATACTAGATACAGCTGTATCAGAGATAGAAAACAGGTTTTCCACGAAGAATTTGCAGCTGATGCACGCCCTCTCAGGTTAAATGCCAAAATCTAACAAATTTCTTGACATCCAGTTGCTTGAGCCTCTCTGTAGTCTTGCAGGGGTTGCAAAAAATGAACTCCAGAATGAAATTCTTGTTGCCAGACCAATGCTGTCCAAAAAAACTTCCATCTGATGCTGAATGTTCTGCTGTTTGCAAACTCTTGCAGGAATACAAAGATGCATTTGCAGGTCTTCATAAATTGTATGTATCTGCTATGGTCATGGGTGTCTCTACTGCTTCATGTGAGAGCTCATTCTCTACTCTGGCAAGAATTTTGACACCATTCCGCCAAACAATGCTTCATGAGAGGAAAAAAAACCTTGTGCTTTTAGCTCATGAAAAAGCAATAACACATGAGCTGGACATGGATGAGTTTGTAACAGAATTCTCTAAAATGAGTAGAAAGCTAATGCTGTAAATATTATAGTTATATGAGTAGACCTTTTTCAAGACCTGCCCTGTTTTCCTCAAATCTAAAGTTACTAAACTAATACAAGATCTGTTGTGTGGTAAAAAAAAAAAAAAAAAGATTCTAAATATAGGCCTACATAAGATTGTAAAAAGAAAAATGTAAATAATAACAATGGCCAAAAATCTGTAATGTTATACTATATTAACAGACGTGAGGATAATTCTTAAGAAAAACTGATTTTCAGATCAAATTTCTATTTTTAGTTTGTCACAAGTTTGTTTTAGTTGATGTAAATAGTTATTTTAAAATACCTGCCCTTTTTTTTAAATCAAATCTAGTTATTTAATTGATACAAGATCTATTAAGGGGTCAAAACAATATTACAAATGCAGAAAAAAAGAATGTAAAAATAAACACGTTAAACATGTTTATCTATATATATATATAAAGTTACTAAATAGTTCCAAAATATGTTAAATAATCGTCCCGTATACCCCCCCCCCCCCCCTCTCCCTCCCCCTCCTCCTCCTTCTGACCGGCCCACCTGGAATATCACTTGGCCCACCTTTCATCTCATATCTGGAGCCGGGCCTGATTTAGACTATAGTTCTTTCAATCTCTGGATCGACTTTTTAATCAAAACACCCAACTAGATAACAGACTAGATCATTTTTAAAAGCAAGACTTTGTTAAATGTAAATGTGCCTTGAGTGGCTTTAATGCATGCACTCTGTAGCACATGTAATCCCTCATCCCAAACATAGCATCATCCATATAGTGCAGCCAGTGTGCGTGACATCTGCAAACCTACAGTGCCCAAAGAGCTGTGTAATGAACCATATACTGACCCAGTTTAATCTACCCAAAGACTATATTTTCATCTAGTTACATAGTCATTTCCCCCACTAAAGCTTTTATGCCCCCTCACAATATTTATGGAAAGTGTTTTTTATTTTAAATCTCCAGTAGTGCAGGCAAGTTTAACGAATACTATTATTTTGAAGTCAGAGTAATTCACTGTAAAATGCAATTCCCTGATAATTTTTCATGAAGGATGATAGTTTTACTTGTCTCATTCTCTAAATTAAGCATGTGCAAAATGACATTAATCACTAGCCTCTATCCTAAGCTGCGAGTGCCATATGACTGATTCCTCTGGAATGCTGATTGGCTGATCACCACAAGAATGGGCACAATCCCAAACCCTTCAGACAGGGAGAAAATGAGACCATTTGACACTGAAAACACACAGGGTGAGTAAATCCATCATTCAAATGTATTATAACTTAACATACTTAAAGGTGTAGCTCATCCCAAAATTCATATTTTCATTTACTCACTCTTGTCATTTCAAACCTTTAGACATTTCTTTCCTCAGTAAAACTCAAAAGATATTTTGAAACAGTTTTGGTGCCCAATGACTTCCATTGAATGGACAAAAAAACACTCAAACACTCAAAGTTGTACAGTTTTGGAATGGACATGAGAGTGAATAAATGATGACACAATTTTCATTTTTGGGTGAACTGTCCCTTTAATATGCACCAAACTATCATAGAGACCTTCATATTGTGTATGGGAATATTGCTCACAGCAGGTTATTTGAAGTCTCTTGCTGCTAATTTGATTGGATTTGTTTGTTTAGCCCTATATCTTCTGTTCCGTGCATGCCCTTTGCCATTATCATTGTGGGGAATTGCTTTGTGTTCTTATTAGAAGCACAGCAGGCCTTGGTTGAGATCCACCTCCATCGGTTGCATCTGTCAGTCTGGTGTGCTGGGGATGACTTTTACAGTAAATGTAAAAGGCTCATGTGAAATCTAGACAGGTATGATGTCAACTTTTTTTTTTTTTCTGCCCTTTTAACAGATGATGTTAAAAGGGCAGGCTTTTAACATCATCTGTACTACAATACAAGGCTGACTACAGGGTCCAAAATTTACATTTTGGCTCACCTGCCACAGGGACTGGTAGATGAAAAAAATCCACCAGCCAAGCATATTTTTTAACGGCCAAAATAATAAACAGCCTTTTTGTGCCACATATACATTCATTTCAGTACATTTAATTGAGATAAGGTATTATGTTGAATGAATAAGAGTTCATAGAAGTCAAAACAGAGCAACAAATAGTAAGACTTGGAAGATGTGAGCATGGAACTAGTGCTCATAACAGTACATTTGAAGGTTTTGTAAAACTATCATACTTTACCGAAAGTAAAAACATTTACCGATTAATACTATCAGTTAAACGGTTTAAAACATTTTTTTAAATTATATATATATGT
This sequence comes from Siphateles boraxobius, assembly GCF_051911475.1. Lineage (NCBI taxonomy): Eukaryota > Metazoa > Chordata > Actinopteri > Cypriniformes > Leuciscidae > Siphateles > Siphateles boraxobius. The sequence continues at coordinate 18,327,527 of NW_027508811.1, read as the reverse complement.
AGCTTTTTTTTTGTTTGCTGCATGGTAAAAAAAAACAGTATATAGCCTATATTTGTTAAATCACGGGGTGCGTCGACACGCGCAGCCACATGTGCCAAAAGACATATTTCGCTGAGCAAGCAAAATGAAGCAAGCTAAAAGAACTACTGTGTGGGATCATTCGACAGAAAGGGCGACGAAGTTACTTGCAAAATATGCTATGCGGTATTAAAATAAAGCAGTAAGCCTAGTGCAAGTACAATGCAATATCATTTGCGAAGCAAACATCCACAAGCAAATGAAAGTCGCTTTCCGAAGTTGGCCACTCTAGCGAAACGTTATCTCTGTATTCCCGGGATATCTGTGGCATCGTAGACCCTCCCAGACTAACCCCACATCATGTAGACATGTTACTTTTTTTAAGTAAAAACTAGACAAGCTGTGGATGGAGGTAGGCCTGCTATTTTTATTTGACGAAAAAAAAACGTAGTCTGATGGGGAAAAAAGCCGTTTTTCTAAGCTTCAAACTGATTCAGTGTTTTCTTTTTGTCATCTTAATTTGTTAATTATTTAAGTTAAAAAAAAATATTTAGTGTAGGTCTATTTTAGGTGTGAAGAAGGTTCACACACACTTCTTGAGGCGCACACACGCAAGGTCTCTGGCTCTCTCACTCTCTGCCGAGCGCACTACACGGTTACGTTTGTAGCACAGTATGTGCGCGCTCTTTCTCGCTCGCTCTAGATTCCGGGTGATTTGAACTAATTTGTGGGCATCAGGGAGCCTCTATCAATATGCGGGGGAATTGGGATGTCTGGAACATTCACCCGCCAGTGTGGTGGATAGCCTTTTGAGATTTACTTGCCAAACGGAAAATCTACCCGCATTTGGCGCTTGGCGGTGTTAATTTTGGACCCTGGCTGACTATGTAGTGCATTTCTGAGAACGTGTGCGTTCAAGTATACCATGTAAAGGTTGTGGTTCATAGACCAAACTATGCAGAAAAATAGCCTTTTCTGAACCATTCTGACCCCCATTAGACTACAGCAGGATAGATATGGCTTGTGGTTTGGATTTTGTAAGAAATCTTGCCTAATGGAGGAATCTAGGTTTCCCATACTACAGTTTTATAGCGACATTATACTGAAAGTTTAATTTAAAATGTTTAACTTATAAAATAGAATCTCTCCTCTGTGAAGTTTTCTTTGGATGTGATTTGAATGTGAGCACGTTCGTTGTCTTTTGGCATGCTTCACTATTTTCTTTAATTGGATTCTTCATTAGAGCGCAGAGCAGAGAGGAAATGCAAGGATGATGGGACATTTGACAGCTGTGAGATGTGCTTTGTCCCTAACATGATTGTAAGCATTAGCTCGTGTATTATAGCTGTCACAAATATTTTTAACGTGCCACTTAGCTATATTTTTGCAAAACTCCAAACATGTATATGTACAATTAACTGCAGTTTCTAGCTGAAATGAACAGCAACACTTTCCCCCCTCCCCTTTTCACACAGATTATGACTATGGGACAGATTATTGATTAATAAAGAAAGATTTTTGCACAGTTCCTTGCACAATACTATATTCTGACCTCAACACTTTTACTATAGAGCATTATTTGTAAACGAATACATTCTGACATTGGCATCACATAACCAGCTCTATATGCAGAGCTGTTCTGATATAGTAAACTTGCTAGGTAGCTCACCTGATTCAACATTGCACATGTGAAATGGAGCACTCGGGCACAAGTTGCAAGAAATACAAGTCAGAATAAAAGAGCTTAAAGACTAGAAGCTAGCTAAAAGGGCATGGTTGCTTCAGAAAATGCGTTTTTATTTCACATATATGTACGTTATTTTCAAACACGATGGAGCTACACTGTAAAGGTACACACTAAAGGTGCTTCAAATATCCTGTCGGATACTCAAGGTGTCGGATACTTCAAAATGTAATTTAAGTGCCTCAAAGCTCTTTCTTCTATAGTAGGGTTACTGGTGGACCATTGACAATCTTCTTGCTGGAACTTATGGGATCCTTTAAGCACTTTGTATTCAGTTCAGAGGTTCTGGAGTCACCTTTTCATTACCATGAGACCTCAAAGTGCTTTGGGGGAAATTAGAGGAACTTGAATGCTATGAAAGGGTTATTGTAAAATCTTTTAACATTTAAGTGCTTCCTGGAAGATCTCTTCTGTTAAAGCCAGCATCTGGAGCAACCCAATGGTTCTCTGAGGCCAGAATAAGATTATTATTATCTTGTATTTTTTGACTGTGTACTTGTGTTTTTTAATCAGTTATTCTCTGAAATTCTTCCCTCATGCTCTCAGATTTCATTCATGTTACTCAGAAAAATAATATCACAGGTTTGGGGCCAATAGTGCTATGCATTTTTTCTTATACCTTAAAGTAACACCAGGTAACTTTTCAACCTTCATAATATATTTCCAAGTCTCTTGTGATGGTACATCGACTTACAATAGGTTGAATGACACGTCTGCCATAGCCTGACGGGGTCTGTAGAGTTTTTAATTGTACTTTTAAACTTCGGGTTTCGGGTAGTAACCGGCGAACAAAGAGAACTACAAAACTCGACTGCTTTACGGCATATACGTCACTTCCACCACCACCCCCACTTCCTTAAAATCGCAGGGCTGTCAAGTGTCACGCATTGAGCGTGATAGTCACTCATTTCGGTCTTTTGTCACGCTCTCCCGCCACACACTGTATTTCTCACGCTGAAAAACTATTTGTAATATATTTAATATGCCGCAGCGCCCAAAACTCTGGCTGCGCCGCTCTCACTGTGGAACAGGCATGAATTCAAGCGCGTCTCCTCTGGAGTTGTTCGTCTGGTGTTGTTAGCCAATCAGAAAATAGCACTATTGTATCTGGGTAACATTTAACACAACAACCAATGACACCCAGTTTTTTTTTTTTGTCTGCCTGACTATGTTACGGAAGCTATCTTATCCTCCGTTTATCTTCATGAATCAGGTAATGATTATTTGTCTTGCCTCAAGCTATAATGCAAATCGATTTGTAAAATTTGCAGATTTATTTATGGTAGCTTGATATTATAATATTGACGATATATGGTTATTATCTACCACTCAAACATTGCATTGAAGTATCATATAGATTCAGTAAAACGGTAACCAATAGACTAGGCTACTATAATGACACTGGCTTGTAAACGTGATCATCGCGATCATTTGTCGTTAGAAAAAAAATAAAACCCATGAAATTATATTCATATGACATGCTGAAATATATGCCACTGTACCTGGGATGAAGACATTTCACACGCGACGCAAGCAGAACACCTGCATGTGAGCTCCTCCTACAGTGCTCAGGGCTATCCTGGTTGTCAACAAATGCACGATGACAGAGTTTACGACAGTAGTAGAAGACAATACTGTTTCCCAACTGTAGGGGGACCCCGAGAGCAAAAGCTACCTGGTGTTACTTTAATCATTTGCATTTGAATATAAGACATTTGAACTCTGAATTAAAACTTCAAGTTTAGTCTCTTTAGACCAAAAGGGTCCCACTTTATATTAAGTGGCTTTAAGTACTATGTACTTACATTGAAACTAATAATTTGATACAATGGACTTATTGTGTACATGCATATTTTTACATTGTACTTATATTTTGAATATACCTGCATGTAATTACAGCTGTAATTAATGTATGTAATTACATTTATAATTACACTGTTGACCCTTCCCCCTTACATCTTAACCCACCCTTAAACCTACCCATACCACCACACCTGTCCCTAACCTTACATGTATCACACCTCAAGCAGCAAAAGTGTTTTACAATACAACATGAACACAATAAGTACATTGTACATATTTTTCAATGTAAGTACATAATACTTAAAGCCACTTAATATAAAGTGGGACCTAAAAAAGCTATTATATTGCTTCAGAAGACACAACTCATAACTTTCATTTTTCATATTTTTAGGATCTTTGTTGGGATATTTTTGGAGCTTAACAGAATATTTATCCATTATATTGCTTCAGAAGACACAACTCATAACTTTAATTTTTCATATTTTTAGGATCTTTGTTGGGATATTTTTGGAGCTTAACAGAATATTTATCCATTTTTACATAAATTAATGCATTGAATTGAACTAGACAATTAAACTAGACCGTGTTTCATGCAGTGAAAGCGAACGGTGACTGGGGTTGCATTATGCCCGAGATCTGCTTTTGGGTTCCACAGACAGAAAGTCAAACAGGTTTGGAATGTCACCAGGCTGAGGAACTTATTTTTAGTTTACAACTATCACTTTAATAACATTACTAACAGTAATTGTTGTTCTTTGCAGGGACCTCGGTAAGCTGAAATGCAAGTTTGAGCAAGAATAAAAATCGTCCTGTAGTCCTGAAAATCATTGAAGTGCCTGGACCATCCACCAGAAAAGAGGAAAAACAAAAGTAAAACGAAGCTGCTGCACCTTTTCACTTTTCTGACTCGTTAAGTACCTCATGTCCCTTGTGAAGATTTTATTATTGATTGCATTTTATGTTGCAGCGAGTAAAGGTGGTGTCACATTTGTGAATTTCGTGAAATTACACAGGTAAAAAAGTCCATTGACCATTGTCAGCAGTGTAGTGACGTACTGTATGAAGCACAGCTCACACAGGAGTCACTTTCAAGCAGCTTTCTGTTGGTCAAATCCAGCGAATTCCAGTCAAGTCAAGTCACCTTTATTTATATAGTGCTTTTTACAATACAGATTGTTTCAAAGCAGCTTTACAGACATAACAGGAAAATAATGTTGCAATAATATTGTTAAATATAAAGTTAAATGTCCCCAACTAAGCAAGCCAAAAGCCAATGGCGACAAAGGTGAAGAAAGGTGAAAAAGGCAACAGTGGCAAGGAACCAAAACTCCAAAAAATGTAAAATTTTTACATTGATTTATTACATGGAACTTATGTGTTTCCATGCATTTTGTTGAGATGTCTTTTCTTGTATAGCCTATTGTATATACATGGTTGATTATTCATGTTGCTTATGTATTATACTGCTTTTTTGTGTATTCATTGATATTAATCTATTGCTAGCTTTTTTTTCCCCAAGTGCATTAAGTGTATGTATTAGAGATGCGCGGATGGGCTATTATTTCATCCGCAACCGCATCACAAAACTCATCATCCGTCCGCCATCCATCCGCACCAACGTTTTTGACCAATTTCCCGCCCGCGATCCGCTGATACAAGGCGCTGCTGATGACAGCTGCGAGACTAGAAACAGCCCGCCACCCGCCCGAATTGAATTAAAATATTTTTTTTCGTCACGTCATCCGCCCGATCCACGGTTTATCCGCGGAGTCCGCTGCTATAACCGCAAACCGTGCATCTCTAGTATGTATTAAAATTGATCTAAAATATGTAATAAACAATTCTTATTTTGAATTTTGTTCAGTTTGTTTATTATAATAGAAGTTAATGGTAACCATAGTAACAACATGAAATTAAATGAAAAAAATAAATAAATTTGGTTTCTTGAGGCACCCAAAGTGGTTCCTAACAGTGCCTTATATAAGAGTTCCTCAGGAAACCTGGGTGGTTCCTCAGAGAACCGCCCCTTTTTAGAGGGTCTTTTAGAGGGCCTAGAGGATCTACAGACGGCTCCGCTGGTGTGGCAAAGTGAAGAACCCCAAAAGGTTCCTCCAGGCACCTTTTATTTTTACAGTATATAGCCTTTTAGCCATATTCACATTCATCTTTTTTGGAAAAAACTTAACTCCCATTTAGTGCCACTCAATGGACATTTAACTTTGGAATTATTGCAAAAACAAGCAAGAAGCAATGTAGTATCTTTTTGCAGAAATGTTGCCGCAGGCATGTTTTTCCAGTTAGCCTTAGTTGTCTTTTTGAGACATATTCAGTCTTAGAGGGGGCGATATACCAGTAGACACAATAAACAGGTAGAAATTTGTCTACTGATTGAAATTTTGGACTGTCGTCTTTATCACGGTTACGCTTATGTGACATTGCCGTTGTGATGAGGTTCAGGGTTTGGAAGGAAGACAGGGTCGGCGTGACTGGGGACTTGTACGTTTTATTCACTCAAAAACCACAATAAACAAAAGGCGAGCACACAGCGCATTCACCGTAGCTTTAACTACAGCTCAACTCAATACACAATACAAATACTCTTTCCTCTTGTTTTTCCTTCTTTCGGGTCGGCTGATTATGGCGTACGAGTCCCAGTCCTTCTCTCTCTCTTCTCTCACTCCACAGCGGCTTATATCCGGTCTCTACGGCAATTACTGCAACAAGACACAGGTGTTCGTCGTTTGCACTTGACCTACTTACGCACCGGTCGTCTCCTTTCTCTCTCTCCCGTTACAGACCTCGCGGAACCACGCCCCTCTCGCCACAGCCGTCCTGTGCTGTCACAAAAGCTTATCAGTTGAATGTGTTTTTAACCGTGCACTTTAAAAACAAGTGATCTTAAACCGTTCGAGCACAGTAAGCAGCAAAAGAGAACACTCTTTGTATATGTGCGCCCTGTGTGAGAAGAGACGGCTTCTGAGGACACACACCTGAAACGCGGGCAGATAAAGAAATGTTCATACAATGCGTGATTATAATGAGTTCTTTTTGGTGCTATATTGGGCTTGAACGGTCAAATATACAAACTTATGTGTCAAAATGCCCGTTTTTGTGAGTTTGTGAGTACAAGTAAACGCTGTCGTTTATGTCTTAAGTGATCGTAAACAGTTTGGTCGTAAAGTGACAGCAGCCTAATACCTGCTGCCACCTGTGCCATTAATGTTAATCAAACAATCTCTCTGCTCTTGACTTAATCACATTTGTTACTTTAATATGAATGTAAATTTGATTACTTTTTACAATTTGTGTAGTAATTCTATTTCTAGTGCTTGATGTTTTTCAGCTATTTCATTTGTATCTTTGTTCTAGTGTAGTTTTTTTTTTTACACTATTTATAGTGCTCGAAGATTTTCAGATAGGTCTATTTCGTTTGTGTCTATTGTAGTTTTTTGTCCTGTTACTTGTAATTCATTTATGTTTTTATTCTTATTTTAGCACTGACTGGTGTTTTGCCCTCTAACCCTATTCGCTTTACCATTTTTACCCATGTTAAATGACGGTATCCATCAAGAACATATGGACAGGATGAGCACAGATGGCATTTCAATGCCTAACTTCTCTCTGCCTGCAGGCCCATGTAAGCCTCACACTCCATCTCAGCCTCAGATGTGAATGGCTCTTTGGGGATTCCTCCTGTTTTAAGACACACTGGAGTTGTTCTTATCACTGAAAGCCTCGTATTCCCATACTCAGCCTTTAATATGAAATATAATTTCCAATATTCCTAATTCTGCATTGCATATAGTATATAATTCCCCAGTATTGATTTACAGAGCACAGCTCTTATCTTTGTGTGTATGTGAGTCGCTCATGTGCACATCATGTTCGGGGTCAGAGAGATAAGAAGGAAAACAGACAGGAGACAACATACTGTGTGGGAACAGAGAATACTTCCCATGAATGGACAAGTGTGGTGGTTTTAGACCCAGCAGGGGTCTGTGAATGTAACACTCTAATGATAATCTGAGATAAAAACACTTTTCTCACAGAGTACCTCTTAGTATAAAGTATAGGGTCATTTATTGTACATTTCTTTGATATTGGAAATTGTATATCATTATGGAGAGGTAATTCACTCTTGTATGTGTGATTATTATGCTTTTAAACACAATATAATTTGTGAATCTGTTGGTTATTGAGGATGTAAGTACAGTGAGTATACCAGAGGGGGATAGGCTCACATGCAGAGATCTGATTTCGACCGCAAAAATGGTTTGCTTGATATTTTTAGCCGTTCAAATGGAAGTGAAATATAAGCTGGTGGCAGTGTGGTTAATAAAGGGATAGTTCGTCCAAAAGATGAAGACTGTCATCATTTACTCACTCTCATTTTGTTCCAAACCTGTATGACTTTCTTTGTCCTGTGGGAACACAAAAGTCTTCTTCTTACAGAGGATAACTGTTACAGATGCATTTTGGAAAGACAGTTGCAAAACTGATTAGAATTTGCCTTTTCTCCAAGTCTTTATGAGAACACATGAATTAAGACACTGTGCAGTGTTTGTGTCTGTAAATACTAGGGTCAGTGGTTCAAAGCTTTTGTAGGGTGCCAATTGTGATGATATACTGGGGCTCTAATTAAAACTAAAGGTTCCTTTTTTACACTATGCATAGCAATTCTGCCCTTGAGCATCAAAAACTTGTGCAAATTGGTCCAGGGTTGCTACAATACCGCATTTTGTTCTCTCTATAATGTATAGGTAGTAATAGAGCTGATGTAAGCAGCACACATTTATTTCAGTATTCACATTTTCTATTCAATAAGTGTGACTGAATCCAGACAATTGTTTAGTTTTTTGTTTTTTTTAGCTATAGTTTAGAGTTGAGGTTCTGTGTTCATGTAAATTCATTACCAATTGGATGTGAATTTTTGCAAGTTAGTTTTCATTATTATAAATTTTGCAATCAACCTCAGTATCTCACTTGCAATAACCATTTTAGGTTACACTCTATTATAAGGTGTCCGCGTTACAGTGTAATTATACTGAGTAATAATAATTAACTACATGTACTTACTATAGGGTTAGGATTAGGCTGTGGTTTAGGATTTGTTGTATCATGTATTTATTATAGTAATTGCTATAACTACATGTAACATTTGTAACAACACTCAAATAAAATGTTACTAGATAAAAATCTATTTCTGTTATTAAAGAATCAAAAATCTCAAGTATAAATTAAGCAATATTTCTATTACGCAACAATGTTAGTGTAAAAGAACAACATAAGTCTTCTGTTGTAGTTAAGCTGATGTTTCGTAAATGTGCTGCTATGTGTTTGATGTGAAACTGACCTAAAGACACCTTTACTGCAGGGCCATTTTGTCGTGAAACAAAATGGCAAAATTCATTTTTAATACAGTTTTTAACATTGAATGTTTTAATGAGCGATTTATGCCTATTCCTGTTCAGCCAGCATTCTAACCAAAAGAAATGCTTTAGAGTCTGAACTCGTGTCTTTGGATAATGGGACTGGTATTCATCAAGCTGCCACTTCAGAACTCTTCAATACCAGTCACCTTCACTCCCAGAACTCCATTCCTCTTTTAGCTATTTGAATGAAACTGTAATTACTGAAATCCTGTAGGATTTCTCTGTTGCTTTGATGTACGATTAACACTTTACTGTACAACAACATTTCTGAATCCTACTGAGGTTTGATATATTGTCTTAAGGTATATATATATTTGGATCATCTCAACAGCTAGTGCTGGGTAGATTACTTACAAATTGCAATCTGTTACTGATTCCAAATTACATGATACATATTGTAGTTAGTAATGTAATTCATCATGACATTACACAGTTTATGTAAAATGATCAGACTACTTTTAGATTACTTTTGACCTAACTTGTTTATTACATTGAAATGAATAGGATAATAGTGTACCATATTGATATAAAAATACAAAGAGACAGGAAATCTATTACATTTATGTTATCATTAACATGAAGTGCATTAAACATTACATTACATCAGGGTTTCCGAAACTGCATGGGGTTCGTAAAGGAACTGCAGGGGTTTTGTAAATTTAATGAAAAGTAAATAATTAAATAAATCATAAACATTTAAAATGAAAATGAATAATTTTAAAATAATACAAAATAGTTTGAAAGCTTCCCAAAGACAATTGCAACACAATTAATTACAGAGTGATAATTCAAATACAAATAAATTAGCTTGTCAGGAGTTTGAATTGCAATGTTGAGAAAACACTGTTTAAAAGTCAAATGCTTTGTGGCATCTCAATTTACAATGTAATTTTAGCCGTGCGGAATTTCACCAAACTAGAAGACTTTTTGTAAAGCAACACGCTTTTTAGAAAAGAACATTTAAAACATGAAAAAGAAGAATTATAGGGAGAATCAAATTATGAATGATTTAAAGCCATTGTGTGAATAATATGCGCTGTCACTGTCAACAGCCACTTCCACTTCGGTTTCAGTTTTGAAAAGAAGTCTTATTTCTTAGAAATGATCAATTTAATTATTCAAAGCATTTTCAATAAGAACTTTGAAAAAAAGGTTTAAAGACATGAAAATGTCACGAGGTATAGGCTTCAAGTAAAAAGTATTGAAATCTTTTCTTTGCACTTAAAAATGAAAATTCTGTCATTTACTCACCCTCAAGTTGTTCCAAACCTGTATGAGTTTCTTTCTTCTGCTGAATACAAAATAAATTATTTTGAAGAATGTTTGAAAGAAAATAGTTGTGGGGCACCATTGACTTCCATATATTTTCTTACCATACCATACTTACTCTTACCAAGTCAATGAAACTGTCTGGTTACCCATATTCTTCAAAATATTCTTTTTTTTTTATTGTGATTATTATATGATTATCTATCAAGAATATTATTTTATACAAAATATTTGTTTTATATTATGGATGGGAAATCCATAAATATAGAAAGTATCTATAGTTGCTCAATCTGACATCTGACATTCAAAGGTCAAATATGTATTTATTTATATATCTATTACTGATGTGGATACAAAATATGAGGGTCTAAAGGAGTCCACTCTGTTTTATAATTTTATTTTTTTAGTCATATTTTTAGTAATTTTTTAGTGCATAAATTGGCTTATTGTATGTTGGTTATGCCATATTAATTTAAAAAAGTCAATAACATTATATTAAATAGTTCATCATAGAAGAGGTGAATTAAAGTTGTTTGTATTAATTGTATTAATGTATTTTTGAATACATTAAATCACACATTCTAGTTAAAACCGTGTGAAAGTGGTGTCGCAAATTGATCCTTGTTTGCAGTGAGTGGCTTTGATCCTTTGCACAATTCACATGTATATCTGTGTAGAGCATCAACATGCTAATGAAAATCTCAACAATCAATCGGTGTTATGAATACACAGCTCTATAAACAGTAACTTACCATGTCAAAAGTTGGGATACCTGAAAAGGAAAAAAAAACACCTAGAAACTTTGTTTACCTTCTTGCATCTCCTATCTATCTTTCTTTTTGTGATTTTTGAAGCTTCAAATCACTGAAATCAATAAATCAACAGGCTGAAAACCATTACTTAGAATTATAGGCAAGCCACCATATGGGAATAAGCTGACACAATCATGAAAGCAGCCTTCATTATAGCCTATTGACTAAACTGCCAAGGAGTTAAGCTCGCGAAAAGCTCACTAGACAAACACGTAGAATAAGCACTGCACTGAAAGAAAAAAACAGTGGAAAGGCAATAGAGAAAATTGTGACTTAAAGTGAAATATATCCTCAGCTAATAGGATTAGAGCAACAACAGGATGTTGTTAAAAACTGGACACTGGAAGAGTCATTGAAAGCAATGTCAATCTGATGTGATTTCACTGTTCTTTTCAAAAGTACTGCAAGGTTTTTCTTAAGTTGTTTTTCAAGAGTTGAATTTTGTAACTTCAAGGTTTGCAGGTGTAATAAAATAACTGACACATGCTGCATTTCTCAGACAGTCCTCTGGGTGTCAGTGTGGTTTTGTCAATGTGGCTCTGGCATCCTTGATCCTGGCATTACTGGCTTCCCTAAATACACATCTTTTCCTGTTTCTCCGCCACATCACAAATCTGTGAGAAATTAATCATTGAAATGCATTGTATAACCTATGATTGGGCAGAATTGCTCATCAACCCAATGTTATTGTGGTCCTATCATTTGTTGTTTCCTCTAGTAGCCTACAACACTCGCTGAAGTGATGATCCAAGAGTCCTTTCTTGAGTCCAGAATATCTTCCACTTTCCTCAGCAATAATACAATGCTGTGTCTGTAGTCTAAAAGAGCCTTTTTGGACAAAGCCAGGCCAGGAACTGCCAGAGACACACAATTTCTCTTTTTCTCTCAGTTATTTTTTTCACTTCCTCTCTCCATCCATTTCTCCCTCTCTCTCACACACACATTCACCCACACACATGTAAAGCAGGTCATTAGTATGCTTGTTGGTCACCTCTCTTTATCAGAAGTGTAACCAAGCTTTATTGAAAAACAAGCCAATCAGCAAGGATGTTGTCATTTGTAATTAGGTATTTTTGGACATGACTTTCAGCTCACATTATCATTATCTTGTGTAATATATCTCGCAGACACATACTTGATCAAGTCCCTCTTTATGTGAATGTTAGAAAGGAGAAGCTGAATAGAAGTAGCTTGCATCTGCAGTGTTCATTACATACAAGGCTTACGCAACACAATGTATCATATCTGACAGCGAATCATAAACATTGCTGTCTGATTAATGGTCGCTGCTACTGTTGCTGCTCATACTTGTAATACTTGTAGCTAATCTGAAATCTTAAAAAGTATTAAACTTCGGTCCTTAATGCTTCTTGCACCATTTGCGTTACAGTCAGAATGCTGTCTTAAAGCCAGTAAGCAACAACCTAGAGAACTGCCATATATACCGCCATACAGATAATTTTATCTCATAATTTTTTGATGATTTGGGTAATTTTTTTGTAATAGCTTACACAGGGAGGCTGTATTTTAATCGATGAACTACACTCTTAAGAAAAATGGTTCTAAACGGTACCAAATTAGGGTTCTTCGGGTTGTAACAAGAACCATTTTTGGTGCTAAATAGAACCCTTTTTATAAGGTTCCATAAAGAACCATGCCTTTTAAAGTGCTATATAGGGTCTTAATGGTGTTACGACCTTTTCAATTTTATTTATTTTCATTAATATTAGTATCTACATATTATTCATTTTACTATTAATTTTTTATAAATTATTTATTACAATTGTATTTTTTTAGCCCTCTATCTGCCTGGTCTTATATCTTGTTGCCTCTATTTGGGTTTTACATAAAAACAACAACAACATGTTGTGTCAATTAGGTACATTTATTTTTTATATGACATGGCAGATTGTAGCAAAAATGACAGTGTTCTTACAACAGAGGTTAGCTGAATATATAATTGACATTGAACACGATATAGATGTAATGAAGACGACATTCCAGTGATATATCTTCACAATCCCCTATGATTTCTTTACGTCCTTCATTGTGTATTCTATGCAGTTTCTCTCTGCAGATGATGAGGTTATGATACGTTAGTGACAGCATCTAAGATACACAATTGAGTTTATGTGTCTCTTTCATTTGATTATGTAAAAACAATTATGTTAATGAAGGCCAAAATTAGCAAAAATGGACAGTATGAGCCCATTACCATGTTAAATGGAAAAAGTTATATAAAGTCATGGTATAGCTTTAATGTTTTTTTTTTTCTGACTGGGTATGTTTAGGCATAAAGTCATAATTAAAATAATCAAACAATATGGATCATAAATTCCATATCTACTTTGTGAAGAAGAGAAAATGAGTATCCTTAACTGAACAGAGCTGCTCACACTTACATGTTCAGTTAAACTAAAAAGAGAAAAAGACATGATTGTTAGGAAATGATTGTTACAATTTTTTAAGTTATAATTTATAGACATTTTAAGAAAGAAATCATTTACCTGTTGAGAGTATGTTGACAGTCTGTGTGAGCTCCAGAAAATCAGTAATGAGGAGGATTTGACAGTTACAGATTTGAAAAACAAAATTTTTAGAGTTTAAATTTACAAATAAAATAAAAAAGTAAACAGTCAGTAATAAAATAAGAACAAATAAATAGCAAACGATAGCACACATAAATACAATATAAAGAGACAATATTAAATAAACATGCCTTTGAGTTTTTCAGGTGGATCTAACAGTAGAATTCACATAGGAAATACTACAGAAATTAAAGTAATAAAATGTAAAATAACACTTGATAGTTTTCATTGTAAAAATTAAAACAGGTTAATGCTTACAATTAAAGTTACAAAAGTTATTCAGTAAAGAGCAGCGAGTGATTTTCTCTTTGTCTTTTGTTCTCGGATTAACATGACAAACAGCAGGAGGTTTATTAGGCTGCTGTCACTTTAAGAGCCTATGTACGGATCCAATATATTGTTACACAACATGCGTTCCCTATCAGTCAGTCACGTTTGATGTTAATCGCCAGTGACTGATGAATTGGGCTCTCAGGCGAGATCCCAGTTCGTCAGTCACTGATGATTAACCCAGGGATGTTCACAAGTCTTTCATCTGGAATCCGAGTCAGATGTGGAGTTTTCGCAGAGTTGAACTCTTCTCAATAATGCTTTTTGGGAAATGCACCCCAGATCATCTTAGCAAACTACATAACTACATATTTTATAAATGACAATAACAATATTATAAATAAACAACAACACAGTAGCAGCCTTCTATGGTCAAACATTTTCAATAATGGCAGCCAAACTAGTTAGTCACTGCTTCACCTTGGTGTCTAGTGACCAGCTGATTGTACATTATGCTTTACTTAACCTAACTGCGGGTTTATATGTCTATATCTGTTTATAGCTGTCAGGTATTAATATATATGTGACCTGGTGTGCTGTTCACACGTTGTGAAGGGTTAGGAAGGCTGATTAGTCAAATGGCAATCATAAAATTAATTTAAATGGGATCAATTTAGTGATGCAGCTTCTTCAGAAGGGTTTTAGCAGGCTGACGGTGTGTTTTGCTTTAACATGCTGCTACACTGTCAGAGAAGTTTTATCTCTAAATGCATCCCCTTTAAAGCACTGCCACTACAGCCATCAAAACACCGCCTGTGTAACAAATTCACCGCACTCGGTAATCAATTTCAAGACAGTTACTGTCAGTCTTCAGATCGCCCGCTGTGAGCAATGTTCCCGTTTTAATGCATAATGCATTGGTCTCCATTTTTGTGAGAACTGTGATAGTTTTATGCAATGAAAGGTTATAGGCATTTATCCAGTTTATTTGTTGAATACCTACCAGAAGGACCATGCAGTCTGCATATATCTTTAAATGTTAGTTGATGTACACATTAAGACTAATTTGGGGGTCTTGCAGTATGTCACACATTCTGAGCATTGTTTATTGCATAAGTATCGGAGCCCCTAAGGTGACATGGTGGTGGTATAAATATGAGATGGGATCTAAAATAATTTGTCAATGCTTTTGTGTTCTCTCGGAAAAAAAATTGCATACCCTGAGAATCTTTGCGTCCGTTCACTCGCGAAAACTTTTGCGTTCGTTCGCAAAACTTTTGTGTTTGCGAGTGAATGCAAGGTTTCTAGGGGGAACACAAACATTTTGTGAGCAAACGCAAAGTTTCTTGGGGAATGCAAAACATTTGCAAAAGAATGCAAAATAATTTTTTCTCTCATCTTCAAAATTCTCTATTTCACATCATTTTTTATCTATAACATACCATTTTAGTTGTTTAATGCATGTTATACATAAAATTTGTTGTATATCATGTTTTTTTTGGGGTCATTTTCACTATTCCATTTCATGGTCATGGTCAATACTGCCCTGGGTCCTGCGTCGATGGGGCCCCTACTAAGGTCCTCATTGTTAATCTGTTTATTAGGGCTAGATATTGACCCATGGTTTATCCAGACATATTTTAGAATCAGTACTATGTTTCATAATGTTTTTTAGAATGATTGTTCACTTTCTGTAGTATTTCTCAGCATCTGTGTAATTGTTCTTTTCATCCAGACTCTGCAGAAGGTGAGAGACGCCCCAACACTCATTATTATCAATAGAACTAATGATGATAGATCTGTCACAATCCACACCAGGGAAGAACATCATCTGTGTGTTTGTGGCTCCTCGTTGTCATGTTAGCTTCAAATGGAAGCCATGCTTTTTGTGATGGTGGGCGGTATAGTGTGTGTTTTCCTCACACACACACATAGAACTGACTCCATATGGTTACACACGATGGCTTCCCAGAATGACAGAACCCATTCTACCAGCTATTCCCTTTCATTAGGTACCATAACGAGATACACCCTTTGAGATGCATTACTACCTCACACCATCTCTGCTGTTTCCTCTCCTCTTACCCATCTCTCCTCATTCACGTCACGTATTCAATTACTCCAGACTTTATTACATACTTATATGTGGTTTTAAAGGGCAAACAGATACTTATTACAAAAAGGAAATCTATTTTTTTTAACTCATCTCGCAGGTTTGCTGGGGGTTTGCTTTGTTTATTTATTTGATTAACTCTGGCTCTGCTCTGGCTGTCAGTGCTTTGCAATGACCCAACATGACCAGTCTAAGCACACCCAATAGGGGCTTGACTTTATCTCTGCCTGATCCTCAATGATTCACTCTGGGAAATACTCATTATGAGGATGTATTCAAAGAGACAGCAGTAGAGACTCATTAAAAGACCTTAAAAGTGACCTGCCAGATTACATAACAACATGCTAGATCTCAACATGGCAAAACAATTATTAAAAAGAGAGGCAGTATGGAACACATTAACAGTATGTAAGATTTAATTAATAATTTTGTTATTTTTTACGTTAATGTTACATATATGGTAGCACATTATTTTACATTACTGTTCACCATGTACATAATATGTAATTATTATAGCAATTACTATAGGTAATAAGGTACCAACTCTGAACCTAAACCTAACCTTAACCCATGTAGTTACCTTATATTACCCAGTACTAACACTGTATGTACACACAAGTGAACTGTATGAACACACAAGTGCACATACTGTAAAATAAAGTGCAACCACATATATTTCCTCCATCTGAAACTGTATCCATTGGTGTCAGTGTTTGGCAGTTTTACCTTTTAGAATATTTTTTTTGTAATTTTGCTGTATTTCTGTACTTTTAATTATTTTCTTGGCATATTAATTAATTAATGTATTACTTATTCATTTATTTTAATTATATAATAATTAATTTTTATTGTATTTTCTATTATTTATTTTATTATTATTATTTTTTTTGAGGAGACACTCCTATCTCCTCTGCTTAAAAGAATTGTTCACCCAAAGATTCTAGAATGTCACTCCAAATCCATAAAACTTCTTTGGTTAATCATCGAAAAACAAATTAAAGGGATAGTTTACTCTAAAATGAAAATCATTATTTAGGCTATTCACCCTGGTGTTGTTTTAATGGTGTATGCCCTTCTTTCTTTTATGGACCACAAAAGGAGAATTAAAAGAAAAAATGCCCCGCTTCCACTCGTCCATATAATGGCAGTGAATAGCGACCAGCTTAAAAAAGATGCAAAAGTATCACAGAATGATCCCATGTGACAGCACGCGTCATATATCCCAAGTGTTCTGGGCTATACTGTAGGGTTTGGCGAAGAAAAAAAAAAGTAATGTATTATTTAATGAAATTCTTGACTTTGGCCATTGCTCTTCTCTGTACGGCTGCACGACGGCGGCGTGTTCGTGAGACTATGAGCATTGTGCAGTTCACTCCGTCTCACCCAGAAAAAGCACACAAGTTGTGAGAAATCAAGATTAACAAAAACACAAGATGAAATATAACGCCTAGAAATACTAAAAAAATTTCCATGTCAACTATCACTGGACCGGGACTCCGTTATTCTGATGACAGTCAGAATGCCAGTTGACAGATGTGAACGCGATAACTTTGTTACGATGAACGCAATGGATATATATTTACCTCAGAGAAGAATGTACATGGGTTGTATTTCATGTGGCATTTTTGCTAATCTTGATATCTCGCAACTTGCACTGACACAGTTTTTAAACATAGACAATTTCAGACAGTCCATTTGTACTTTTCTGAAATATAGGCCTAGTTTGCTGCGCTTCTCACAGACTCAAAACACACCACACACTTTTAAATCTGTCAAACGCTCTGCCAGAGCTTCCTCTAGTGTGCGAGCACCCGTGCTGTTGTCATTGTAGCATGTTCATATGTTCACATGCAGGTGGTGTCTATTAAGGTGCCACAGTCACTATCATTAAAGGTATTGCATTTCTGGTGAATTCATCAGAACGAGATGGGAATGAATTGTGACTAAGTGCTGCATGACTTTCCTCCTCTTCATTAATTGAAGAGGCAGAGCTGTTGTGCGTTGGTGGTACGGTGCGAGAGAGAGTTGGCCACACAGGGTTCGCTGTCATGCACTCAAACGTGTGCTCATAGTGCAAAAGTCTGGCTGAGTCACACCATCTCTGAAACGCACTTCATCTGCCTCATTATAGATTATCTTAATGCTCATGATCACTCTTCTCACATTATAACTCTTTTCCTTAGATGTGACTTCCTGAGGCTCTGCAGCTGTAATAATACCTGCCTGATAGGCATTACCGGTGGTAAAATGAGTCTTTCAGCACATTCTCAAATCATTTAGTTCATTCCTGCACTATATTTGCTATTGATTTCCCAAAAACGGTCTGTGCTGTACTGCTCTTCCTTTTTTGATTATAAACCCCTTTGTTCCATAGAACGAGATTTTTACACTGATGGCTTTGGTGGACTATATAAAATTTTCTCTTTTTGTTCTGTAAAGACGGTCAAGCTGTTTTTATTGCAAGCATCCACTACAGCTAATACATATAAGCTTAATTTTGAATATATCTGCACAGTAATAGATGTCAAAAGCACTAATACGTAGGAACCTGGGTTGTCGCTTGGTTGCACTGTTTTTGCACACGGAGATTGCATCTGCATCTTAATTAGGACTGTTATAGCTGTGTTCCTTAGTTATTGGCTTTACCGTGGCAAAATCTCCAGTGTATCATGAAGGCCGTTGGTGAATTGCAGATTTTAAATCATCATCAAGACTAGAATTATAGCAACCTGCAGCTTTTCTGAAGCTCAGTCCCAGAGAGGGACGTCATTACTGCACACTCTCCCTCTTCGCTTCTTCCTTTCTTCTCCTCTCCTCTGCACCTCTTTTGTTTTCTTCACATTGCTCATTCTATATCACAATGCCCACACATCTGTTCTTCACAAGCGCAGTGTTCTCCTTATCAGGCTGTTGCGCTTTCAGTTGAGAAATTAGTTCTAACTGTTTTGTTCCTTTACCCTCTGTTTCAAATTTTCTCAGACTGTTTTATTTATTTATTTGTTTGCATTTTTCTCCTAATTCTGCATTGCATCTGCAAACCTTAAAAAGAATTTTCTTATTACTTCAGATTTTGAGTCTAATATTGCCTAATACTGGTCCAACATCATGCAGAGTTTAGCTTTAATCTGCTCCAACACAGCTGTCTATTATTAGCTGGTTCACGTGTGATTCATTCATATAGTTGGCGAGGAGACCTGGTGGGCAAAACATCCATAGAACTGCAGTATAGGCATGTCAATTTTCCATCTCAAAAGAGGAAAAACTAAAATATGAGAACAGTTTTGGGCACTTGTGATCCATATACAGCACCTGCTGCAGTATTTCAATCATTAAAACAGTGGGACATTCTAAAACGTTTAACATGAAAAACACTTAAAGCGCCTTAATGTACTTGCATACTACAAACAGGCGAGCAGATAAGCCCAGAATATGAATGGAAAGCATTTTCATTATAATATTTTTTCTATGGAAAAACACTTATATATTATGCATTTATTTTCCGAGCTCATCTGCTTACCAGTACGTAGTACATCATCATCATCATCATGATGGATTGATAGACATAGACCTAATGTTGCTATAGTAATGAACAGAACTTTAAAGGTGCCATGTGTCAGAATTGAGTTAAAAATATACAAAAAATGAGTTGCACGGATCAAAAGAATGAGAAGAAATAAGGGCGATGATGTCATTAAAAAAATGAAAAGTTATAGTGTTGCAGAGATATCAACCTAAATTACTAGCCCCGGCCCGACAGATGTCATAATACAAGTTTCGGCAATGGGAGGCGGTATGCGGGCAACACCTGCCAAACTGCAATACACGAATAAGTCGCTCGGCTTGTGGGCGTATTTGAACCTGATGTCAATCGTGTGGAAAGTACACCCCATTACTACAGTTCAGTTCAGGGAAGAGAGCGGAAGAATGGCTGAAGCCGTTGGCAAGAGACCCTTACCACAACCACCCGCTGCAGGGAAAAAAAACGCGCTCGGAATCACAAATAAAATCGGATAAAAAAAGGAGCAGAACCAGAGTTAACATTGGCACTGCTTTCCATCGTTGGAGACAACTAATGGAAATGAAAGAAATGAGGTTTGACTCCGAACTTGCAACATTTCTTTTGGATTGGTAAGTAAGATGCTGTTGGTATTTCGCTAGAAGTTTGTTTTATATGTTTGTTTAGTTTTTTCGGGAAGTTATAACATAGAAATGTATCGAAGGCTGTTCGATATAAGTTCTAAAGTTAGCGATGGGTACATTGAAAGGTCTAATGAGAACTACGTGAGCTATATTATGTTTACTAAATTGTTTTCCTGAGGTAAATCTGACATTTGTTCTGCAGCTATGTTATTGACCTCTGCAAGCTGATTAAAAAAATTATTGGTCAGTATTATGTATGAAGAATACATTTTGGTAAGTTGTAGCATACTGTATCTTTCAACAGTGTTTCTTGTGTTTTTACTATTAGCTAGTAGAGATGATCGGTTCACGTGAGCTAGGGATCTGTCGTGTAACGTTAACATTTACAAGCGCCAAAACGGTATTTTTTGTTTGAATTGCGTAATAACATTGACAGAATCGGTGACGGTGAATTCGTGAGAGTTGGCAGCTCTGAATGGCGCTAGCTTGGTCAACAGCAGCGAATGCTGTCCGTCAAATTAATGTAATTCAAACTAACAATAAAAATGTAATATGAACAAAACGAATATGAACATTCACTGGTGAAGGGGAGTAGCTTGAAGATGTCATTTAAAAATCACTTGACATCAACCAACGTTCCTCTGGACTTAAAGCGTCCTCTATTAGGAGTTGGCTCGGCTTCGGCTATGGCTCTAGGGTCGTTGTGAAGGTAGGGGCTGAGCATAGAGACTATGCCGTTTCTTGTTTGTTACTCTAGAGTAGATCAATTCACTTTCTGGAGGTAGACTGCCCCCATCTGGTATGGAATGTGGAGTATGAATTGATTTTTTTTGCGGATATTACACAAGGCACCTTTAACACTGGTCCATACTTTTGCAGAGTCTAGGGCATAATGCAGCGTTCTAAAAACTTAGTGTTAAAGTTAAAATACGTTCAACTTTTAAACTTGTCTCTAGACCTTGCATTAATTTTTGCTTTTGTTGACCAGCATCTCACGTTTTTAACCGCAAAAATGCATTCTGTGTGAATGGCCACTGGCTAGTTGAAAGATAAACAGTGCATTCTTATTTCAGTGGAGTTAAGCAGAGAGTTCGCCTCGTACTTTCTACAGCCCTTCATCAAACTTCGCAACACACAGTCTGCCTCAGTTTGTTTTTAATCAATGCACAATGCACTGTGCCTACATTCTGATTGGGTGGGCAAGGCAGACATTTGGGTGGGCTCAGCACACCAAGATTCTGATTTGCAAAATCATTCATGTCCTAGAATATTCCAACGGAGAATTTCCTGAATGTCATGCAGAAACACTTACAATAGCAGAGGCTTCAGCAGTAAACTGTAGTTAAGTACTTTAGTTGTCATATAATACTTCTGTTTTATAATTCAATAATAATAAAAAAATAATAATAAAAAAAACTGTTAATGTTTTTAATTTATTTTAAAGAAATAAAGTTTAATGTGACATGTGACACTGAGGACTGGAGTAATGGCTGCAGAAAGAGTGGGAAAAGTAAATTTAAAATTACATTAAAAATTTTTTTTTTAAATTGTAATAATATTTGTGACCCTGGACCACAAAACAAGTCACATGGGCCAATTTTTCTAAAATTATGATTATGTTAGCGATTGTGCTGCATTCACTCACAAAAATAAATGTTTTATATTTACGGTAATAAATTTACTAATGTCTTCATGGAACATGATATTTACTTAATATCCTAATGATTTTTAACATAAAAGAAAATCAATTATTTTGCCCCATACAATGTATTGTTGGCTATTGCCACAAACATATACCCGTGCTACTTCTGACTGGTTTTGTGATCCAGGGTCACATTTCACAAAATAACAATAATGTTATATTTCACAATATTACTGTTTTTCTTCATTTTCGATCAAATAAAAACAGAGCATGAGAAACATATTCTTTTTTAACGTACCGACCCCAAACTTTTGAACTGCTGCTCATTACATACTGTATATATCAATATTTAACCTATAAGCTGATGTTAACCAATAAGAATTAAAAATTCCTGATGTGTCATTAGTATATTGTGTATATGTAAACAACTAAATAATTCCATAAGTGTCGGGACATTTTATTTAATTCATTTTCCATTGGTCAGTATAAGGGGGAAGAAAATATCACTTTTTGAACTCTTGACATCTTGTACATCTTACACCAACCATGATTGACACCCTGAGAAGTTGCATCCACATGTCCTGTCTCCATCAACATGCAGGCTGCCATTTCAATGACAGCTGGCTGGAAGAGGTGAAACATAAAATATGGCTACTCCGTGGCACAACAACATGAACTGCATACTGCTATTTTTTGTGTTAAAACTTAGTTTACAATTACCTTTTCATATATACAGTCATGGGAATATTTATAAATGATAAAGTAGTTTCTTCAATGACCAACTGTGTACAATATAAAAAGGAGCTTTGAGGTGGTCAGAGGTGTAAAATCAGTGGAAGATGTCTGTTTGTGTAAAACAAAAATTTTTCACTGTTCTTTTCAAAAGATACAACGCAGATGCACAATGGCATTACTGATGCATGTAATTGTGTCATCAGTGTTGTTTACTTGATCAAGTGCCTGTATTAGCTATGGAGTGGAATGGCCCTCAATAGTATATAATAGCTGCGCAGAATGAGCTAAAATGGCCGGGGACTGACTGGCTTTAAAAGGGACTGGCATTAGGTGATTTTTAAGCACTTTGCTCTGTCTATTGCATGGTGTGCTTGCGAAATTCTGCTAATGAAGCTGGAATCTATGAAGAACGTCTTAAATGAGTCGCTTATGACATTCTGTTTTAATTAAAATGCTTTTTATGTAGACAACGGGCCATTTAATGTAGAGACAATAGTGAGTCAGCTCATTAAGTTTTGTTACACAGCCAATATAAGTATTCTTTTATGGATGTTTAGCAATGGAATTTCCATTTATACCGTCAATTATTTATTTCACTTCGCAATGGAATGATTCATTAGGTTCATGCCTGTATATGTTTGCGTTTTGTGTTCATGTGTGCATCTTCACTACTGTTCAAAAGGGTCAGTAAGACTTTTTTAAAGGAACATTAATACTTTTATTCAGCAATGATGCATTAAATTAATACAATTATTTAAAAGAAAATCATTGTTATAAAAATTCTAATTCAAATAAATGTCGTTCTTTTGAACTTTCTATTAATCATAGAATCCTAAAAAACGTATCACAGTTTGCACAAAAATAGTAAGCAACACAACTGTTTTCAACAATGATAATAATAAGAAATGTTTCTTGAGCACCAAATTAACATATTAGTCTGATTTCTGAGGATCATGTGGCACGGAAGACTTGGAGTCACGATGCTGAAAATTCAGCTTTTCCATCAGAAGAATTAATAAAAATGTTAAAATATTAAAATAGAAAACAGTGATTTTAAATTATAATAATATTTCACAATATTACTGTTTAACTGTATTTTGATTAAAATAATGCAGCCTTGGTGAGCTCAAGAGACTTGGTTTAGAAAAAGATGGGGTGAGAGAGAGAGAGAGAGAGAGAGAGAGAGAGAGAGAGAGAGAGAGAGAGAGAGAGAGAGAGAGAGAGAGAGAGAGAGAGAGAGAGAGAGAGAGAACCATTGAACATCAGGTTCTGTCCTGAGAGCACATGGCCAGGCGTCGCTAACACTGATCAGACCCAATATTATTGTATTATGAAATGGTGTGAAATGTGGAGGGAGAACACAGGGGAGAAGGAATTGAATGGAAATTAAATATCCATTGATTTGCCTCCCTCAAACTTCTGTTTTGATCTGCAATATTCCCTATATCTGATCTCTAAGAGTACACATGAAAGGATGTCTCTGGTATTGATGGGACTTTTCCAGCAAAATGCATGCATATTGCATGATACACGCATCCTGATTCAATATATACAACTACTGAGGATACACACTAGGGGTTGAACGACTTCAGATTTTTTGAAGTCGACTGTTATGGCATCAAAGTGGAGTCGACGTCGACTAGTCACTGACGTCATTCATAAAAACACAAGACATGGGATTATGTGATTTGCTTTGCAACAGGCCACAATTTGCAATTTATTAGCAGACAATTATACAGATGCTGACAGACAGCTTATGGGACTGTTTACACAGGGCCACTTCATGCGTTTTCTCAGATCGGATAGCTATCAAAACGATTCCATTTACACCTGGTCACATACATTTTTTTTTTTCGCTAAACGGATATAAATCCGATCTTCAAACAACGCGCTATATGCAGATGTAGGGGATCTACAAATTGTGATTGTGAAGACTTTTATTTTGATTTTTGACATGGGCGTCGCCATTTTGGGAGTATGACGAGTTGCACGAGGAGAGAAGAGAGAGCAGCGGTGAACTGACAGTGAATGTTAAACTCGGGTGTTTAATCTCGTTAAAAAGTTACGTCGAGATCCGAAATATACATCAGAGCTGCGTGACGTTGTCTACAAGTCTTCGTGGAGGTGAATAAGTTTGTGTAACGAGTGAAAAACGAGCTGTTGCCGTGTTTGTGTCAAGCGGGGCCTGTTAGTTTCCTAAAGTTTCAGCCGCGAAGGAGTTGAACACTCTCGCGTTTTCTTTGTTTAGACAGTTTTTTTTGTTTTGTTTCATTTTGCTCAAACGAACGTGAAACTGTGAAAACTGTCACTGATCGAGTGAAGAAGATTTGCTGTGTCGTCGGATAGAGTTAGGTATTGTTAGTCTTCTCATTGCGCCCCATCAGCTGAGATTGCGGCCTCGTCGAGTTAAGCGGCTGTCACCAGGATCGCGAGGACAATCGCAGAGGGTTTAGTGAGTGAAGAGACATTACCCTGCCTTCCGTAGGACATCATTCAGCATCTAATCCCCGAGTTGAAAGTGGTGAAGTACACTATGTTTCCTTTTCTACTGAAAACTGGTAAGCAAATACCAAATTGTTGTCTATGAGTGATCGGAACTGAACTGTTCAATCATACAGTTATCTAACCTGAAACTGTGATAAGTGAATCTGCCTGCAAAGGGATTCATGGACGGTTTTTTTCTACATATAACTGTCCATTTGAACACGTGAACTCATAAGTGGACCGAGCTTACTTTCCTTTTCTTTTTCTTGGATTCTTGAGTTGGATTTTTGGATATTTTTGAACCGAATTGGAGTGAACTTTTCTTAAGTGAACCTCTGAATCAGAGTGATCATCCAAGTGAACTTTATCTGTAACATTGAGCCAACTGAATGGATCTGTGAACTGTTTCAGTTAGGTGAATCTGTTGGAGATTGAACTGAAACCAATACAAATTTAGTGATTCTATTTCTTTCTTTATTGTTTTCTACATTTTTATTTCATTGTGATTTTACTGCATTTGAATCTGTTTGTTTATGCTTCCTGGGAAGGCAAGGGAAAGCTGAGAACTAAAATTCATGCAGCAACAATAAATGTTGTTTTTGTTATAACACTGTTATAATTTTTGGGTTATTTAGGCTATACTAAGGAGTGGGGGCGTCTGACCTATCCTGTTGGATCCGGGGACGGTGGGTTTTGTAGTTAATTAGAATTAACGTGAGTTTTCTATACACACACACACACACTTCAGGTAGCTGCCGTGCACTGAGTAAATCCTGGAGCCCACCTCGCCGCCTCTTGAGCATTACCAACCTTGCAGCACGATAGGCACAACCTACAACTCAGTAGTTGTACCCAGACCAAAAGCATTGGGTGGGGGGACACAGATCCTGTTGCTCACTCGATCTTCCTTAGGATATTGCTGAACATTTCCCCCACAAAGTGGCGGCATATTTCCCTCCGCTACATACTGGCGTCACGAACAGGATAAACTAGCGAGTATTCTAATTAAGTGTAAGTTCCTGGTCTTTGAGTCAACGCTATGGCTGAACTAGAAGAATTAAAAAGACAGTTTGACGAGATGGAAAGGAGGTTCGGTGAACAGGCGGATATGTTGATACAGGCCAGAGCCGAACAGAGAG
Organism: Siphateles boraxobius; assembly: GCF_051911475.1. NCBI lineage: Eukaryota > Metazoa > Chordata > Actinopteri > Cypriniformes > Leuciscidae > Siphateles > Siphateles boraxobius. Next base: position 18,301,338 of record NW_027508811.1, on the reverse strand, counting down.
AAGCGCTTTCACTTGCTAAAGCTGTTATCGATCAACAGGCAGTTGCTCAGAGAGTGCCATCTACCGTTTACATCCCAAGAGACCGTAAACTTCCAGAGTTCAGCGGATGCCGTTCCAAGCCTGGTGAGTCGAGTATAGAGGATTGGATAAACTCAATGAAGTCCGCCTTTAAAGTAATGAAAATTCCTGAAGAAGACAAAATTGAGTTTGTTAAGCAGTACCTCAAAGACGAAGCTAAAATGACAGTTAAGTTTATGCTTAATGGAAAAGAGAAATCAGTGGATGAGATTTTTGATGCTTTGGATCAGACTTATGGGGACAAACTTCCCATTGGCAGCAGACTGAAAGAGTTTTATGACCGCAAACAAATGCCTGGAGAAACCATCCGCTCTTACGCTTATGACTTACAGGAGAAGCTGAGCACCATCCAGAATCGTGAGCCGTCTAGAGTTTCTGATGCTGATGGCGTACTGAAAGAACAGCTGGTGTTAGGCCTCAAGGATGACTTGTTACGACGTGAGATGAAGAGAAGAATCAAAGCTGAGAAGGACCTGACATTTATTCAGCTTATGCAGGAAGCGATTACTTGGTCGGAAGAAGAGGAGGTGCAAGTTCCATGTAATTTGAGAAGCAGTACTCGTTCACGAGGTGTCGTCCAGGCTACCACTGCGACAGATAGCTCTTCAGCTCCTCTCACTCTGGAGAAGCTTCATGAAGCTATTCAACAGATAGCTGCCAGACAAGAAGAACTCTTTCAGATGGTGAACAACAACGAGAAAGTGAAACCTGTAGAAAAGGAGGGCAAAACTAAAAGTGCACCTTTAAAAGACAGTGAAGGAAGATACATCTGCTATACGTGTGGCAAGCCAGGGCACACTAGCCGACGCTGTGCTCGGAGCAGAGAGAACTCGAGTGGAGTGCAACCTCTGAAACACAAAGTAGAAATGATAAATGCAGCTGATCAAGTTACCTCGGTGTTAGAGAGTGTAGGTCCATCCGTTATCAGGAGTCACACTGCAGACTGTGATGCAGAGAATGTTTCCAAGGCCCTCTGTGAAAGTGCTTTCGGTGACTGTCTTACCATTGACTTGAGAATTGCTGGTGTTAGAACTGTTTGCCTCTTCGACACGGGGTCGGAAGTAACTACTATCACTGAGTCTCATTTTAAAGCTCACTTTGGAGACGTTGTGTTGTCATCGGCCAATTGGGTTCGACTCACCGCGGCTAATGGCTTAGACATTCCTATAATAGGTTGTTTGGAAGCTGACGTTGAGTGTATGGGGAAGACGTTGCATGGAAAGTGTGTGTTCGTAATCAGAGAGGACAATTCCAATGGAACAGAGTTGAAAGGATTACCTGGCATTGTTGGAATGAACGTGTTGAATGACCTCAAAGAGCTCTTCATGGCCACTGGAGGTATGAGGAAAATGGACCGGTATAGCCATGGTGCCAGGGAGGCAAAAGTTCAGCGAATGTTAGCTAACCTTCAGACGCAAACTGAAACTTTGAGTTGTGGAGAACAGATTGGTTTTGTGAAAGTTGCTGGGAAGCAAGCAATCACTATTCCTCCATTCAGTGAGCGTGTGTTGGAAGGTCGCTGTAGAATACCGCCGAAGGTAAACTGCGAAGTGTTGGTTGAGGCTTCATCAGAAGTTAGTCTACCAAAGAGTGTGTTGATTGCTAATGTGCTCGCCAAGACCGCTGATGGTAAAGTTCCGGTCAGAGTCTTGAATTCTAGTGAGAAAGCTGTAAAACTCATGCCGCGATGTAGGATAGCAGCACTGTGTAAGCCCCAGGAGGTGGTTCCTAAAGTACTTGTTGAGTTTGAGGAGAAAGAGGGTGCTCTGCATGTCAAGGTGGCGCAGCAACATCAGGTAAAGGTGGAGAAGAACACCACAGAGCAGTTGCCTGTTGCGGTTCACACAAACCTTGAAGATCTAACAGATACTCAGCGTGGAAAACTCCAGGACATACTGGCAAAGCACATTGACGTGTTTTCTAAGAACGAATGTGACTTCGGTTATACGACAGCTGTCACACACGACATCCCTACAGGAGATGTTCCTCCCATTAAGCAGAGGCATCGTAGAATTCCACCCCAGGTATTTCAGGAAGTGAAGAAACATGTTCGAGATCTGGTATCTCAAGGTATACTTCGAGAAAGTTGCAGTCCATGGGCTTCTCCAGCTGTAATCGTGATCAAGAAGGATGGCAGCGTGAGGTTTTGCTGTGATTACAGGAGGCTGAATAAAGTGACATGCAAGGACGCTTATCCCCTTCCACGTGTCGAGGAGTCACTTGATGCCTTGGGAAATGCGCAACTATTCTCCACACTTGATTTAACTTCAGGCTATTTCCAGGTGGCTATGAGTAAAGAGGACAGAGCAAAGACCGCTGTTACTACCCCTTTTGGTCTATTTGAATGGTCCAGGATGCCGTTCGGACTTTGCAACGCTCCTGCAACTTTTCAACGTCTGATGGGAGTGGTGCTTGGTGATCTGACGTTTGACATATTACTCATCTATCTTGATGACATTATTGTCTTTTCAAAGGACTTTGATAGCCACTGTCAAAGACTGGAAATCGTGTTCAACCGGTTGAGACAACATGGATTGAAGCTGAAACCCAGCAAGTGTTTCCTGTTGAGACCCGAAGTGAAGTTCCTAGGTCACCTAATTTCTTCCAAGGGAATACAGGTGGATGGAGAGAAAACTCAGGCATTGGAAACCTGGCCTGTACCCAAGAATGTCAGGGAGGTGAGACAAGTCCTGGGATTCATGAGTTATTACAGAAGGTTTGTTCCTGGGTTTGCTAGGTTGGCCCGACCACTACATGCTTTGGTCGGTAAAGGAGTAAAAGGGAAAACGATAGAACCTTTTAACTGGACGATTGAGTGCCAGACTGCACTCGACGAACTCAAGCAGTGTTTGATGTGTCCACCAGTCCTCGCGTACCCAGATTTCAGTCAGCCTTTCGTACTCACCACGGATGGGAGCCTGCATGGTCTTGGAGCCGTATTGAGTCAACGACAAGGAGAGGTTGAGCGTGTGATCGCATATGCGAGTCGAGGCCTTCGTGGATCAGAAAAGAACGATCGAAATTACAGTGCTTTCAAGTTAGAGATGCTTGCTCTAAAATGGGCGGTGACTGAAAAGTTTAAAGAATATTTGATCTACTCAAAGTTCTCTGTGGTCACTGATCATAACCCGTTGCGTTACCTGGAGACGGCAAATCTAGGAGCTGTTGAACAACGGTGGATGGCTCAGTTAGCAGAGTTTGATTTTGAAGTCTACTACAAGCCAGGACGACAAAACGTAAACGCTGATGCGTTGTCTAGGATCCCATCAGTTGAGGAGCCGGAGCAGGAGGATTCTGCTAAAGACTTCATTAAGATGAACTCGGAGGAAGTGCGCACATGCTTATGGCCAGTCTCCAAAAAGCAGCAGAAAGTTCAAGCATCGGTACAGGTGTCGGTGACAAGGAAAGTTCCTGGACATAGCTGGAGTGAAATAGAAGAGCAACAAAAGGTTGACCTTAGTATAGCACCTATCTATCGCGCTGTACTGACCAACAAGAATCTGAGTCCGGTCGAGCAGCGAGACACGAATGCGGAATCAAAGAAACTTGCTAGACAGTTCACACGACTCAAGCTTAAGAAAGGATTGCTGTTCCGAACTATCCTTGATCCACGAGACGGAGAAGAAATTTGTCAGTTGGTGGTTCCTGAATCTCTACGTTTCAAAGTGTATGAAAGTCAGCATGATCATTGTGGTCATTTTGGAGAAAGAAGCACAATAGAGCGTATGAGGAAAAGTTATTACTGGCCAACAATGACTAAGGATGTTCAAAGTTGGATTCATGAGTGTAAGAGATGTACTCTAGCAAAGGATGTGTTCCCTAAAATTCGAGCCCCAATGACATGCACTAACGTTTCTGCCCCTCTGGAAGTCCTTGCTATGGATTATTCTCTCTTGGAGGAATCTGTGGGAGGATATGAGAATGTCCTTGTCTTAACTGACATGTTCACTCGTTTCACGGTGGCAGTGCCAACTAGAAATCAGACTGCTCACACCACGGCAAAAGCACTGGTACAGCATTGGTTTGTTCACTACGGCTGCCCTGCACGACTCCATTCCGACCAAGGTCGATGTTTCGAAGCTAATGTCATCAAAGAGCTATGTAAAGTCTACGGAATCGGAAAGAGTCGCACAACCCCGTATCATCCACAGGGTAACTCCCAGTGCGAGCGATTTAACAGGACTATGCACGACATGCTACGGACATTACCTCCGGAAAAGAAAAGAAACTGGAAGCAGTATCTCCCTGAGTTGGTCATGGCCTATAATAGCCGAACCCACACTTCGACCGGCTATTCACCCTTCTACCTGATGTTCGGGAGGGACGCTCGTATGCCATTAGACATTCTGGGATGGAAAGACATGGAGAACAGTGAAGTTGACAATCTTGACGATTGGGTGAAAGACCATCACGACAGACTAAAGACTGCTGTGGAAGTAGCTAACCATGCAGCACAAGAGGCTTCAAGGAAGAGAAAAAGAGCCTATGATCGCAGATCGCATGGAGCACTCATGAGATCTGGTGACCGTGTTCTGTTACGGAATCATTCACATAGGGGAAGGAAAAAGATACAAGATCACTGGGAATCTTTACCTTATATTGTGGTGAAACAGAATCACGCAGACACACCAGTCTACACAATTCGTCCAGAGAAAGGGGGTCCATGTAAAGTTGTACATAGGGATCAACTCAAGCATTGCACTTTTCAGTCATCACCACTACCCTGCACATCCAGACGTAAATCTAGAGAACATGCAGAACAGGAACACACTGACTCAGAAGATCCTTATGTTCTTGCAGTCCCTGTTGTTACATTAGCATCCGACACGCATACAAACACAGGGTGTCGAGGGGAGGATGGGGATGGATTAGACACTGGTGTTAGGGACCATGACAATGAGGTGTTAGCTGATGGTTCAGTGGGTCAGTCTGTACTTGGGTCAGTAAATTCAGGTGAATCTGATGCTGAAAGTGAAAATGAAAGTATTCCTGAACCTAGACGTTCTCAACGACAGAACAAAGGTACATTGCCTGTTAGGTATAGGACTGACTATGTTTTGGAATAATTATATGCAAAACCTGAATGTTTGAGAAGTTTCTTTGAAGGTGAATGTAAATAAAAATTTCTAGTTGATTAACCTTGAATCTTTGCACTGTGGTACCAATGTTTTGCATTGTGAAGAATGTTAACCTGCTATTCTCTGTTATATATTTGTCAGGGACTGAGTTGCTGAATGGAAGTCCGATGGTATGGCAGGGTTTAGCAGGGGGGAATGTAGGGGATCTACAAATTGTGATTGTGAAGACTTTTATTTTGATTTTTGACATGGGCGTCGCCATTTTGGGAGTATGACGAGTTGCACGAGGAGAGAAGAGAGAGCAGCGGTGAACTGACAGTGAATGTTAAACTCGGGTGTTTAATCTCGTTAAAAAGTTACGTCGAGATCCGAAATATACATCAGAGCTGCGTGACGTTGTCTACAAGTCTTCGTGGAGGTGAATAAGTTTGTGTAACGAGTGAAAAACGAGCTGTTGCCGTGTTTGTGTCAAGCGGGGCCTGTTAGTTTCCTAAAGTTTCAGCCGCGAAGGAGTTGAACACTCTCGCGTTTTCTTTGTTTAGACAGTTTTTTTTGTTTTGTTTCATTTTGCTCAAACGAACGTGAAACTGTGAAAACTGTCACTGATCGAGTGAAGAAGATTTGCTGTGTCGTCGGATAGAGTTAGGTATTGTTAGTCTTCTCATTGCGCCCCATCAGCTGAGATTGCGGCCTCGTCGAGTTAAGCGGCTGTCACCAGGATCGCGAGGACAATCGCAGAGGGTTTAGTGAGTGAAGAGACATTACCCTGCCTTCCGTAGGACATCATTCAGCATCTAATCCCCGAGTTGAAAGTGGTGAAGTACACTATGTTTCCTTTTCTACTGAAAACTGGTAAGCAAATACCAAATTGTTGTCTATGAGTGATCGGAACTGAACTGTTCAATCATACAGTTATCTAACCTGAAACTGTGATAAGTGAATCTGCCTGCAAAGGGATTCATGGACGGTTTTTTTCTACATATAACTGTCCATTTGAACACGTGAACTCATAAGTGGACCGAGCTTACTTTCCTTTTCTTTTTCTTGGATTCTTGAGTTGGATTTTTGGATATTTTTGAACCGAATTGGAGTGAACTTTTCTTAAGTGAACCTCTGAATCAGAGTGATCATCCAAGTGAACTTTATCTGTAACATTGAGCCAACTGAATGGATCTGTGAACTGTTTCAGTTAGGTGAATCTGTTGGAGATTGAACTGAAACCAATACAAATTTAGTGATTCTATTTCTTTCTTTATTGTTTTCTACATTTTTATTTCATTGTGATTTTACTGCATTTGAATCTGTTTGTTTATGCTTCCTGGGAAGGCAAGGGAAAGCTGAGAACTAAAATTCATGCAGCAACAATAAATGTTGTTTTTGTTATAACACTGTTATAATTTTTGGGTTATTTAGGCTATACTAAGGAGTGGGGGCGTCTGACCTATCCTGTTGGATCCGGGGACGGTGGGTTTTGTAGTTAATTAGAATTAACGTGAGTTTTCTATACACACACACACACACTTCAGGTAGCTGCCGTGCACTGAGTAAATCCTGGAGCCCACCTCGCCGCCTCTTGAGCATTACCAACCTTGCAGCACGATAGGCACAACCTACAACTCAGTAGTTGTACCCAGACCAAAAGCATTGGGTGGGGGGACACAGATCCTGTTGCTCACTCGATCTTCCTTAGGATATTGCTGAACATTTCCCCCACAAAGTGGCGGCATATTTCCCTCCGCTACACAGATTTAACGGAGTTCACCTTTCCGAAAGCAACAGTAGGCTATAATGAGCTGCATTTTATTGATCATCAGCTAATTTTAAAATCAAAGACCGCAAAAGCACTGGTAAGATAATTTTGTTTCTTTACTTAACGAAGATGATTGTGTGTTAAGCGTCTGCGACTTTAACTTTGATTTGCGATAGTTTGCACAATGGCTTGATGAATAGATGCTCGAGCTGCTCATCTGCGGTTATGCGTGTTGCCATAGCTTCGTCATAATGAATAAAACATGACATATAGCCTATAACACTCTAATTTACAATGTGGTTTCAACAACCAGATGCATTTACACTTGTCCAGTTTCGTCTGTAAAGCGGCCCAGACCTCCTCCTGAAGTGGTTTGAGCGATCGGATTTAAATCCGTCTCGAATGCGTTTCGGAGGACATTTACACCTGGTCTTTTCATGATCGGACAGCTATCAGACCACAGAAACACATGAAGTGGCCTGGTGTTAACAGCTCGCTGTTTAAATCATTTAGGATGAAAAGAAAAAAGCAAAGGGAAAAAAAAGCTATAAATTCACATCTGTGCGTTAGTGATGCGCAGATCCAAGTAGGCCATACAAAATATTATTCCAATTAATTGCGGGCGAATTAGAGATAAATCATTAATATGTTTAAATAAATATATGAAAAAAATAATGTTTTAATGATTTTAATGAAGAGACTGAATTTTTTGAATTTAAAACAATGAGCGTGCGTCATACTTTTACTTTAGTTTTCAACAATATCTAGTGTTGTAAACCTTGTTCTTCTTAAGTGTAGGAGACTTAGAAGCGAAAAACCAGGAGACGTTGGGATTGTATCTTTTAAGCAGGATTGTTTAGTTGCTGTAGTCTGCTTCGTCCAAAATCTTACCCAAGTCTGACTAAAGGAAACTTCCCTTGCAATTTATAAACATTTTAGGGGCAGGGCTTAACATTGTGATGAACAAAGCATGTAAATGATGTATACCGGTTTAGGAACCGGCCCTATACATGGAGTGTTACCAATTCCAATCCAATCAGCATAACTATTCAAACAGTGAGACTACCAAAGTTTCAGTAATCTGCTTACAAAAGAGAGAAACAGGAATAGCCGGTTAGATAGAGAGAGCAGAATTCTGCCAGATACAGAACAAGATTTGCCACACTCTCTTGCTGGAAAACTGATTCGCAGCAAATATCATCATCATCATAACCTTAAACGCTGAATTCAGTATACGAAACTGTCTCAGTTTATTGTATTGGAACCTAAATGAAAACATTATAATACATTTGTAACACTACACTAGTGTTAAGTTAGTAAAGTATTTCCACATACTTTATGTACCAAAGCTGTCGCTGCAATGACCCTCTGGGCTCTTCATCTGTTGTCGTCTGCAAGGCGGCAATGTTGTTAGTATCAAAATTAGCGCAATCGTAGTGTCACACGATTTACGCGACTAGTCGAAGTCAAGCTTAAAGCGTCACGGCATTGCATTAAGGTCGACTAGTCGGTTCAACCCCTAACACACACTAAAAGGTGTTTGTCCATGTGAGTTAGAAAGGATAAAACACTTTTGAGGTTTGATGTCCTTGATATTGGCATCATGGTAGAGTAGAAGGAGTTTCGAAGACCTCACAATCTTCATTATAGTTTTTATGGCACTCAACAGCTTTCTCTTCATTCCCTGCTCTTTCTTTTGCCTCTTTAGTTTAATCAGGCTGCGGTTTCCCTGACTGACCCCAGCTGCCTTGCTCACTGTGGGATGTCGTTTGCTGGGCACGAGGGGTTCTGTATAAAAGAAGCTGATGTCATTTCTCTCTTGACCTCTAATTTAGAGGATGTTTGGGGTCTCGTCTCAGAGGAGAGGCTTGGTCGAACTCAAAGCTTTGGCACTCTGTGAAACGTACGTGCACAGATTTAAAACAATCAGCCCCACCAGCAAGGTTTGCACTAACTTTTCAGAAGCGCCAAACCCACTCTTTTCGGTGCGAGATGGAAAGGAAGACAGACTTTCACGATTTGTCCCTAAATGATCCCTTCTGCTTGCTGTAATTGCAGCCTCTTATCTTCAAAGCAGACCTTTGAATGCCCTTCAGTTTGGGTGGATTCCAATAGTCCACTTATAGCAAACCTAAGTCCTTTCTTTGGCCACAGAAAGGTTTGGCTTTGAACCTGGAGAGTCACGACTCTGTGTTTAGAAAACATTTAGACCCACTTCTAGGTGACTGATATCAATGTGTCAGAAAATCTAAAATATATTTCTACTTTTAATTTAGCTGAACAAGGAGTTAAGCTGAGAGATAATAATAGTCCCAGAGGTCAGTGTGGATCTCATTTAGAATCCTTTCTGTGATTATTTTACACAAAAAGAGTTTTTTCCCCCCCTGTTTGGTGTAACAATGCAGCACATACAGTATATCAAGAGCTCGACATTAAGCCTTTTCATGTCATTTCTGTCATTTACTTGTCATAGTAAAAAAGTTGCTTGTCCAGATTTTTGTGTGTGTGTTGTAAATATAATTTATTCTGAACCAATATTCTCATCAGTGTTTAATCAGCTTTGATATATTTAAATCTGCATATTGTAATATATGCACCTTTAAAGGCCCCCCCCATCTTATTAAATGTATGCTTCATCTATTAAATGTATGCTACAAAGAAGAAACGTTGGAAAGAATGATACTTTTAAACATAACACTAAACCGCCAGTATGTGGCAGTAGGCGACTGTCTTAATGAGCAAGTCATTGAGTCATTCATTTAAACGATTCAGTCAAACAACTGATTAATTCAAGAATGAGACAGATATTTATGGATGGGTCATTGAATCTTCGAACTATCTGATTCATTCAAAATGCTGAATTATTCAATAATAAAAACACGGTTGAGTGTTCCTGTGAGAAGTATTATGGTTCTACTGTGATCTTTGTTTGGAACTATTTTCGCTGCTGAAATGGAACAAAATCATTCAATATTGCATCTAAAATGTAAGTGACTTAATTTGAACTGTTTATTGAACTGTTGTATGAAATCAATGTCACGTTTTCAATCTTGATTGTATTCAGGAAAACAGCACTCGTGTGTTGTTAGCTGAGTTTCTCCTGCGCGAGCCTCAACAGCACAACCTTGTTACCGTCAGTAATACATTTATTATCCACTATCAATCACAACTTACTATAAATGTAATAAAATAAGAATCATTCTCTCGTTTTAGTGACTCCCAAGTTATTTTTTGTTATTGATTTTCTAATCAGGCTACTTGTCCGGTCGGGCAAGTTAAATTCTCTTTTACCTGTCCTTCAAAAAATCCCCTTGTACCGGACAAGCGCATATAAAATGAATTATCGGATGAGTGAAGGGAAACATCTGATAATGTTTGATGATAAGTTATGTTTGACATTTTAAAGAGTTTTTGTTATTTTGAGATTTCGATCGTTACCATTGTCCATTTACCAAAATCTAAATGGCGCAGGCTGATAGGTCTTTAACTCATTTGGTAGCGATCAGATCATTATCTACTATAGCACAGATGATTGGTTGCTGTTGCATCAGCGGCCAATGAGCTGCGGCTCAACATTGAAACAAATGTGTGTTGCTGTTAGCTGTATGCAGCGCGCTTTCAGGAACCCTCCACCTTCCCCAGCTCCACCTGTATAGATCTGATATGGGTTAAAACGTGTGTACTGTACATGTACAGCAGCAGTAGCATGTCTTACATGCTCACAGCAATGTCTGTGAATGTATTGGCTGTAGCAAGTGCACTTGCTCTGCAGCAGCAGCAGCAGCAGTGTAGCAGATCTTTTTCGCCAAGACCAAATACATTAACATTGCCATATCCATTACCATGCCAATCTCTATCACTGGCAAAACTACATGTACTAATACTATGAAGCATGTAGCTTTGTTCAATGAGCAATAGCTTTGCTAATGCCAGTGCAGTAACAAGTTTGTTTCTACTTGTGTTGTGCTAGCAGCACATAGTTTTTAATTGTACAACATAACTGTCAAATACAAAAAGGTCATTTCTGTTCACTCCAAATCACACACATTTTAGTGTAAACTTAAAATAAAAAGGAATATTTCACAAAAAATATTAAATTCATTGTGTCATAAACTAAATAATTTAGGAGATCTAATGATTTATTCAGGTAGATTCCATAAAAAAAAATCAAGCATTAAACACTACTAAAAAATTCATGTGTAATATTGGTACCATCATTTTTTAGTAGATAGCACATTTTTACAGTGAACCAATGGAAAAGATTTACGTCAGTTTACATGCATTATAAATGTTTTGTCTTTAGCATAATCTCTCAAAAGTGCACATGATACATTCTGGATGGGCTGTTTACTGGGCTTTGGAAATGTTGATTCTTACAGAAGTCGTTGGAAATGTGTTTAAACATGTATGCGTTGTTTTCTGTGGAGTCACTCATGACTGGGTATTTAAGTTTTCAGTATTTCAGAGTTTCAGTTCTGCTCCAGCTTTAAGGTTCCTCTGTACTTTCAGAGTATGTACTGAATTTGATTGAAAAAAATAACTTCTCGACAGTGTTCGGTATACAGTACACTGCCATTGAAAAGTTTGAGGTTGGTAAGGTTTTTTTGTTTGCACACCAAGACGGCATTATTTTATTTTGAAAAAAATACAGTAAAAAAGTTATATTGTGAAATAGTATTACAATTTAAAATAACTTCTATTTTAATATTTTATTACTGTGATGGTAAAGGTGAATTTACTCACACGATCCTTCATAAATCATTCTAATATGCTGATTTGGTGCTCAAAAACACTTCTTATTATTATATATGTTAAAAACAGTTCCCCTTCAGGGACTACCGCTGCGTGAAATCGCAGTGGGAACGCCCTCAGCGTGACGCGTCTGAAGCATGAATGAAATCAGTCAATGGAGAGAATGAGCGTACGGCGAGTGACGTCATCGACCAGGAAGCTATAAATATCCCCTGAGTACACAATACGCCAGCTTTTAGTTACTTCAGCAGCTCTGTGTGTGTCTGAATCTGTCGATTGTGTTTGTCTGTTTTGTCAGGAGTTTTCACTATATATATTTTATATAAAAAAAACAATATGAGCGAGCAGTATAAGAAGTGTGTTCCCCCCTGTACTCGGTACATCACGGGTGGGGATTCACACGAGCTAAGTGTGGCTTGTTTGGGAGTGCAGCAATGCCCAGTCGGCTCTCGAGGGAGTCGATTGTCAGCATTGCGAGCGTTTTCCCTTGAGAACTCTGCGCTCGCGGCGATCGCTCTTCGAGGAGAGTGATTTGCTGCGAGCTCCCCGAGGCTCGGGTCCCGCTTCTGTTGAGGCAGAGCGGCGGCGCTTGTCTTGGGGCTCGCAGATGGATCTCGCTGGCGACGTTGAGACGGGCTCCGCCCTATCTCAGCTATCTCCGACGAGATCTAGTGCCTCTCACCCGGCTCTGGAAGCACGCGCTGCGGCGGTTACTTCTGCCCGGGTGGAGGCACATGATGATGTTGAATTGAGATTTTCCAGTTCTGAGGAGCTGGATGTCGAAAGGTTATTATCAGAGAAAACTAGTTTATCACATTATACTGCAAATGAAGAAGGTTTGATGGATGTATTATCTCGGGCTGTTGAAAAGCTAAAAAAAATAAAATAAATAACAGTATCGAGTGGCCAGCTGATAGACAGGTTTCTAGAATTAAAAGCAATCTAGATGATAGATTTCTGTCTGCACGACCTCAACCTTCTAGCCGGTGCTTACCGTTCTTCCCAGATCTTCATGCTGAGGTTTCAAAGACCTGGGTTAGACCGGTTTCAAGCAGAATTTACACAAATCAGTCCAATGCTTATGGTAACATTGTTGGTGCTAAATCTGCTGGTTATGTGACGATACTGCAGGCGGAGGAGACGCTTGCGAGCTATCTATCTCCTGCTTCATCGTCTTCACTTAAAGCACCGGCTCTTCCACCAAAAAATAAATAAATAAATAAATAAATATATTATATACCTCTGTGCTGGTGGGGAAGGCTTACTCGGTGGCTCGGCAGGCGGCTGCATGTTTGCATACGATGACTTTTATGCAGGCTTTTCAGGCCGACCTGCTCAAAGGAAATCTGAGGGGGGTCCCCGCCGAGAGAGACTTGCGTTCACCTCCCTTAAGGGTGCCCTGTCTCTCCCGGCGCCCTCAGGGGCCCGTCCTACTAACCCTGCCGAAACAGGGCGTAGAAGGGTCTGGCGAGTGCTTTCCCGAGGGACGCTCGCCGCCTCTAAGGAGGGTTCTAGTGTGTTCAGACCAGTCGTTCCCTGCCGGTGCGCCGTTACAGGGCACTGTGTCTGTCACGCAGAATGTTCAACCAGAGCAAAGTCTTTCGTCGAGTTCGTCTTCAAAAAGAGCACAGCAGAAGCGGAGTGTCACGTCTCGTGCCCCCCTGCAGAGAAACTGGAGGGATGAGGCGGGGTGCTCTCCGGCGCGGCCTTCTCGGGGCAGGACTGATCTGAGGACAGTCATTGTCGCCAGAAAGGCCGCGTCGAAAAAGTCCTGACGGGCTGAACGTCAGGACTCTGAGGGTGGTCCCCATCAGGAAAAACTTGAGTTCACCGCACAAAAACACGGTGCCCTGTCTTTCTCGATGCCCTCAGGGGTCTGTTCTACTAACCCTGCCTATACAGGGCGTAGAGAGACTCGGCGAGCGATTTCCCGAGGGACGCTCGCCCCCTCCAAGGAGGGTTGTGGAGTGCTCAGACCAGCTGTTTCCTGCCAGTATGTTAAAGGGCGCTGTGTCTGTCACTCGGGATGTTCATCCGGATGCCAGCCTCGAGAGGCTGGTTCCCTTAGTAGAGTTCCTGGCGGAATGGGTCCCCCACCCAGCAGGGAGTTAGGATACTACTTCATCGAAAAAAAAAAAAAATCCTGACGTGCTGAACGTCAGGGTTCTGAGGGTGGTCCCTATCGTGAAAGACCTGAGTTCACTGCACAAGAACACGGTGCCCTGTCTTTTCCGATGCCCTCAGTGGTCTGCTCTACTAACCTTGCCTTCACAGGGCGTAGAGAGACTCGGCGAGCGATTTCCCGAGGGACGCTCGCCCCCTCCGAGGAGGGTTGTGGAGTGTCCAGACCAGCTGTTCCCTGCCAGTACGTTACAGGGCGCTGTGTCTGTCACTGGGGATGGTCAAATCAGATCCGAGGACTGGTTTGTCATGATAGATCTAAAGGACGTTTACTTCCATGTATCTATCCTCCCTCAACACAGGAAGTTCCTGAGGTTTGCTTTCGGGGGCGAAGCGTACCAATATCGGGTTCTTCCGTTCGGCCTAGCACTGTCACCCCGAACATTCACGAAGTGTACGGATGCTGCTATAGCCCCGCTGAGGTTACAGGGCATCCGCTTTCTGTACTACATAGACGATTGCTTGATTCTAGCTCAATCGGAACAACAGGCGGTTCGGCACCGAGATGTCGTTCTTGCTCATATCAAGTGACTGGGGCTGAGGCTCAACGCCAAAAAGAGTGTTCTTTCTCCATTACAGAGAACCACTTTTCTAGGTGTAGTGTGGGATTCAACGACGATGCAGGCACGATTGTCACCTGCTCGTATTGCTTTGATTCTCGCTGCAGTAGATCAGGTCAAGCTAGGCCAGTCATCCACTGTAAAACAGTTCCAGAGACTGCTAGGTCTCATGGCAGCTGCGTCCAACGTGATACCTCTTGGCCTCTTGCACATGAGACTGTTACAGTGGTGGCTCAGGACCAAGGGATTCTCCCCGAGGGGAAATCCGCTTCGCATGATCGTGAGTTTGCGACGGTGTCATCACGCCCTGATCATGTGGAAAGATCCTTGGTTTCTGTCCCAAGGCCCTGTGTTAGGAGCTCCTTGTCGTCGCGTTATGCTAATGACAGATGCCTCTCTCACGGGTGGGCTCAGGGTCTGTGGGAGGACCATCATCGTCTGTGGCACTTAAACTGCCTAGAGATGTTGGCGGTGTTTCAGGCTCTGAAACACTTCCTCCCAGACCTAAGGGGCCACCATGTTCTTGTCCAGACAGACAACACATCGGTGGTTTCTTATATCAACCATCAGGGGGGTTTGCGTTCTCGCCCGCTTTACAAACTGGCACGTCAGATCCTTCTATGGTCCCAGGGGAAAATTCTTTCTCTGAGAGCTTTTATCTCCCGGGGTATTTAAATCAGGGGGCAGACATCCTGTTAAGACAGGGGCCGAGGCCCGGGGAATGGAGTCTTCACCCCGAGGTGGTGGAACTCCTATGGAAACATTTCGGTCTTGCCGAGGTAGACCTATTTGCTTCTCGAGAAACATCACACTGCCCGCTGTGGTTCTCTCTCAGCCATCCAGCCCCGCTGGGGTTGGATGCGATGGTACATCCGTGGCCGAGGTCACGCTTGTACGCTTTTCCCCCGATCGCTCTGCTCCCAGGAGTTCTGGAGAGGGTTCGCCGGGACGGGCTCAGTCTCCTGCTAATAGCCCCGTTCTGGTCGGCCCGGGTATGGTTTGCGGACCTAGTGTCTCTCCTCAACGGCTCTCCCCTAGAGATACCGATCAGGAGAGATCTGCTCTCTCAGGCGAGTGGGTCGATCCTTCACCCCCGTCTAGAGCTATGGAGGCTGTGGGCTTGGCCTCTGAGGGGGCCCAGCTCATAGATTCTGGTCTCTCGGCTGAGGTCGTTGAGACCATCCTCCGATCCAGAGCTCCCTCCACGAGGAAGTTATATGCCGCGAGGTGCAAACTTTTCACCTCTTGGTGTGGAGAGCGCCAGCAGGACCCAGTTGACTGCCCGGTTGGTACAGTCCTGGATTTCCTGCAGGACCGTCTCTCCACAGGGTTATCCCACTCCACACTGAATGTGTATGTGGCGGCCTTAGCTGCTTACCACACCCCTTCAAGTGGAGGTTCCCTCGGGAAACACCCGCTTATTTCTCGCTTCCTTCGTGTCACCTTGAGGCTGAGGCCTGCAGTTCGCACAAGGGTACCAGCTTGGGATCTGGCCGTCATCTTAGAAGGTCTCTCCCTTGCTCCTTTCGAGCCCATCGAGGAAGTTTCGGAAAAGTTTCTTACTCTAAAGACTATCCTTCTTCTCGCTATCTCATCTCTAAAAAGAATTGGAGATATTCAAGCACTTTCGGTGGCTCCCTCATGCCTGGAATTTGCTCCTGGTTGGTTAAGGCCTTTCTCTTTCCGAGACCAGGTTATGTTCATAAGGTTCCAACTGTTTCAGTTAGACCTATAGTTCTGCAGGTTTTCTGTCCTCCGCCTTTTCTGACGTCAGACCAGGAGAAAATTAATTTGCTGTGCCCAGTTTGGGTTTTGATGCTTACGTCCACAGAGCTGCCCTGTGGAGGAGATCGGAACAACTGTTCGTCTGTTTGGGTCACCTAAGAAAGGGTGTCCTGCATCTAGAAAAAGGATGAGCAAGTGGGTGGTCGAGGCCATCCCACTTGCTTATGGTTCGGCCCATCAGCCTTCACCTTTGGCTGTAAGGGCTCATTCCACCCGGAGTATGGCTGCTTCTACAGCTCTTCTTTCAGGAGCTTCTCTTCAGGACGTTTGTGATGTGGCAGGCTGGTCCTCACCGCACACTTTCGTTAGATTTTATTCCCTCGATCTTAGCTCCACTCCCGGGGCTCAGGTTCTCTGGTCGGTTTGTGTCTCCTAATGACACACGACGGGGGTTTGGTCGTATGGGGATGTGGGTATTGCGTTCCCACTGCGATTTCACGCAGCGGTAGTCCCTGAAGGGGAACGTCCCGGGTTACGTATGTAACCCTAGTTCCCCGAAGGGACGGACGCTGCGTGTCCTGCCATACTCTCGGCATCCCCTTGGGTCGCTGCTTCAGTAACTTTTAAGCTGGCGTATTGTGTACTCAGGGGATATTTATAGCTTCCTGGTCGATGACGTCACTCGCCGTACGCTCATTCTCTCCATTGACTGATTTCATTCATGCTTCAGACGCGTCACGCTGAGGGCGTTCCCACTGCGATTTCACGCAGCGTCCGTCCCTTCGGGGAACTAGGGTTACATACGTAACCCGGGACGTTGTACTGCTTAATATTTTTGTGGAAACCATGGTACATCGTGAATAGAAAACTCATTTATTTAAAATAATCTTTTTGCAACCATGTAAAAGTCTTTACTGTCACCTTTGACTATTTTAATGCATTCTTGCTGATTTTTTTTAAAAACTTACTGAAAGTAAGTTTTTACTTTCTTTTACTTTCTGAAACTTACTGAAAGCCCGCAAATTAGTTCAAATCTCCCAGAATCTAGAGCGAGCGAGCGAGAGCTCACACATACTGTGCTTCAAACCGTGCAGCGCGCGCACGTCAGAGAGGGAGAGAACCCTTGCGCATGCGTAGTAAAGTATAACCTGTGGGGGAAAAGGCGTTTTAAACCTTATTTTGGGGCAAAGTCATCAAACTTTTTCAGCGATTTTTATCATATTTTACTGCTGTTTCTATACATGCAGTTTTTATGTCCCGGTGACCAGTGAATGTGCAGTTCTGACTCTCTGCCCATTCATTTAGATAGGAGCCTGGTCTTGTTAGTCCGAAATAGCTGCCCGGAGGCGTTGCCAAGATGGCGGCCGAGTGGCATGACTTGCCTAAAAGGACTTTGTTTATAGTCCTTGAAGATCATTTTGGGGATTGTTTCAGACATACAGTATAGAATTTCCCTCAGCTCTACTCTAAATAACAGGAGAGAAAGAAATGGCTAAAACCTCAGAGGGAAGAACATAATAACGAAGGAGAAATGAGAACCAGGGAGTCAAATGTTGTGGATTTATGACACCACATCTTGCTAGAGAAAGGCAAAAGAAGACAAACAAATAGCACCGGTCCTAACTGTTGACTCATAACCTTTAAACTCATTAGACACATGATTGATGGCAGACTGCAATGTAATTAGGTGAAAAGATTGAGATTTCAACGACATGCCAACATTCAGAGAATGGAATGGGGATGAATGGGAGAAAACATTTTTAGGGAGAATTTCTCCCCTCTATCACAGCAAACTACTGTCACGAAAAGGTCAAGAATTTGATGTCTGTTTTAACTGCCAGCACCCATGGCACATTTTCACTCTTTCTCATTTCTCCTTCCTGCTTCTTCACTCTTGCAGTAAGTACAGTTTTTTTGTTTACTTAATCTCGGGGCGCTGAGAGACTAATGCATGTTTTCAGCAGCACAGCAGAGAATACCATGAATTAAACCCTGGAACGAACTTCTTAAAGAGGTGGAGTGTTGATGCGAAAATAACCACCCAGACAACAGCCGGGCGGCAGAGGAGTGTGCAGCGAATATTGAAACTAGATTAAAGCATTTCCCTCAATTTCCCTGATTATCTTTTAGTCCTGCCACTCCAAGAGCCATTCTGCACCCATTTTTGATCAGCCTTGGTTTACCCGGTAATGTGGTGTTTTAAGTCTATTCACACAATCCATCATTATGTAAGATGCACAGCAATGATTGGGAATGATTGTGATTAAATGCTTCAGACCTGCACTTAGCACAGATTGATCAAAGCATGAATTATGCCTTTAGAACTGAGAGCGGAAAACAAGGTCAGAGACAGGGCGGATGTTCACTGGTGTACTAGATTCAGTGGAGTTACTCCAAGTCACATTTAAAAGAAAAAAATTGCGTGTTCATGATCAAATTGCATGTACAAGCTTATATGAATATATCTGTCTTCACAGCTAGGGTAAGCATCCGTGCAGGTTGCCTGAAGTCAGAGGTTTGGCGTTCACAGTTGATGAAATTGAGTATGGAGCATATGGTAGGGGTTGATATTTGTACTAATGTAGCATGTCATATTTTTTTTTTCATCTAAGTAGATGAGTTAAAGCTGCTCTATACCACATAAAAAGCCGTGTGGCAGCTCTGTCCACCTCAGACACTTGTATCGAAGGAGTTCTGATGCTGCTTTGATTCTGTGTAAATAAAATGAAGCAGTTCAATGCAGAACTGAAACAGTTTTGTTAAAAGGAGTGGTGAAAAATTCCTCCTGACCACGGTGATCCGCAATTCCATAAATTTGGTGGAGGTTATTGCTCCCGATGCAGGGCCAACATGTTATTAAAGTCAAAGGTTCACATAGTTTTTCTGAATAAGCACATACAGTGCATTGTTTTTTTGACAAAGCAGAATTAATTTGTCTATTGTTGTGACTGAGATGGGGAACAGATTAGTGCAAAAAATCTATTTGTGCAAAAATCTATACTACTGGTCAAAAGATTTGTGTTAGTAAAATTGAATGTTTTTAAAAGAAGTCTCATATCTTAACTAAGACTGCAATTATTTGATCAAAATCCAATGAAGATAGTAATATAGCTAAACATTATTACAAATAATACTGTTACAATTTAAAATAATTGCTATAGTTTTATTTAATTTTTTTGCAGTTTTATTTATGTTTTATTTATTTCATGTTTTCACTGGCACCTTTGGTTAATTCAATGTATCCTTGGTGAATACAAATATTAATTTTTTTAAAGAAAAACGGTTGAATGTTACAGTCATGGTCAGAATGAATGGCACCCCTGGTAAATATGATCAAAACTGGCTGTAAAGAATAAATCTGCATCGTTTATACTTTTGATCTTTCATTCCAAAAATTGCCAAAAATCTAACCCTTTATTGAAGTAAAAGAATTGAAAGTGGGGGGTAAATCACATTATGAAATAAATGTTTTTCTCCAAAACACGTTGGCCACAATTATTGGTACCCCTAGAATTTTTTACGAGTAAAATATCTCTGAAGTATATTCCCATTAATGTTTACCTTTTTTAGCACACCAGGGTGACAATAACATGAAACTGTCTAGCTATGACTTCTTGTTTCACAGGAGTTTAAATATGAGGAAACACAAAGGCCAAATCCCCTTATTCATCCATCCATCACAATGAGTAAAACCAAAGAATATAGTTCTGGTGTGCATCTAAAGATTGTTGAGAATCACAAAATAGAAAGTGGCTCTAAGAAAATAGCTAAAGATTAGAAAATCCCCATTTTGACCATCAGGGCAATAACTAAGAAGTTACAATCAACTAAAGATGTTATGAATCTGCCAGGAAGAGGATGTGTATCTATATTGCCTTAATGCACGGTGAGGAGGAGAGTTTGAGTGGCCAGAGACTCTTCAAGGATCACAGATGGAGAATAGCAGAGATTACTTGAGTCATGGGGTCAGAAAGCCAATTTAAAAAAAAAATTCAAACAACCCCTACATCACCACATGTTGTTTGGGAGGGTTTCAAGAAAAATCCTCCTCGCTCGTCCAAAAAAAAACTCCAGCAAATTCAGTTGTCAGAATGACTGGAACTTTTAACGGCACAGGGTTCTGTGGTCAGATGAAACTAAAAAAATAGCTTTTTGGCAGCAAACACGCTAGATGGGTTTGGTGCACACAAGGATAAAAAGTACCCCATGTGTACAATTTAATGTACCGCTGGATCTTTAATGTTGTGGGCATATTTTTCTGCTGGAGGTCCTGGACTTCTTGTTCAGATACATGGCATCGTGGATTCTATCAAATATCAACAGATAAAAAATCAAAACCTGACGGCTTCTGCTAGAAATCTTATAATGGGCCATGTTTGGATCTTCCACCTGGACAACAATCCAAAACAAATATCAAAATCAACACAAAAATGTGTTACAGAGCACAAAATGAAGCTTCTGCCATGACCGTCCCAGTTCCCTGACCTGATGAGTTGAGTTGAGTGAACTGAAGAGGAGAAGCACCAACATAGATCTGGGAATCTACAGGATCTGGAGAGATTCTGTATGGAGGAATGGTCTCTGATCTCCTGTCAGGTGTTCTCCAAACTCATCAGACATTATAGGAGAAAACTCAGAAATGTTATCTTAAAAAAAGGAGATTGCAAAAAGTATTGAATAAAAGGGTTACAATAATTGTGGCCAACGTGTTTTGGAGAAAAACATTTATTTCATAATGTGATTTCCCCTCCACTTTCAATTCTTTTACTTCAATGAAAGGTTAGATTTTTGGCAATTTTTTTAATGAAAGATCAAAAGGATAAACGATGCAGATTTATTTTTTACAGCCAGTTTTGATCATATTTACCAGGGGTGCCATTAATTCTGACCATGACTGTATATGCTGGCAGAAATTGACCCCCACCATGTCTACGACAGATCATATATTTGATATAATGTGTAACTATATTTTCATCAATTTTATGTTTCTATATCCATCATTTTGCATTTAAAACTTTATTTATGATTTATTTATGCTGCATTAAACAGTCAGCTTTACAGGTTAACGGCAGCCTTAGTTCCCTTTCGTTGTCACTCCGAGTTACGTCGGATGACGACGAATGGGGTTTCGCTTAGAAAGCCTATCAACTTCGAGTATTACAAAACGAGCCAATGGCAAAGAAATGCCATGGGTCTGCGGAATTTGCATGGCGTAACTCCGCCCCACCTCGTGGGTATAAAAGGAGGAAGCCGGCAACATGCAGATATGTTTTCGCTTCGGAGCCAAATGTATTCTTCTCTCCACAAGCCATCTCTGAATTGTCAGCTTCACAAACGAGTACCTCGAGTGTTGGTGTGACGGCGATCTACGGCGAGAGCGTGCTTCCTGCTGATCTGTTGCAGTGGTCTGCCAGTCGGTGCGTTTCTCCCCGGGTGCTTCAACACTTGAGTTTTCTCTCACTAAAAGAGCTTACACGTGGCACGTCTTTTTAAAGATGTCTCGCCCGTGTACTTCTGTATGCAGCAGATTGGTATCGGACTCTGATGGGCACGAGCGTTGCATAGTATGTTTTGGGCATTGATCATGCTAGAGCAGCGCTCGTGGATGACTCATGTTCTCTCTGTGGGAACATGACCATCGCGTCATTACGGTCGAGACTCCGTGAACTCGCAAGAGTGAAAGTCCCCTCATCCACCCCCCGTCCTGTGGCTGGTGGCCAGGGTGACCTGAGGGTTACGGTCTGGAACAAGGCGCCGACTATGTGTCCGCGAGCCCAGCCCCCCTCTTCAATGACGGTGCCCGCTAGTGAACTGCTGATTCCCGCGGGTCTACCCTCTGGTGGCCCGCGTGTTTCAGTTGAAGCTACAGAGGAAGATGCCATGTCTGTTGCAGCATCACTAGGTGGGTTTGAGTCTTCTGGAAGTGAGGGCTCGGCATAGCTGCCACCTTCCGGTGTGCATACGGCTGTGCTCGAGTCTGATCCGGAGATGACGGCCATGCTTTCCCGGGCAGCCGCGAGCATCGGACTTGAGTGGAGGCCTCCACCCTGTCCCGAGCGCTCGCGGCTGGACGATTGGTTTTTGGGTAAGGCCGCCTACCCTCGTCCTCGGCAAACCCCAATACCTTTCTTCCCGGATGTGCATGATGAGATCTCGAAGTCCTGGAAGACCCCCCTATCTTCTCGGGACCGCTCGCTGGTCTCATACGCCTTTCCTCCCCTCGATGAGGCAGCTGCCCGTGGGTACACTGGGCTTCCCCCGGTTGAACGCTCTGTTGCCATGCAACTATGTCCTCAGAGTGCTTCTTCTCGGGCGAGCCTAAGCAACCATCCAAAGCCTGTAGATTTTCGTCGACCCTGGTGGCGAAGTCTTACAGAGCGGCGGGACAGGCAGCTGCTTCACTGCATGCTATGGCCACTCTGCAGGTCTACCAGGCCAGGTGCTCAGAGACATGCACGAGGGTAGGATAAACCCAGGGCTCTTTGATGAGCTGCGCGCCGCGACCGACCTTGCTCTCCGGGCGACGAAGGTTACCGCGCGCTCCCTGGGTTTGGTGATGTCCACAGCTGTGATCCAGGAGAGACATCTGTGGCTGAACCTGGCTGACATGCGGGACGCCGAGCGGACCCGTCTGCTTAACGCCCCCTTGTCCCAGGCCGGCCTCTTCGGCGGTGCAGTTGAAGACTTTGCCCAACAGTTTTCAACTGCCCAGACACAGACCGAGGCCATCAGACACACCCTGCCCCGCCGGCCCGCTGCTGCCTCCACCCAGCCGGCCGGGCAGACGCCTCGACCTGTTTGCCGCCGAGGGCGCACTCCTGCGGCTCCCGCCCCACCCACCCGGACCACGCAGCAGTCTCCACCCGGGGCCGGTCGCAGAGGAAGCCGTAAGAAGGCACCACAGCCCTCTCCTGCCCTGCCCCCCGCTAAACGCCGGGCCAAGCGGCGCTCCTGAGACGGGCTGCTCAGGGATGATGGTTGTTTCTCAGGAGGTGGTAGCAGGACCACTCATTCCCCCGGTGGAGGGCCGGGGGAGAATCTTTTGTTCTGCACTCCCCGCTGCTCACCCACGGGTGGGCAGCACCCTAATGTGGTTAAAAAACAGAAACAATCCCCTCTTCCCTGAGCTCACAGAGTTCTCGGGCGACACAGAGCGCCGCCCACAAGCCGTGCTCTCCTCGCCCCCCTCTGTCCCAGAGGCGGTTGACACGGCGTGCCGTCCACGGACCGCTTCGCCCCTGTCTCCCTCTGTCGCCAGACCCCTGGCAGAGCAGGCCCCCGCGGGACGACCAGCCTGGTCCTCCCCTGGCCCCCTCTGCCATGGCGCGGTTGCTAACTGTGCCCCCACACCGGGCCGCTATGCCGTCCACGTCTGGGCCAGTTACTCCGCTTCGCTGCCCCTCCGGGGGGACGCTTGTGGTTCGCATGATCCCGCTGGTTCAGTTCCTGGGAGCCTGGCTAGAGCTTCCCCGTCTGTCCCGCTGGATCGCGCGGACCGTCAGGCTCGGCTATGCGATTCAGTTCGCACGGTCTCCTCCCCGCTTCAGGGGAGTCCGCTCCGCTTTGGTCGGTGGCAATGCCCCTATCATGAGAGCAGAGATTGCCACCCTGCTGGCGAAGGGTGCAATCGAGACTGTCCCTCCAGCCGATATGAGGTCCGGCTTCTACAGCCCCTATTTCATTGTCCCCAAGAAAACCGGTGGGTTACGGCCCTCCTTTTATACCCACGAGGTGGGGCGGAGTTACGCCATGCAAATTCTGCAGACCCATGGCATTTCTTTGCCATTGCCTCGTTTTGTAATACTCGAAGTTGATAGGCTTTCTAAGCGAAACCCCATTGGTCGTCATCCGACGTATCTTCTCCATTCCCTACTCAGGGAACCAGGGTTACATACGTAACCTTAGACGTTTCTGAAAGTGAGATGACTTTTCATTGTTTTTAGGTTTCAGCTTGGGGACAGATTGTAAGAGTTAAACAAATTATGATATATAAAAGCAATCTAACACTGCCCGCATCTAATAAAACACCATGCCTACAGTGAAGTACACGTATCTTTATGCTGTGAGGTTGCTTTTCATTATCATGTTCTGGGCATTCTGTTAATGTAGAAAGAGGAATAGAGGAAATACGGTGATATTACCTACTTCATTCTGAAACCTCAAGCCTTGGAGAAAGTTAATTTTTCAGGAAGATAAAATTCCCACACAGAAAGCCAAATTAAAATTGGAGTAGCAATAACAAATTGAATGTCCTGCAATGGCCCTAGCAAACTTACAACTGTCATTGCTGAAACAAATGCTTCTACGTTTTTTTTCATTTTACTCTTCTATGTGCTTTTGAACAGTTGCAGGAAAAAGGAAAAATGGATTGAGATGGTTTGGAATGACCTCAGCTGAGCGATTCAGACCAGAATCCACACTCAAAAAAGAAAACAAAAAAAGCTGTTGAACCAACATAATTAAATTAAGGAAAACATTTCCACGAAATTGAATTACATTTTTCCAACAGAATCTAATTTGTTTGAAATGATTAGTTATAATCTTGCTGTATGAACTTGGTGTCATTCCTACTAGATAAAGTTTTGTCAAGTTAACTACATTAAATTTTGTCCTGCCTAAAATCGTCATTATAACTTTACCTAATTTGACTCTTCAGTTACTTCCAATGATAGTAGCTACTAGCATTCAATTTAATTAGAACAATTTTTTACAAGGTAATATTAGATATGACTTATGCAGGTCTGTGAGTGAGGTTTAATGCATATGTAGTGTATACTGAGTGCCCACAGCCTAAACACAGTCGTCATTCTTCTTCATAATGTAACCACAAAATTCAAAAACATTACAGAAAGTCCTCTAAGTTTCTAACATAACTGAGCATTAAATACTAACATTAACAAACAACATCTTTCCTTTTACTGAAAAACACATACAATAACACTTTAATCCCTAAATGTACCCTCCTAATGCAGTCCCTTGCAAAGTATGCTGGGAACTACTGATCCACTGCCCAGTTAGTTGTCAACAAAAATGATTAATGTAGTTTTCACACAAATTAATTAAGTAAACATCAGGTTTATTAGGTTGATTGAACACAATTAAATTAAGTTGTGACAAAATATTAAACAATCGTGTTACTTTTGCTTATTTTAATTAATTCAATTTAACAAGAGGCAAAATTAATTTTTTTGAGTGGCAAGGAATATTGCTGAGCTGAAACACTTTTGTAAAAAGCAATGGTGGAAACTTCCTTCTGATCGTTGTATAGGTCTTGTCCGCAATTACAGGAAATGTTTGGTGGAGGTTATTGCTGCCAAAGGCGGGATCAACGTTATTAAAGCAGTTCACATACTTTTTCTATCCTTTACTGAGAATGTTCAATACAGAACAGGCCATTTCGTTTGTGTTCTTTGTTGCAGACTGTGTTTGTCTATTGTTGTGACTCAGATGGGGATCAGATCACATTTTATGAACAATTTATACAAAAATCTACACTACCATTTTTAAAGAATTTTCAAAGAAGTCTCTTATGCTCAATAAGGCTGCATATATTTGATAAAAAAAATATGGAAAACCAGTAATATTATATATTATTACAATTTTAAATAACACACAAACACACATATACATATATACATACACATATATATATATATATATATATATATATATATATATATATATATATATATATATATATAATATGTATATATGTATATGTGTGTTTGTGTGTTATTTAAAATTGTAATAATATATAATATTACTGGTTTTCCATATTTTTTTATCTATTATGATAACATTTGTAAGAATTCTTTTTTTTTTTTACTGACACCAATCTTTTGAACTCTAGAGCATGCAAGTTTCCATCTTTCCATAATTTTGGGATAAAGTTACTATTACAAGAAGTAAAATCAGACAGAAATAAAGTTGCATGCACATAAGTTACAATGTGAGTTATTAAGTTGTAATAATGAAAATAGTCAAAACTGTAAAAACAAACTGACAGAACTGTTTTCCTTGCCCACGTAAACATTGATGAGTTTTGGGAGTCACAACTGCATTTAAATGCGGGACTTATACCCTAAAATATAATTTGGTGTGTGTATGGATTACAGGACCTGTTTAATTTTTTACTATTAGTGATGAGAGACATATTATTGTCCGGCAGTTTTAAGAAATCACCATCGATTAAGACACCGTGTTTTGTTTATGCTCATTAAGCTGCTGCTTATAAACATGGGCTCTTGATTCTAATGAGTCGCCCCAAAACCTCACAACTAGTTGTTCTGTTTGGTTCTGTAAACAATAGAGTTGCACGATTAATCGTTAAAAGATTGTGATCTCTATTCAAACACCCACGTAATCTTATTCCTAAATGACAACAAGCCGCCTGTGTCTGTAAAACCTTTGACACGTACGATCACAGTGAACACTTAAATCTGCGTTGGCGCTGCCGCTGAGCCAGAGAGAGCAGTTATCATGTACCACATTATAGGTATGAAACAGCTTCACAAACAAGTCTTTTCAACACTGTGTCATTACTTCTGTTTCAATAGATCACATTATCACAGAAAGACTGGGATAAAAGTTTATAGTTCGAATATAAACACTGATGTCTACGGTAGCCAAAAAAATAAAGTAAATCACCTTTTAAAAGAAACTTGTAATACTACAAATAAAGATTTTGGAAAAGACATCGTTACACCAGTAGGTGGTGACACATGAGTTAAAAATGAATTTGTCATTTAATAATTTAAGAGATTTTTTCAAAAATGCTGATTCATCCAATAATGAAACAAGTGAAGTCTTTATGAGTGAGTCATTGAATCATTAATTCAAACAGTTTTTTTTAAATAACTGCAGCAATTAAAATTTTAAATTGCATGTTATTTTGTTTAGTTGTCTATTCAGAATTTTGAGAAAATAGATATCTCTATTTTAAACAAACAAACTAAAAATCGTAATTGTCAGTTTAAAGGGGGGGGGGGGGGGGGGGTGAAATGCTCAGATTCACTCAATCTCATGTTAATCTTGAGTACCTATAGAGTAGTATTGCATCCTTCATATCTCCAAAAAGTCTTTAGTTTTATTATATTTATAAAAGAAAGATAGGCTGTACCGAGTCTTTCCGGAAAAACCCGAGCGGGTGGAGGCGTACCGTGTGGGCGGAGCTAAATAATCACGACACGAGCGCGCGAAGCTTTTGCGTTGAGAGCGTCTGGAAGCTGTGAGTGACATCCGAAAATAAACCATGGCTAACAATCAGATTCAGCCATACATTTTTGATCCAGAATCAGATCCCGAGGCTGAGATTGAAGACGACCAGCAGCAGCAGCAACGACTACAGCAGGACGTCTCTATGTGGTGTGTAGGCCTACTGGAACGGTATAACTTATAACTTAAACAATATAAGGGCTCGTTCATACAGAACGCGTTTTTGCTCACAAAAACGTGAGATGGGCAGTGAAATGGGTGAAAAACGTCTCAGGTTACTATTGTAACCATAGTTCCCTGAGAACAGGGAACGAGACGATGCGTCCATCGACGCCATGGGAACGCCCCCAGCGTGACTGCGTCTGAAGCATCTATGTCAACTAGTCCAATGGAAAGAATGAGCGTCACGGGCGGGTGACGTCATGACCAGGATATGATAAAAGCACATCCGGTGCAAACCGGCATTAGCTTCGAAAATTGCCGAAGCAAGCCGATCACAGGGATGCAGGAAGTATGGCAGGGTGACGCATCGTCTCGTTCCCTGTTCTCAGGGAACTATGGTTACAATAGTAACCTGAGACGTTCCCTTACGAAGGGAACTCAACGATGCGTCCATCGACGCCATGGGAACGAGAATACCCAAAGCGCCAGACTTTCAAATGCCTGAGTGTCAGCCTGTTGTCACACTGCACCAAGCACCTGGGATCCTGGGGCAGCATCCAGGTCCAAGCTGTAAAACCTCATGAATGTGAGCGGTGAGGACCAGCCCGCCGCATCACAAACGTCTTGGAGAGAACTCCAGATAATACGCTTAGAAGCCATACTCCTAGTGGAATGAGCCCTGACCACCAAATGGTTGGCCAGAAGACTCACAAGCAAGAAGAATAGTCTCGACTATCTATATGCTCAATAGGTTGGATTTCTCGACAGAGAAGTCCGATGAACATAAGTGTCCAGTGCTCGCACTGGCACAAGAGGTTCAGCTTTTCCTGGTCCGAAAAATGGGGGAGGACAGAAACCTGCAGCACAATAGGCCTCGGAATAATGGTAGGCACCTTTGGAACATATCCATGTTTCGGGTAAGATTGCCTTGGCCATCCCGGTGCACTCAAGGCAGGTGGGGACCGAAAGGGCCTGAAGGTCTGACTCTTATAGGGACGAAATAGCTAGCAGAAAATAGTCTTAAAAGAAAGGAACTTCTCTGAGACCAAATCTAAGGGCTCGAAGGGAGCCCCAGATAGGCCTTCTAGAACTATTGCAAGGTCCCAAGCCAGCACCTTAGTGCAAGTTGCATGCCTCAGCCTCAAAGTGCCACGAAGGAAACGAGTGATCAGGGGGTCTCGACCCAAAAATGTACTACCCACCAGGGCGTGGAAAGCCGCAATGGCCGCCACACATATTATACCTTAAGCATGGAAGGACATAGACCTGATACAAAGCGTTCTTGCAGAAACTCGAATACTGTGTTTACTGAACAGTTAACCGGATCCCACTGACGCTGGTAACACCAAGAAGTGAAAAACTCTCGAAATAGTGAATATAGTTTCCTCGTAGCGGGAGCTCTGGAGCTTAGAATGGTCTAAACAACCTCGGTTGAGAGACCACTCTCTATGAGTTGGGCCCCCTCAGAGGCCAAACCCACAGTTCCCAAATCCCCTGCCGGGGGTGCAATATTGCATCCCCTGCCTGAGACAGAAGGTCTCTCCTGATCGGGACCTCCAAGGGAGGTCCGTCGAGGAGAAAAATTAGGTCCGCAAACCAAATTCAGCTCGGCCAGGGTGGTGCTACTAAATAGGCTTATTCCATCCTGGCGGATTCACTCCAGAACTCCTGGGAGCAGAGCAACGGAGGGAAATGCGTACAGACGTAGCCTCGGCCACGTCTGCACCATAGCATCCAGCCCCGAGGGGACTGGTTGAGTGAGGGATAACCAGAGTGGACAGTGCGTCGTATGCTGAGACGAGAACAAATCCACTTCTGCCTGGCCGTAAAACTCCCATATTTGCTCCACCGCCTCGGGGTGGAGTCCCCTGGCCTCAGCCCCTGCCTCGACAGGGTGTCTGCTCCAATATTCTGGCCCCCCCCGGAATATACACTGCCCTCAGACAGCGTAATTTCTTGAGGGACCAAAATAAGAGGCCACCAACGTGTTGTCTGTGGGTCAAGAACCAGAGTTTCCTCCATATAACCAAGGCGCGGGGATACTGCCGCGTGATCTTGATCGTAAGGAGTGGGTTTCCCCTCAGGGAGAACCCTCTGGTCCTGAGCCACCTCTGTAAAGGTCTCACGTACAGCAGGTCAAAGGGTATCACATTGGACGCTGCTGCCCTGAGGCCTAACCGTCACTGTTCCAGAACAACACATGATGGCCCCTCAGGTCTGGGAGGAGATGTCTCAACGCATTGAAGACGACCATCATCTCTAGGCAATTCATGTGCCAAGAGAGATGATGACTCCTCCACAAGCCCTGAGCTGAGCGGCCTTCCAATACCGCTCCCCAGCCGGTGAGGGAAGCATCTGTCGAGATCACAACTCGATGGCAAAGAGCTCCCAACACCGGACCCTGGGTTAAGAACCAGTGTTTCCTCCATATAACCAAGGTGCGGAGACACCGCCGCGTGATCTTGATCATACGAAGTGGGTTTCCCCTCGGGGAGAACCCTCTGGTCCTGAGCCACCACTGTAAAGGTCTCATGTACAGCAGGCCAAAAGTTATCCCGTTGAACGCTGCTGTCACAAGACCCAACAGTCTCTCTAACTGTTTTACAGTGCGTGACTGGCCTAGCCTCAGCTCTTTTGTGGCTGTTAGGATAGCAGCTACACGAACGGGCGACAGAGTGGCCCGCATCGTCACTGAATCCCATACCACACCAAGGAAAGTGGTTCTCTGTACTGGCACACTCTTCTTGGCATTGAGCTTCTTGACTTCTTGAAAGCACACTCTTCTTGGCATTGAGCCTCAACCCCAACATCTGCATAGGAGCGAGAACGACACCTCGGTGCCGAACCGCTAACTGTTCTGATTCCGCTAGAATCAGCCAGTCATCTATGCAATTCAGAATGCATATGCACTGCAGCCTGGCGGGGCCAGAGCTGCGTCTACACGCTTCGTGAATGTGCGGGGTGATAGAGCTAGACCGAAAGGAAGTGCCTGATACTGGTGTTCTTTGCCCCAAAGAAAACCTCAGGAACCTCCTGTGCTGAGGGAGGATGGAGATATGGAAGTATGCGTCTTTTAGATCTATCGTGACAAACCAGTCCTCGGATCTGATTTGAGTCACGATCTGTTTGAGTGTCAGCATTTTGGAATTGAGTTCCAGCACCAAACACTCCAACAGACGAAGATCTAGTATGTGACGCAGCTCTCCATCCTTTTTTGGAACAATGAGATAACGACTGTAAAGACCCGACGCAATGTCGGGTGAGTACACCTGCTCTATAGCTTCCTTTGCTAACAGGGCCTTTACCTCTTGCTCCATTACCAGAGCCTGCTCGGGATGCACCACTGTGGGCAGCACCCCGTTGTAACGAGGAGGACGAGAACCAAACTGGATTCTGTATCCTTTCTCTACAATCTGCAGGACCCAATGAGAAATATTCGGCAGAAGCTTCCACGCTGCCAGAAAATTTACTAAGGGAACCAGCCTCTCGAGGCTGGTCTCTGGTGTTATCGAGACAGCCAATTCCGGAGCCTGAAACATAATGGCAGGAACTACCTGAACTGGCCGCTCTAAGGCCCCCCTCAGAGGGCGCGAAACCGATGCTGTGCCGCAGCATAGCATCAGCGACTCGCTGGAGACCGCTGCGCCCTGAAGCACCGAGGGTGGCAGGGTTGGCAGAACGGTCTCGTGAGGACCCCGAAATGGAACGGGCACCGTAAAATGAGGTGTACACCGCTCCACTTCGGTCGGGGCTGTCCTCACAGGCCTGATGCGTGAACATCAGGACCTTTTTTCTTTTGAGCCGCAGCCTTCTCAGCGTGAAGAACGGTCCTCGGATCCGGCTTCTGCTTTGAAGGCTTTGGCTGCTGTGTTGTGTATGAGAAACTAGACGGCTGGAGCTGCTCACGCCCAGCAGCCCCAGGGGGTTGGACATAGCGAGGGAGAGATTATCTTGTATCTTTCTCTATGATTCCCATCAAATTGAGCCAGAGGTGTCTCTCAGTGACCACAAGGGCTGCCATCCCTGAGAGATAAATCTGTGGCCCGACGGAGTTCTCAAACCCCATCGGGCCAAACTCCCTCACTTCTGTCCAAATACCGCAGCAGGTCAGCCTGATATGCTTGTAGCACTGCTATGGTGTGCAAGCAGGCCCATGCTAGACCCACTGCCATATATGCTTTTCCCACTAGATTAAAAAATAGTTTTCTTTAATGGTTTAGTGAGAGAAGCCGACGCCTTCAGGTACAATACTGAACCGGGAGACAGATAGCTCGCAAGCGTCTGTTCTACCCGGGGTATTGCCCCATAGCCATACCCTCTTAACCCCCAAATATCTGAATATACATGAATGTGGGGGCTAAAAGACAAGAGGAGTAAGGCTTTTTCCATGATCTAGACAGCTCGCTGTGCAGATCGGGAAAAATGGAAGGCCCCGTGATGGAGGTGGAAAAACAGAGGGAAGGAAACTCGTTTAATCTATTTTATTTTTAGGACGAGTGCCCCCTTATTTCTGCTGGCCATAAATATTTAATTTATCTACAGCCTTAGTAAACACTTCCACCAGCTTATTATTTTTATATATATTTTTTATATATATTCACTTTATTTTATATATAATATATAAACTATCATATATATATATATAGGCTATATATATTTCTCATACGCTGGGGAAAGAGATGGCAAATTCACTTCCCCCATGATTGTGTCACTTTCAATGCCCAGCACATCTACCTCCTCGGAGGTAGAGCACTGAAGCATTGATTTCTCTCTCTCCCCGGGCGGAAGAGACCGCAGCGCGGGCTTCCGAGACCGGCGAGAGAGCACTGGATCCTTCGTGGAAAGGGAGGAGATAAGATCCGCGGACCCGTCTCCAACCCCGTAAAGAGATCCTATTCGCGATCCACAGGAATGCATTCTCCGCGCTGCCTCGGCAGACGCGGGACCTGTCACCCTGAGAATTGCGAGCCCGGCCACTTTCCTCGAAAAGTGACAGGCGGGAGCGGAGCATGCGAAGCGAAAGCTTCTCACAATGTTGGCAATCAGCCCCCTCGGAGGCTGATACCGCATGCTCTACTCCCAAACCCATCACACAAAGCTTGTGTGTGTCCCTACTCGTTAAATAGCGCGAGCAGGGAGAACACAGAGTTTGTGCAATTGTTTAGTTTCCATAAATATATATATCAGACAGACAACAGTAAATATAACAGACAGTTTGACACAGATCGCTTGCTGAGGCAACAGAAGCTAATGCCGGTTTGCACCGGATGTGCTTTTATCATATCCTGGTCATGACGTCACCCGCCCGTGACGCTCATTCTTTCCATTGGACTAGTTGACATAGATGCTTCAGACGCAGTCACGCTGGGGGCGTTCCCATGGCGTCGATGGACGCATCGTTGAGTTCCCTTCGTAAGGGAACATAAGGTCTCGAGCGTTTTTTTAAAAATAGAAATGATTTGAACTTGAGCGCAGTGTTTTTAGGACACCATGTCATGCGCGAGTTTTACAACATTTGTGTGTTGTAAACAGACAGACTGGTTTATGAGGACATGATTTATTTTTACAATAAACAAACTGAAACCTACAGTGGCCAGCTAAACAAATGTATTTAAACACACACCATACATCGCATGCTCCATAGATACATTAACTGTATGTGATCATGTTGTTTACTTTCTGTGCTTACACGCGGATAGTTAACAACTCACAGACATTTGAAGCAGTTTTACTCACCGCCTGCGGTTCCAACGCACGACCGTGAACCTTTATCGTTGGGACTGCTCCATCTTTGAGTATTAGGCGATCTGCAAATCCGGCGTTGAACTGGGCCTTGTTTATAAAACTATTACTGTCGAAATGAAGGGAACAAACAAAAACACTTGCACAACTCCGTTGCTGCTCTGGAAAAACAAAATCCATCCACAGGTCCCTTAACGCTGGGTTCTTTGGAAATTTGTGTAATGTTGTCTTGCCCTGGCAACCAAAAACACACCTTTTTGGTGCCATTTTTTTAATTGCAGCGCAGCCGAGCCCAGCGCTCTGATGGGCATAGGCGTACTCTCGCACGCACTAGTCAAGTCAAGTCAAGTCAAATATATTTATATAGCGCTTTTCACAATACAGATTGTATCAAAGCTGCTTCACAGTATCAATCAAAACAACTTAATGTTTGTTTATTACTGGAAAAAAGACATCCAAGTTTGGTAGAGCTGATCAATGGTATGATTGGTTAATTAATTTGAATATCCCCAACTGAGCAAGCCAAAGGCAACAGTGGCAAGGAACCGAAAAACTCCATCCAGTGACCTAATGGTGTCCTAACACCCCATCAGGTGACCCAATGGAGAAAAAAAAACCTTGGGAGAACCCAGGCTCAGTCGGGGGCCAGTTCTCCTCTGGCGTTTATGAACTAGAGGCCGAATTTACAGTAACTGTAAGATAAAAAATTTATATGAATGCCTGGCTAAATAGATGCGTCTTCAGTCTAGTTTTAAACTGGGAGAGCGAGTCTGAGCAACGAACAATATCAGGAAGGCTATTCCAGAGCTTCGGAGCTAAATGTGAAAATGCTCTGCCTCCTTTGGTGGATCTGGATATCCTAGGAATGACCAGAAACCTCGAATCTAGTGATCTTAAAGAGCGCGATGGATTGTAAGGCGATAGAAGATCCGTTAAATAGACTGGAGCTAAACCATTTAGAGCTTTATAAGTCAAAAGCAATACCTTGTAATTAATACGGAACTTTATAGGTAACCAATGAAGTGATGATAAAATCGGTGTTATATGATCATATTTTCTTAATCTAGTAAGAACTCTAGCGGCTGCATTTTGGACTAACTGTAGCTTGTTTATTGAAGATGCAGGACAACCAGCTAATAAAGCATTACAGTAATCTAGTCTCGAGGTCATGAATGCATGAACTAACTTTTCTGCATCAGAGACTGATAGCATATTACGTAGCTTAGCAATGTTTCTAAGGTGGAAAAAGGCTGTTTTTGTAACATATGAAATATGCTTTTCAAAAGACAGGTTGCAGTCTAATGTAACACCCAGGTCTTTTACTGTAGCGGATAGAGTAACAGGGCATCCTACTATGTTAAAGTCGTGCTGTGAAAGGTTTTGTGGACGGTTTTTAGAACCGATAAGTATTACCTCTGTCTTGTCTGGATTTAATAAAAGAAAATTATGCGTCATCCAATCTTTTATATCTTTAACACAATCTGTCAATTTGGATAATTTAGCGTATTCATCTGGCCGTGAGGAAATATATATTTGAGTGTCATCAGCATAACAATGGAAACTAATTCCATGTTTCCTTAGAATATTACCAAGTGGCAGCATATATATTGAGAATAATAAAGGGCCTAACACAGATCCCTGCGGCACTCCATAGTTTGCCGAAGTTATAATCGATTTTTCTCCATTTAAGTAGACGAAATGGTAGCGGTCAGATAAGTATGACCTGAACCAGCTTAATGCTTGTCCTTGAACACCAGTGTAATTTTGTAGTCGATCTAAGAGTATTGTGTGATCTATAGTATCGAACGCAGCACTAAGATCAAGTAAAACTAGTACTGAGATACAGCCTTGGTCCGAAGCTAAAAGTAAATCATTTGTGATTCTAACAAGCGCAGTTTCAGTGCTATGATGTGGCCTGAATCCAGACTGAAACTTTTCATAGATGTCGTTTTCTTGCAAGAAAGAGCCGAGTTGAGCGGACACAACTTTTTCTAATATTTTTGACATAAATGGAAGATTCGAAATGGGTCTGTAATTTGCTAGGTTATTTGGATCTAATTGTGGTTTCTTAATAAGAGGTTTTATAACTGCCAGCTTGAACGTTCTTGGAACATGACCTAAAGATAAAGATGAGTTAATAATATTGAGAAGAGGCTCTTCCACTACAGGTAACACTTCTTTCAGTAGTTCAGTTGGTATAGGATCTAATAAACATGTTGTTGTTTTAGATGAAGTGATAAGTTTATTTAACTCTTTTTGTTCTATGGTTGTAAAGCATTGTAATTGTTCTTGCGGGGTGATAATTGCGGCCGAATTATAAGGCGCGAGCAAAGATCGAACGTTTACGATTTTGATTCTGATGCTTTCAATTTTCTCGGTGAAGAAGTTCATGAAATCATTACTACTAAACTGTAACGAGGTATTTTGTTCAGACGACGTCTGTTTATTTGTTAGTCTAGCCACGGTATTAAATAAAAACCTTGGATTATTTCGGTTGTTTTCTATTAATTTGCTGAGGTGCTCAGCCCTGGCCGTTTTAAGTGCCTTTTTATAAAGTGACATACTGTCTTTCCACGCGATTCTAAAGACCTCTAAATTAGTTTTTTTCCATTTACGCTCTAAATTACGGGTTTCTCTCTTTAAAACATACGTAGTATTATTGTACCATGGTGCTATACTTTTTTCTCTGACCTTTTTTAATCTAATGGGTGCAACAATATCCAATGTTCTAGAGAGAATGTTGCTCATAGTGCTAGTTAGTTCGTCTAATTCATCTGTTTGTTTGGGTTCAGGCAGCAGCTGAGACAGATCAGATAAGCTATTTGAGAAATGATCTATGGTGGATGGACGAATTGTTCTACCTGGTCGATAACGTGGCGCAGCATGACATATTACAGCAGTGCGTAATATGCAAGTTACCAAGTAGTGGTCAGTGACATCATCACTTTGTGGAATGATATCTATATCGGTTGGATCGGTTCCATATGATATAATTAAATCGAGTGTATGATTAAGACGATGAGTTGGTCCGGTGACGTTTTGCTTGACCCCGAAGGAGTTTAATAAATCTGTAAACGCAGCCCCTAACGCATCATTTAAATTATCTACGTGTATGTTAAAATCTCCAACAATTAATGCTTTATCGACGTTGACCAAAAGATCTGATAGAAAGTCAGCAAACTCTTTTAGGAAATTGGCGTAAGGCCCTGGAGGTCTATATACGGTAGCCAATGCTAGAGATAATAGGGATTTTTTTCTTACATCTAAGAGCGTAACATTTAGCACAAGCACTTCAAACGAATTAAACCTATGACGAGTTTTCTGAGTAACATTGAGGATATCTCTGTAGATTGTTGCAACACCGCCGCCACGACCGATCAGACGGGGCTCATGCTTATAACAGTATCCTGGCGGAGTAGACTCATTTAGACCGAAATAATCATTTGGTTTAAGCCAGGTTTCAGTAAGGCACAGAACATCGAAATTATTATCTGTGACCATTTCATTTACAATAACCGCCTTAGGTGTGAGCGATCTAATGTTTAGAAGACCTAGCTTTAGAAATTGTTTTTGTTCACTAATAGCGAGATTTTTTGTTTTAATAACAATTAGATTTTTTCTAGATCCTGCAGTAGATTTATTATTTGATCTTAGTAAACGAGGAATAGACACAGTTTCTATGCAATGTTCTACACTAGTATTAATATCAATTAAATTGGTGCAGTAGAGACTGTGATTTGGATTTTTGGTTACTAGTCAAATGGTATTTAACATCTTGGAGATGTTATCCGACAGAAGATCTGCCCCGATTCTACTTGGGTGTAAGCCATCAGCGCGGAAGAGCCTTGGTCGCTCCCAAAACAGATTCCAATTATTTACAAAAATCAATTTCTGCTCATTGCACCATGACAATAACCATTCATTTAGCGCGAATAATCTACTGAACTTTTCATGCCCTCGTCGGTACGTAGGAAGCGGTCCAGACACAATATTCGATGTTTCAGGCGATGTGCTGCGTACCGTATCGATAAGGCTCCTGAAGTCTTTCTTCAGAACCTCCGTCTGTCGCAGCCTAGTGTCGTTAGCTCCCGCATGCAGCACAACAGCTCCGACGCGCTCGTCACCGTTCAAGATCTCAGTTACCCGCGCAGTGATATCGAGAACACGAGCACCAGGAAAGCAGTGACTGTGCACCTTACTTTTACCTAACGTAGCGTGGACGTGTCGGACGGTGGAATCGCCGATGATCACAGCATCGCGTTCCGTTTCGCGAAGAGGGGAGAAGCGGTTCTGAGTGGAGATCTCGAAAACCGGGAGGGGCGAAAAGATTCTTGTCCTGGCTCGCGGCTTCCGCGGAACCACCCAGGCTTCGTGGTGGTGTGTTGGAGCCGGAGTGAATGAAATCATGGCTGATCGTGACCTGGACGCTCGGGACCAATGCTGAGAAACGCACGGAGTAGACGAGGTCAGCGTCAGCGGGTTACTAACGTTAATCACTGATCCGTGTGCATCAGCGCGTGATGTTTCAAGAGCTAAACGCCGGTCTCTCAGCTCAGCTTGTCTCTCTAGAAGGTCAAGGATCTGCTTTTCTACAGCTTCTAATTCAGACTGCACCGCAAGCAATTCAGATTTGTTCTCATCTGCACCAAGAGGTAGATAACATACACCTGATATATTCGCCATTTTAACAGATGGACAGTAAGTTAGCAATGATGCAACCAGTGATGCTATTAATATTTATACTAATTTATGACTCAAGTCTTGGGTATAACCGTCTTTTTAGTGGTATGGGTGTAATATAGACGCAGGATAATATAATATAGACTAGGCTACAGATGCGCGCGCGCCCTTCCGGGAGAAGTGCCCTTAAGACCCGTATAAGGAAATTCCGGCGACTCTGACGTCACAAAGGCCCGTATTCGAAAAAAACTTTCCGAAACTTGTGACAAACCGGAAGGAGTATTTTTGGAACAGAATTACTCCATCAAACTTACAACTTCATTTTTGAAACTTTGTCCATGTTTAGCATGGGAATCCAACTCTTTAACAGTGTGAAAAACTCACTATGCATGAAACAGCATTTCACCCCCCCCCTTTAAGAATCGTTCAGCTAGTACACAACCTGAACTTCGAGTGAAAATTGCTTGTAGAATGCATGTTGTCGCTCCCGTAAATAACAAAACTTTGTACATACAGAACAGGATTAAAGGTGACCTATAATTCAAAATTGAATTTACCTTGGTATAGTCAAATAACAAGAGTTCAGTGCATGGACATGACATAGAGTGAATCTCAAACTGGACTGTTTTCGCGTTCTCATTTAATTCACGTTTATGAAAAACACCCCTGAAAAACGGTCGGTTCTCCACACAATACCGACTGTGACGCAATAGTCGGGATCATTAATATGTACGCCTCCAAATATTTGCATAATGCCAGCCCTCAATGCCAGGCGGAACTGCGCAGCCGAAGCATGGCAGTTGCTCAGTGTGGATGTACACATGAACACAAAAGTATTTTTTAGTTCCTTCATCTTAGCCTCTGAAGAAACAATGGGTTAATTTTATTTTCTCTGGAAATTTCCAAACATTTCACCGACTGTTTCCTCAACTTGGGCCAATACAGAGCTGGCCTCGGATCGAGCTACCAACCAACACTTTCTGATGTGTAATTGTTCAAGTTCAGACAGGTAATCTTTCTCTCAAAATCGTTCAATACTGTTTATGCATCAGTAAGTCAAGCCAGTGACTAAAATATCAGCTTCACATCGTTTCTTTTAGTAGGATGAAAATAATCGTATTTAAATTGTGAACAAATTATATACAGAAAGCGATCAAAGAACAATCTTTCCACACAGCGCGAGTTTATCTGGACACTTGCCAAACTCGTTATGAAATCAATGGCGCACTTTACTGCACAACGAAGCTCTTACTGTATTTACATCATCGTGTTTGCATTGGTGAAAGCATTAGAGAGTGCAGAAATTGCTTTGCAATGATAAGATCTTCATTCTCGCGATCAACACACTGTCATCTGCTCAATGCTCATCACGGCAACATTTTATGTGATGGGAATAGATCTAAATACTTTAAAAACATCTCACGATTCGTTAATCTCGATAGCTGTTATAGTAAAAACGTATAATAGCAGTAGTAAAAGTATTCGGGAGAGAGTTTCACATCTAATGCGTAGCTATTTCATATGCAAGCATGTCAGCCAATCACAGCAGTGGCCGCGGTTACACTGAATCCCACAGCAGACACGCCCCTTCAAACAGAGTGTTCAAATCAGAGCTAAAAGCAGGCTAGGAAAAATGCCATTTATTTCTAAATTATGATTATTTTTTATCTAAAAAACATACTAACATTATAAGGGTAACCCAGGAAACATTATAAAATAATAAAAAAAAACATTCTAGGGCACCTTTAAGCAATCCGTATAAGTGACAATCATTTTTAGCTGCAGTGTGGCCGTTGTGTCATTGCTGGCCTGTAGTGATACAGTACGTCCCACTCTGGCCTGGCAGTGCCGGCGCCCACCACGACTACCGAATTGCTAAGTAATGACGAATGAATGAGCAATCGTTCTCTTCACACCTCCATCTCCTCTCCCACATTTCTCGCCTCTCACGTCTGCCAGGCACATCCCAGCTCTGCAAAAATCCCTCAACTATCTGTGCACACTACCAAAAATAACCCGCTCCTGCAGAAAGAGAGAAATGCAGGAGGGTGTACAAAGCAACAGAGACATAAACTTTCAAATTGTGAAGGGAGAGCGTGAACGCAGGGGTCAGAACGCTCCAGACTGTCTTTCTCAATGTGGGTGTCTGTTCGAGTGAGTTTGTGATATGTTCACTTCCTATTCGCTTTGTCATGTTTATCGCCATCCCTGCAGCTTGTCAGAGCAGCGGTCCTCCTGTGTGCCATTAGTAAGATTAAACTGTACCGCTTTTTACATAATCACTACTTCAACACTGTCAGTTTTCCACACACACTGTGCTCTCCATGCCGTCCAGTGTGTTGCTGACAGTAAAGATCTGTTGACAAAAACCAGACTCAATCATGGAGTTGTCATGCCTGCCATTTTTATTCACTGCGCCTCTGTCCAACCCATCAGACCACTCAGTCCTCACACTGGGCCTTTGCTCATCTTTGCTGCTTCAGTCTGCTTTGGGAGGGAGTTGTAAATAGTTGGTGGTCAGAATCCACAATACCGTGGTCTAATCTGTTGTGTGGTAAATTATCGTCCTTATGTGCCATCTTTGTTTTAATGATTTAGGTTATGAGTAAATTCAAAACCTTTTTGGATTTACACTTTATTTCTATGGTCCACTTTAGACACTCTACTAACTATAAGTAATTGCAATTGCATGTCAACTAACTCTTATTAGATTAGAGTATTGGTAGACTGTTCGATTAGAGTTAGGTGTAAGGTTCGGGTTTGTAAGAATAAGTTTACATGTAGTTGAAAAGTTACTTATAATCAGTCAAATGTCCGCTGGGGAAGCATCAAAATAGTGTTAGCAGATATTAAGCAGACAATCCTTATACTCTAATGAGAGTTAGTTGACATGTAGATAAAAAGTTACTTATAGTTATTAGAATGTCTAAAGTGGACCATCAAAATACAGTGTCACCTTCTTTTATTGTCGGATTATAAATGTTGTTTTACATTTCAGTGCATGCCTAATTTTACCTTACTATTAAAGGGGTGGTTGATTATGATTTCACTTTTCTAACTTTAGTTAGTGTGTAATGTTGCTGCTTGAGCATAAACAACATCTGCAAAGTTACAAAACTTAAAGTTCAAAGCAAAGGGAGATATTTTCTTTTACAGAAAGTGCTTTTTAAGGACTACAACAAACGACTGATAGCTTCCTCCTGGGTTAGTGACATCACAAATCCTAAAATTTAGATAAACCCTGCTCCCGAGACTATGCAAGCAAAAAAGGGGTGAGGCAGTGTTGAGAAGAGGAAGAGTTGTTGTAGTAGAGCACATTTGGGAATCTGCTCAAGCTGTCGCATCAGTCTTTTCACATTTATTGCAACACAAATACATAGCATGTCACTCTGTAGGCATCTTACAACAGTTCCCAAATGCAGGGCTCTCAAGTTTTATCAAAAGTTTAGAGTGAGATTTAGGGGAGGAGCCACCCAAATATTTGCAGGATCGGTCCCTCGACCCAACCAAATTCACTTCAATTTTTGCTAGCAGTTCCATTTTGCCTATTGTTCATAATTGACCAGCACAAATGGAAATTATAACAATTGTTAAATCTGATAAAAAGACAAATTCATCCAAATAAAATAAATAGTTATATTTAAAAAATACAAATTTATTGAAAAATAAAAATAAATTTGACCCCAAACAAGCCAACTGAACATCAGTGCTCAATGTACATAACATTGTGTCATAACAACTTGCCCTGAGCATGTATAACCGGTCACCTTTACAGGGCAGAGATGCTCACAAGTCTCTAAGCTAGAGTCCAAGTCAAGTCTCAAGTCTCTGAGCTAGAGTCCAAGTCAAGTCTCAAGTCTTTGAGCTAGAGTCCAAGTCAAGTCTCAAGTCTTTGAGCTAGAGTCCAAGTCAAGTCTCTTCTGGTTATAATAAGTGTTGCATCACGTACAGCGACCCATCCAGGCTGCTTAGAACACTGCATAGCTATAAGGAATTCAAAGCATGTAATATGTTATTATGACTTCTTTATCTATTAGCATACAGTATCAGTTTTGATTTTGGTATATAATCAATGTAAACAGGCTATTGCAACATGACAAAAACACCAAGAATGCTTTACTTTTAAGTTAATATCTGTATTTTGGCTTTTAGCTTGAACATACAGTACAGGACAGACCAAAAATTGAGGTTCTGAAGAAAAAGGACTCCCTTGTCTATCGCTGAATTATAATGAAAGGCCTTAGCTCCTATTGTGCTGGCTCTGTGGGGCCATAAGACCAAATATAGAAAATGTTATACCTCACAGCACAAAAACTTACAAAGTCATATTTAGTGCTAAACATCACAGTGTAGCTACATGCAAAACACTATTGCAACCAAATGATGTGAGATATAGGCTAGGCTACTATCCACAAAAATTTTATGATCACACTTCCTTATGATAGAGTTTGATTTCTGATTGTTCGGTCCACGGGGGTCTTACATGCTGTCTTAAATGCGTTTCATGGGGCACACACGCTAGCACACACACGCAAAGTCTCTCGCTCTCTCCCTCTCTGCCATGCGTGCAAAACACGGTTTGGAGCGCAGTATGTGCAAGCTCTTGCTCGCTCGCTCTAGATTCCGGGAGATTTGAACTAATTTGCGGGCATCTGGGAGCCGCTTATAGAGGCCAAAGTATAATTCATAGTAATGTGAATAAGAATTAATGTTAAACAGGTAAATAATTTCATTTAGAAGTTCATGTAACGGTTAAAAAAATATAATACTTAAAAGGTTAAAAACATACTATAATTCATGTGCTTGTAGATTTGGTAAAAACAGTGTACTGCCTCTTTAAGAACAAGCCAACTCCGACTACATTACGTTGATTCTTATTATGTGACTCAGATATTGAGAGCTGTGGAAGCGAACGGTTTTCTTACCTGCAAACTGTTAACATAGCTATTTCCATTAAGAATCTTTTATTTTATTAGCAATCAAAGTAATTGTATTATTCAGCTCACATTTTCTTTTGTAAATCGGAAACCAAGGAATAAAAACCGGATATTTTCATCTTTTATTT
This sequence comes from Siphateles boraxobius, assembly GCF_051911475.1. Taxonomy (NCBI): domain Eukaryota; kingdom Metazoa; phylum Chordata; class Actinopteri; order Cypriniformes; family Leuciscidae; genus Siphateles; species Siphateles boraxobius. The sequence goes on along the minus strand of NW_027508811.1, from coordinate 18,258,351 downwards.
CAACAACGTTTCTGGAGTGGATTTATTGAACTGTGTAGCTGAGCTTACAATGGACACTGCAAATGGAACTAATTGCTTGGAATAATGTTAGATATTTATTAGTGTAACCATTGCACTTCTCAATATTTCAAACCTTTACACCGCTATCAATATGCGGGAGACTCGGGATGTCTGCAAAGCTTACGATGAATGGCACAGCAGCGGCCGGTGCAGTCGACATGTTTGTTTGTTGTCCTCTCATGTGTGGCCGCGCGGAGCCAATACGTAGTATGTGTTACGTAGGCAGGTTATACGTAACGGAGGGAGGGGAATAACAGCGAGCTCATCAGACGTTTCCTAAAAATAAACATTGTTCACGAGTCCCGCAGCTCGAGTCCGAGTCGAGTCTAAAGTCTTTCGAGGACGAGTCTCAAGTCGAGTCTGAAGTCACTGTGTGTGCGACTTAAGTCGCACTCGAGTCCAAGTCTCAAACTCGAGTCCCCATCTCTGTTACAGGGGTCATCGGATGCCCATTTTTCACAAGTTGGTATGATTCTTTTGGGTCTTCATGTAAAGTTTGTAACATACTTTGGTTAAAATGTCTCAATGGTTGTGTAAAACAACACCCTTTTTACCTCTTCAAAAACAGCTCTGTTCACAGTGACCCGTTTCGGTGCATGTCTCTTTAAATGATAATGAGCAACAACTTTATGGCTTTTTGAGGATTAAAAAAAAAGTGAATGGATTTTTTTCATTGCATGGTGATTGTGTCCACACACTGCAAAGACACATTTATTTGCAAATACCTTATAAAAGTGTATTTTGCATCCGATGACCCCTTTAAAAGCAGTTGGAGAATTTTTGAATACATCAAAAATAATTTAGCAAGAATTTGGCTATTCTCTTGGTCGGCGTTACGTCACAAATCATGTGACCTGCATAGCAACAAGCTGCCGCCGTGTATGAAGGGTAAAACAAACCGAAGACACAGCCCGAGGCAAATCAAAAAGGTATCCATTCACAGAAGTTTTGCTGTGGATTATGTCAGTTATGGGTATTAAGAGACTACTTTGTATTAATGATGCATGGTATGTGAATGTATGTCGGTGGTGAGAAGTGAATGTAATAAAACGTCTCAGGTTACTACTGTAACCATAGTTCCCTGAGAAAGGGAACGAGACGATGCGTCACTTGACGCTTTGGGAACGCCCCCAGCGTGCATGCGTCTGAGCATCAATGTCAACTAGTCCAATGGAAAGAATGAGCGTCACGGGCGTGTGACGTCATGACCAGGAAGGGATAAAGGCTCACCCGGTGAAACGCGGCATTAGCTTCAAAAAGTCGAAGCAAGCCGATCACAGGGAAGCAGGAAGTATGGCAGGGTGACGCATCGTCTCGTTCCCTTTCTCAGGGAACTATGGTTACAGTAGTAACCTGAGACGTTCCCTTTCGAGGGAACTCGCGATGCGTCACTTGACGCTTTGGGAACGAGAATACCCAAAACGCCAGAATTCCAAGTACCTGAGTGTCAGTCTGTTGGAACTAAGCACTAAGCACCTGAGAACCTGGGGCAGCATCCAGGTCCAAACTGTAAAACCTGACGAATGTGAGCGGTGAGGACCAGCCTGCCGCATCACAAACGTCTTGGAGGGAAACCCCAAATAACAAGGCTTTAGAGGCCGCCATACCCCTCGTTGAGTGAGCTCTGACCACCAAGGGACACGGATGGTCAGAGTACTCGTATGCAAGTGAAATAGCCTCGACTATCCACTTGCTAACCGTCTGTTTAGAAGCAGGAAGACCCTTCTTAGGTGATCCAAAGCAAATAAATAACTGGTCGGACTTCCTCATAGAAGATGTCCGATGAACATAAGTATCCAGTGCTCGCACTGGACACAAGAGGTTCAGCCTTTCCTGGTCCGCAGATGTAAAAGGAGGAGGACAGAAAGCCTGCAGCACGATAGGCCTCGGAATCAAGGTCGGCACCTTAGGGACGTATCCCTGTTTTGGATATAAGAATGCCTTGACCATCCCCGGTGCAAACTCAAGGCAAGTGGGGGAAACCGAAAGGGCCTGAAGGTCTCCAACTCTCTTAAGGGACGAAATAGCTAGCAGAAAGATAGTCTTAAGGGTAAGAAATTTCTCTGAAACCGAATCTAAGGGCTCGAATGGAGCCCTAGACAGGCCTTCTAGTACTAATGCCAAATCCCAAGCTGGCACCCTAGTGCGAGTTGCAGGCCTCAGCCTCAGTGTGCCACGAAGGAAACGTGTAATCAGGGGGTCTCGACCCAACGATGTACCCCCAACCAGGGCGTGGTAAGCCGCAATGGCCGCCACGTAAACCTTAAGTGTGGAAGGACATAAACCTGACGTAAAGCGCTCCTGCAAGAACTCGAGTACTGTGTTCACAGAACAGTTAACCGGATCCCACTGATGTCGGTGACACCATACAGAAAAAACTTTCCATTTCAGCGCATATAGTTTCCTAGTAGCTGGAGCTCTGGAGCTTAGGATGGTCTCAGCAGCCTCAGCTGAGAGACCACTCTCTATGAGTTGGGCCCCCTCAGAGGCCAAACCCACAGGTTCCAAATCTCTGGCCGAGGGTGAAATATTGTGCCCCCGGCCTGAGACAGAAGGTCTCTCCTGATCGGGATCTCCAAGGGAGGACCGTCTAAGAGATGGATCAGGTCCGCAAACCAGATCCGACTCGGCCAGCGTGGTGCTACAAGCAGTAGGCTTATTCCGTACTGGCGGACTCGTTCCAGAACTCCTGGGAGCAGAGCAACAGGGGGAAATGCGTACAGACGTAGCCTCGGCCACGTCTGCACCATAGCATCCAGCCCCAGGGGGGCTGGGTGAGTAAGGGAGAACCAAAGTGGACAGTGCGTCGTGTGCTGAGACGCAAACAGATCCACCTCTGCTTGGCCGTAAAACTCCCAAATTTTCTCCACCGCCTCGGGGTGGAGTCTCCAGTCCCCTGGCCTCAGCTCCTGCCTCGACAGGATGTCTGCCCCCACATTCTGGTCCCCAGGAATATACACTGCCCTCAGGGAGAGTACCTTCCCCAGAGACCACAGGAGGATCTGGTGCGCCAGTTTGCAGAGCGGACGCGACCGCAGACCCCCCTGACGGTTCAGATAAGAGACCACTGATGTGTTGTCTGTTCGTACAAGCACATGATGGCCCCTCAGGTCTGGGAGAAACTGTCTCAACGCATTGAAGACAGCCATCATCTCCAGGCAATTGATGTGCCACGAAAGATGATGACTTTTCCACAGACCCTGAACCGAGCGGCCTTCCATTACCGCTCCCCAGCCGGTGAGGGAAGCATCTGTCGAGATCGTAACACGATGGCAAAGAGCTCCCAATACCGGACCCTGGGTTAAGAACCAATGTTTCCTCCATATAATTAAGGCACGAAGGCACCGCCGCGTGACCTTGATCATACGAAGTGGGTTTCCCCTCGGGGAGAACCCTCTGGTCCTTAGCCACCACTGTAAAGGTCTCATGTACAGCAGGCCAAAAGGAATCACGTTGGACGCTGCCGCCAAGAGACCCAACAGTCTCTCGAACTGTTTCACAGTGCGTGACTGGCCTAGCTTTAGCTCTTTGGTGGCTGTCAGGATAGCAGCTACACGAACGGGCGATAGAGTGGCCCGCATCGTCACTGAATCCCATACCACACCAAGGAAAGTGGTTCTCTGTACTGGAGAAAGAACACTCTTCTTGGCGTTGAGCCTCAACCCCAACATCTGCATATGAGCGAGAACGACACCTCGGTGCCGAACCGCCGACTGCTCTGATTCCGCCAGAACCAGCCAGTCGTCGATGTAGTTCAGAATACGTATGCCCTGAAGCCTGAGAGGGGCTAGAGCTGCATCCACGCATTTCGTGAACGTGCGGGGTGATAAAGCTAGACCGAAAGGAAGAACCCGATATTGGTATTCTTTGCCCCCGAAAGAAAACCTTAGGAACTTCCTGTGCTGAGGGAGGATGGAGATATGGAAGTAGGCGTCCTTCAGATCTATCGTGACAAACCAGTCCTCGGATCTGATTTGAGTCGCGATCTGTTTGAGTGTCAGCATCTTGAACTTGAGTTTCTGTACTGAACGATTCAACAGACGAAGATCTAAAATGGGACGCAACCCCCCATCCTTTTTTGGAACAATGAAATAACGGCTGTAAAAACCCGACTCTCTGTCGGGTGAGTACACCTGTTCTATAGCTTCCTTTGCTAACAGGGCCTTTACCTCTTGCTCCATTACCAGAGCCTGCTCGGGATGCACCACTGTGGGCAGCACCCCGTTGTAACGAGGAGGACGAGAACCAAACTGGATTCTGTATCCTTTCTCTACAATCTGCAGGACCCAATGAGAAATATTCGGCAGAAGCTTCCACGCTGCCAGAAAATTTACTAAGGGAACCAGCCTCTCGAGGCTGGTCTCTGGTGTTATCGAGACAGCCAATTCCGGAGCCTGAAACATAATGGCAGGAACTACCTGAACTGGCCGCTCTAAGGCCCCCCTCAGAGGGCGCGAAACCGATGCTGTGCCGCAGCATAGCATCAGCGACTCGCTGGAGACCGCTGCGCCCTGAAGCACCGAGGGTGGCAGGGTTGGCAGAACGGTCTCGTGAGGACCCCGAAATGGAACGGGCACCGTAAAATGAGGTGTACACCGCTCCACTTCGGTCGGGGCTGTCCTCACAGGCCTGATGCGTGAACATCAGGACCTTTTTTTTTTTTGAACCGAAGTCTTCTTCGCCTGAAGAACGGTCCTCAGATCCGGCTTCGACTTAGAAGACTTCGGTTGAGAGGGTTGCGTCTGTCTCCAGTCTCTACGTGGAGGTGCACGAGACGCAACACTCTCTTTCTGATGCACACGATATGATGAGCTTGACGGCTGGGGCTGCTCACGCCCAGCAGCCCCAGGGGGCTGGACCCGGCGAGGGATAAACTTTTTAAAAACGTCCGCTTGTTTTTTTGACTCCTGAAATCTCTCGACGACCGCGTGGACTGCGTCGCCGAAGAGACCAGAAGGTTCAAGCGGAGCATCTAATAAAAAAGCTCGATCTTTTTCTTTGATTTCAGACAGATTCAACCATAAATGTCTCTCAGTAGCTACCAAGGCTGCCATAGACCGCCCAATTGCTCTGGCGGTCTCCTTAGTAGCCCTGAGAGAAAGATCGGTAGCCCGACGAAGTTCACGAATCTCGTCATGACTGACTCCCTCACTACTATCCAGATCCCCCAGCAGGTCAGCTTGATAAGCCTGGAGCACTGCCATAGTATGCAGACATGCTCCAGCTTGACCTGCTGCCGTATAAGCTTTGCCCACTAACACCGAAGTGGCTTTAAGCGGTCTAGTGGGCAAAGCCGAGGCTTTCAGAGACGATGCGGGACCAGGGGAAAGATAACTGGCTAAATTCTCTTCCGCCTGGGGCATCGCCTCATAACCATACTCTTTCAGCCCTCTTATTCTCGAATAAGTGTTAACATGAGGGCTGAAAAGACGTGATGAGTATGGTTTATTCCACGATTTTGAAATCTCATTGTGTAAATCGGGAAAAAATGGAAGCCCTCGTGGTGGAGATAATGTGGTTGAAGATAAAAAGCGCTCATCTAATTTGCTTTTAGGACGAGCGCCCTTATTCTCAGATGGCCATTCAATATTTAACTTCTCTACAGCCCGCGACATAACATCCACCAGCTCATCATATGCTGGGGAAATAAATTGTGAATCCCTTTCCCCCATGTGTGTGCTTACACTCTCCACACTCATCACATCAACCTCCTCGGAGGAAGAGCAACAAAGTAGTGGAGGGCTCTCTCCCCGGGCGAAAGAAACCGCAGAGCGTGCTTCCGACACCGGGGAGAGAGCACTGGATCTCTCGGGTAAGGAAGGAGAAAGAGCCCTCGGACCCGTCTCCAACCCCTCCGAAAGATCCTTTTGCGATCCCCAGGAATGCATTCTCCGCGCCGCCTCAGCAGACGCGGGTCCTGATCCCTGTGGATCGCGAGCCTGCCCACTCACTTTATCAAAGAGTGACAGGCGAGAGCGGAGCATGCGAAGCGGTAACATCTCACAGTGCTGGCACTCAGCCCCCTCGAAGGCTGAGACCGCATGCTCCACTCCCAAACAAACGACACAAAGCTCGTGTGTGTCCCCACCCGTTAAATAACGCGGGCAGGGAGAAACACACTGTTTGTACACTTGCTTAGTTTCCATCCTTTTCCGCAACAGACAACAGTAAATAGACAGAGACAAAATGACACAGATCGCTTGCTGAGACACAGAAGCTAATGCCGCGTTTCACCGGGTGAGCCTTTATCCCTTCCTGGTCATGACGTCACCCGCCCGTGACGCTCATTCTTTCCATTGGACTAGTTGACATTGATGCTCAGACGCATGCACGCTGGGGGCGTTCCCAAAGCGTCAAGTGACGCATCGCGAGTTCCCTCGAAAGGGAACACTCATGTAAAGCGCTTTGTGACTAGCTAACGTTACCGCTACATGTCTGATAAAGGCGCTAGCAGCTATATGAATACAGATCTTCTTCTTCTATTACAGAATGTCTTATCAATATATATAGACAGTCTCCTAGCGCCTGCATTGACCAGGTACCACAGAAAGCTGTCGCTTGTAGGTTTAGCATTACAATCTTGTCCCTATCGGCATCCAGCTGAGTCCTGGGAGAACAACCCAAAAGCATGGCCCAGGCTCGAGTATCCAGACATATACAATTACCTCATCAAATCACCTCGTATGAACACCATGTGTACATACCATGTGTCCTACACGTGCAGTCATGTTTAAATACCCATCAAGCATCGATTACATTAACTATGTAATCGATTTTTTATTCATTAAAAAAAAAAAACTGTTCATTCAAAAGCACTGTACAAGCTGTGCCACTAACAGACTGAGCTCATAACAGCCACTTTGTAACACAATGTCAGTGAGGGACACCGTTTTTTCAAAAAAGCCAATAAAGGCTAACTGCATAAATGTATAGTTTTTAGGCATGATTCTCAGCGCTTGTTTATCTTCCGCTTTCGTGTTGCTTAATGGCGGGCGCTTGTTTGTTTTACCCTTCGCCGCGTTGCTATGCGCGCAGTACATTATAGGAGTAAAACCTTGAGAATACTCCTCAACATCAGCTCTCACTGTCTTTGATCACAGGCAAGAGATATCGTCCAGGAATCGTAAAATCAAAATGCTAAAAAAAATAAAATAAATGAAGATGTGAGCAAACCGCATTCATCAGATCGTGCTCTTTCAACTTCCACTCCGTGTGTGCGCGTGTTGTCTAGTAACGAACGAGCTTGCAGCGGGAACACATAATTTACCCGGAAACAACTAATTCTAATTTCTGATTGGCTGGTAGCTAGCATTTAACTCTGTATAACTCGAGACAGATGCTATGAACTCGGCAGAGAACTTCCCTCCGTTTGCCTGCGCCTCGTCCATTAATTGTATAGCGGGACAAGTTCCCTTACTCCTCAGCGTGAGAAATACAAGGTGTGGCGTGTGAGCGTGTGAACGGGTTGAAATGCGTGTGTCTCGAGACTTGAGAGCCCTGCAAATGAGAGATTTATAGATTATCAAGACAGAATATGCTAATCAATGACTTGAAGATAGTAGCCTAAACTCCATACAGCAACATAAAATCACCAACTAACCATTCAGAAACGTCCTGTTGCATTCTTCTTCTTGAGTCTCTCCATCATTGTCCGATTTCGTTTTGAACATAAAATGCAGAACGGTTTCTGACATTTTAGTGCATGTCTGTGTGAGGTAATCGGAGCTGCTAATACACACTCAAGCTCTTGAAGCTCCGCCCTCCGCAGCTCATTTGCATTTAAAAGGACACACAAAACTATGCGTTTTTGCTCACCCTAAAAAAGGGACAATTTTAACATGCTATAAAAATGATCTGTGGGGTATTTTGAGCTAAAACTTCACATACACACTCTGGGGACATCAGAGACTTATTTTACATCTTGTAAAAATCGGCATTATACCACCCCTTTAAAGGGATACTATACCCCAAAATGAGCCATCTTTCATCACTTAATCACACTACAAAAAACAAAACCAATCCTGTCATTTTTACAGGAAAAAAACAAACAAACTTGCAGCTGTAACTATTTTTTAACTAACCTGCAATTGCAGGTTTAGCCTACATCTCAAAAGTCAGAATTGCAAGATATAAACTCACATTCAAATCTGCCATTTTGAGAACCAATTAAGTTTATGCATTTTTTTTCTTTGCTTCGTTCTTATGTGGTGTAGTACACACTTCTATCAAGAAAGACATTCTCTTGTGTATCATTAATGTGGCAGATGTGAATGACTGAGGGGAAGGTTTTTTGTGAATAATGGTCTGTTTGTCACACATAGCTATTGTTCGGCTTCAGAAGACTTGGAACACGGCACACAAGCCACATGGACTACTTTTATGTGCTTTTTGGAGCTTGACAGTTACAATCACAATCCACTCATCCCTCTTCCGTCTCCTGTGCTCCACGGATGAAAATAAATACAGATTTGCAATGACATAAGGAAGTGTAAGTGAAGACAGAAATTTCATTTTTGGGTGATCTATCTCTTTAATATTGCTCCTGCAAAGCAGCATAGTGAAGAACACATTTAGTTGTCTTTTTTTCTTCTTTTTTTTAGAAATCTAAATGGATTAAAGCTGAAATTACTATTTCATAATCTATACTTTTAACGGCTGCTAATATAGTTAGGTAATTTGTTAAATCCCTGTGTTTTCTAGATTTTTGAGTAATTTGGACTCAAATTATTGTGGCAATCAATTTGGTCATTATTCACAATTTTTAAGTGCTAACACTTGGGAATGTTAAGGGTGATTTTAGGTTGTCATAGGGTTTTAAATTTGTTCAGTTTAAAAAACCATGGTGAATTAGCCCAGAATGATAATTCACCATGGGTTCCCTCTGATTCTTTAGAATTACAGTTTATGAGAAATAAAAAGCCTTTGATTAACATCACTTGCATGTTTTTAAATTCATTTTTTCAAATGCAAGTTCCTACAAGGGCTACAACTACCATAGGGATGGAAGTTTATGTCCTAGATGAATTGGACTACTATTGTTATCTTTAAAAAAAAAAAAAAAAAATGGCTTCAAAATTTTCCATTATAATGAAAGATTTACGTTGTAGAACAGACACGGTTTTACTCGTAAATAAATTCTAAATAACAAGAAATTCCTCTGGGTACCTGGTTCGAAAATGCTGATTTTCTGACATGAGCCTTTTAATAGCATTTGAATACTCCAACAGATAAAGCTTCATCTTCGGTGGCCGTTTGAGGGAGAAGCTTTGTGGTTTATCATTTGCAGCTGGTGCTTTCCAAAGGTTCCTCTTGACAGAACGAGGAGTTCTTTTCCCCAAGAACCAGAGACACTTCCCTGGGGAGAAGAGAGGAGTGAACAGGTGTTTCTGTCCAATGATGTTCTTCCCCAGAGATGAAAAAGGCACTGGCACTCCAGCTCACACCCTGTCAGTACAGATCAATGTCCAGTGGCAGCAGGAAAGCCGACTGGGTCGCAGATGGTGCGGTTGGCTTTAGTGTCAGAGACCTAAAGAGGTGACGAACACAGCACTGCCCAAGCATCACCTGGGTCTATGGAGACAAGAAATTGACCAATTCTGGATTCTGGATGCTAGTTTTTTTTCTAGATGTAGATCTGATAGCCACCATTTTGGATGGTTATTTAGGTTTTTTACATGTGCACAAACATGCCTCGACATTAACTAAGGCATGATAAAGAGAATAGGGGAATATCACTGTGCTAAACATTTTCCTAGCTAGTCCTTTGTTAGCTATACTGACTTTTGACTTTTCATAGATGATGTTCATCAATAAGATGAAATACTTCAAAAGATGAAACAGAATTGTTCAGATACATGCAACACACCAGGAGTCACATGTTGCTGTAGGCGAGATCAGTCATGAGGCACTCCATTCTACCTTGCTATAAAAGAGAATGAAATAAACATTCAACTATGAGTCATTGTTACTGAAAAATGATTCAATTGAACTATTAATGCAAAGCAATATGGTGACATCATACAATTTGTTGTCACGACTTTTCTTTCAAGAATATAAACAGTATATTAAATGTGATTACAACCATTTGTAAATACATTTCGAGCTCTCCCATGCCGTCCTAGATGAATACCGATATGGAATAATATCAGGATCCGTCACTGTACATCAGTGATAGTTGAATTTAGTCTCTTATATTTCAAGCTCATGAGGTGTCCAAAATATTTGCATCTCATGAAACTTTGTGTGAATTATGGGCACAACTTGTGGCTAACTACAAACAATTAGTAATTAGCTTGTGTCATGTCATGACATCACTAACCCTAAAATTTACATAAACCCTGCCCCCCGGAACAGCTGTCCATGTTGAGAAGAGGAAGAGTTGTTGTAGTCAAGCACATTTGTGAGTCTGCTCAAGCTGTCGCATCGGTCTTTTCACATGCAATACGTAACACAGACGCAATAGCATGTCACTCTGTAGGCATCTTACAACAGTTCCCACAAGCGATTTTATAGATTATCATGACAGAATATGCTAATCATAGACTTGAAGATCACATCAGCAACATACATTCATCAACTAACCATTCAGAAACGTCCTGTTGCATTCTACATGTTGTCACTTCTTCTTGAGTCTCTACATCATAAACATAAAAGGCAGAACAGTTTCTGACATTTAAGTGCTTCTCTGCGTGAGGTAATCGGAGCTGTACAATATCTGTGGGGCATTTTGAGCTAAAACTTCACATACACGCTCTGGGGACAACAGAAACTTATTTTACATATTGTAAAAAGGGGCATTATACCACTCCTTTACACAGCAAAACTGATTTCAACATTAATTCTGATAATAAGAAATGTTTCTTGAGCAGCAAATCAGCATATTAGAATGATTTCTGAAGGATCATTTTACACTGAAGACTGGATTAATGGCTGCAGGTAATTCAGAATAAATCACATTTTACAAAATATTTGCAATAGAAACAATCATTTTAAATTGTAATAATATTTTCACATTATTACTGATAGATTTTACTGTATCAAATAAAGGCAGCCTTGGTGAACATAAGTGGCTTCTATTAAAAAATAATATGTAAAAAATCGTACCGAAATTTTTATCACAAAATAATTTTGTGCAATTTTTCATTTTTTTTTTCATAATGTGAATGATGGCAGTGAACCCAATTTTTTTTGTAGAAGTCCTTTCAGAATGTTTTTAATACATTTACATTTATTCATTCAGCAGATGCTTTTCAGGGTGACCTATATGTCGGCACAAGCGATAAATCATATGCAGTCAACAATGTTCACAGAGAAGCAGTATTTTCAGGTGTTAATAGAGGAGTGAACTCTAAGAAGCAGTAAAAGCTAAGAGCTGGCATATACTAACACACGCATCAATGACTGAGACAGTTTCCTTGGTGCTTCAGTCAATCATTTTACTCCATTCATGAGGAAAAAGAGAGTCCGCAGCATACCAGTGACTGATTCATCATCCTTATTTTTGCTTGTTTTACTCCTGCTTTGACCTTTCTTGTCTGCTGAAATCTCCATAATTGATTGTGTCTGTATTTTTTTCCCATTGGTAGGTGGTGTTTTTTTTTCTCCATTTCCCACATGGCTTTGCCTTAACTGCATTCTTTGTCATATTTGCGTGGGCTGTCACCATTTTCAAATAGTCCTCGAGATGAGATCAAACATGGGCAGAAAAACAGAGTAGCCATCAAATGTTAATGTTTGGCAATTTATTCAGCTATGAAAGACAAGCATAAGGGTTGTTATAAGTCTGTGGTTCTTATTATGTCTCTCTTTGGCTCTGTCTACCTATATCTCTTATATCTCCTGCTCACTGTCTTCATCTTACTGTCAGTCGTGAGCTCTTCCTGTCTTCGTTCTCTTTCTTTCCACATTATCATCTTCTCATCTCATTGTCCATATGCATTTCTTTTTTTTTCTATGTCTGTACGTAGCATTTTTATGCATGGGCGCCTCTCCAGGAAGCCTTTTTTAACTCTTTCCCTGCCAGTGTTTTAAAAAAAGTTTCCAACCACCGCCAGCGTTTTTGACAATTTTTACAGAATTTTCATGACCTCCAGAATATTTTTTGTATGAATATCTGAACATGCAGTATATCAAAAGTAAGAACAGACCCACTGCTTTTAAACAAAACAAATATTTTTTATTCTAGCTTCATGCATTTTTAATGAACATTTGAATTTGGGTAAGTTTCATAAAAAAAAACAAAATTTTGAGCAAAAAGCGGAGAAAATAAATTTTTTGACAAAGACTACTTTCAGATCAGATTCAGAAAGATGATCAAAACATAGATAGAGTAAATCGAGTCCATCAACACCCCTAATGCTTGCACAGTCCTATAGATCTTCTTAGGTAGACATGGGTCGTTCAGTAACATTAGGCAGTTTTGATTTATGTGCTGTTTATTGTTGATGATTGCGTTATTTTACATATGCATATGATGACGTATATGAGATCGCTCGTTTTTGCATCTTCTTTGCATGTGTTTTGATCAGAAGATTCAGTACTCTTTCAGAAGATGTGTAATAGCGCCCCCCACGTATAACAGTAAAAACACAGAAAGTTTTCTCACAAATTGCGGAAATTTCCATCAATGGTTGGTAAAGAGTTAAGAAGGTCTGGCAAGGGGAACGTCTGCAAGGGTATTATAATTTCTAAGGCTATCCTGTTTCACACTAGACACCACTAATAATTCTGCCAAGTTCCTTTGCAGTGGCTTATGGCCGGCCCAGCAGCATTCACATGGGCGGCAATGTTAAGGCATTACGCTCTCTATTCATCAACAACTGATGAATCTGCCAAAAAAACACTCCCCCAATGATACACTTCACCGTACTATTCCTCTACAGCTCTCTTTCTAATCCTGCCTTTTCTGAACGGTGAATTAGTGGAAATATACCAGCCATTAATGACACCGACACAAAGACTCCGCAACCTTCACGTAGACAGGCGAACAAACATGTCTTTCCAGGGTTATCCATTAAAAGGCCCACACAGATCCATGTTTTAGGCAGACAAATAGAGGCCGCTTTTAATTCTAGCTTGCTTGTTCAAAGTAGGCTGCACATAATTTACAGGAACATACAAAAAATGCAGACCTCATTCTTGCAGCATGTTTTGAAAAAAGATTACTGTTTTTATTACTCTGGATAATTATAGCTTTCCAAACCATTATGATTTTTCTAATTAGCACGGTTTACCCAGCATCTAATGTGTTGTTGTATAATTGAGTTAGTATACTCCTTAGTGTGATCATAATTAAAGTTTGAGGCTTTTAGTCTGTCAGTTAGATTTTAGGTGATCTAGGGTACTTCTAAACTCAGATATTTACAGTACTATTAAAGTCGGCATGAAACTGAAGTTGCGATACTCTTTTCTTCCCTATTGGGACATATATGCGAGTGAAACAGCTTCTCAAACAAGACAAAATACAAGGTGGGACTTTATTTTGTCTGTCAGTAATTGATTGGATCATTGGATGGTTGTGGTTTGCTACTGGTCGATCTCATGTGACTGACAGGTTGCCCTTGCGGACGTAAACGCATCATCAGAGAAGAGAAGAGATGTTACTACACAAGAGGAAGGGAAAGTTATTTTGATTGAAGATTACAAGGACACATAAATTTAAAAAATAAGTAATAATAAATCATTTATAATAAATACTGCAGTATTCCATAAAAAAGCAGGATGTGTCTATTTTGATTTCATGGTGAATGCAAGCTACGTAGTAGGTAAAATGTACCTACTGTACTGTAAAACATTCATCGAGAGCACTATTGAGGATGTACATCATACAGAAAGGGTAAAGTTAGCTACAAAGGACATGTATTGACATAATATTATGTGAATACTGTATTACTATTCCAGTTTTAATGAGTTAGCTAACATAATAGATCACTGATGAAAAACACTGTGTAGAAAGATTCTGTACTATACTAGAAAACTTGGACTTGGTCCAGATAGAAACCATTTAGTAACGCAACACCCTTGATAATCTTTACTCAGGAAATCTGCACTCAAGTCACCCACAAACTGACATTTTAGACAAGTACACCAGCCTTCAAAACTTCAGCAAGGACGCATTATATTAAACAAAAATGACATTTATAAGGTTATAAAAGTTGATGAATGATGTTCTTTTGAATTTGAACTGTGTTCGTCAAGGCTGTTGAAAGAAAATGATCATGGGTTTTACAAAAATATTAAGCAGCACAACTATTTTCAACATTGGTTATAAGGACCAAATCAACATTTATTTATTTATTTATTTATTTATTTATTTATTTATTAAAATAAATGAAGGATTGTCACAGAGTCAGCCACACCATCACAGCCCCAATCATCACTCAATCACCAGGACCCGTCCACTCATTCACAATCGCCAGAGTACTGACTCACTGCACCTGCACTCCCTCACCTTTATGCCCCGTTCACCTTTCACTCCTTGTCTGGTCTCTTTGCAGTATACACTGCTTTATGTCAGACTCCTTACCAATCCTCTCACCTGAGATAATCTGGCTTTTAAGCTTTTAATAAACACTGTGTGCACCTAAACCTGTCTGTCTCCTCCTGTGTTTGTGACAAGGATCATGTGACACTGAAGACTGGAGTAATTATGCTGAAAATTTAAATTTGCCAACACAGGCACAAATGGCAATTTCAAATATATATTAAGAGTTATTTTTAATTGTAATAATTGTTCACAATATAATTTTTTTAATACAAGAAATGCAGCCTCGCTGAGCATAAGAGAAAAAAAATCTTACTGACCCCAAATTCTTGAATGGTAGTGTATGCCTTAGCACAAAAGTACAGACCAATTACACAAAAAGTGGCACTGAGACTGCATACTGCAACCATTCTGCTATTAGACGGCAGGGACACATTATGTTCTTATCTGTCACTAAGCTGTGCCGCTGCAGGATAAACTTCCAGCTGAAGGCATGAGCAGTTAATTTGGTCCTTCTTTTTAAATATTGAGTGGAGTTGCCTGAGTATGCACAGTACGACCTCTCATCTCATCCACATTTAATTCATACCCAAATCCAATCCATTGGGACCCTGCGGTCCTCTGCACCTGAACTCATAAAGGGCTCAATTGAATCCATCATTGGCTTAATTGTTTAAATGAAGTGCTTTATCAGACTCTAGCCTTTGATGAGTTTCTTTGCAGCGGACCAGTCGGCTTGCAGGGTAAATACACAAGCTTACTCATCAGACTGAGGCTGGAGTCATCACAGCTGTTGGGTTATGCAGAGTGTGTAAAATCATATCACTTCCTCCCCTCCATGTTGTTGCTGGAGGCCGAATGGTACTGAGCTGCAGGAATGGCCCCCCAAGTGATCGGCCTCCATTAAAAATGCATTCTTGCCATTTTGGTGCCACTTAAGTTACAGATGCAATGCTGATCTGTTCATCACTAACAGATGCTAAGGACGTCAAACCTGCTTGAAGATTCCACATGCACATATACAGTTTATGTACATGGGCAAATCAAAAGAATGAATCTACTTTTATTAGAAATATATACGTTTACCAATTAAACCTCTTTCCACCCTGAAATGCGTATAAGCAAAATAAATAAAAGACTTATTCATAATGTAAGTAATGACGCTTTTTGGTAACACTTTATTTTACAGTGTCCTTGTTACATGTAACACATATGTACTTACAATAGTAATAACATTATGCATAATTACATGAAACTAACCCTCAACCAAATCCTAATCCTACCCAAACCCTACATGTAGTTAATTAATATTACTCAGTAATTAAATATATAATTACACTGTAACAATGACAGTATAAAATAAAGTGTAACAAACTTTTTTTATTGTTCTTATTTACAAATATTAAACGGAAATATAATTGCAAATACTATTTGCGTTGCATTGGCTCATGGATTTGTACCAGGTGTAAAGTAATTATTTGCAGCACGGTTTAGGATATTGAAATAAAACACTGTCCAGACATTCTGTCTTATTTTAAAGTCATTGAGATGCCAGTATCTTCAGTGGCTTGTCTCACAGTTGTTTCTGTAAGAAAGAACAGGTTTATTTGTCTCTCTTTTCCCCCCTCCCCTCCCTTCCCTTCTCTTTTGTCTGCTATTCACTTTGAGTAAAATAGCATTTGTTACACAGATGTGACCAATATGGAAATTCAGCAACAATTAGAGCCGCGAGCGAGCGTGCCAAATTGAGTGACAGCACTGCTGAAACAATTTGGAGGCCAACTGAATGCATCTATGAGTCCTCAATGGTAGTTTTTGCTTTGTTGGGTAGGCTATTCATTCTGGGTCCAAGATTCTGACATTATTAGACCTGCCTCTTGATTTCCAGCAGCTTGTGTAAGGTAGAATAAATATTATTATTCATCTGCCACTGCTGAGAAGTGTATGTTGGAGTAGATTGATGGAGCAGATTGTGGAATTCAAGTGGACTGTTCAACAACCTCTTATAATAATCTCAATAAAACAGCACTATAGACTATAAACACTGTCAAACAAGTTAATTTACCAATAAATTGTTTGTTTTTTTATGCAATGGTATCAAATATATAAACATACTCAATAATATATGACATAATAGTTAAATCATAACCAATAACCAATAATCTACGGAATATTATTTAATAAAAATGTTTATGCTGTATCAGCTATTGTATTATTATTATACTTGAAATATAATACACTACCATTCAAAAGCTTGGGGCCGGTAAGAATTTATTTTTATGATCACCAAAAATACAGTAAAAACTGTAATAGCCTATTGTGAAATATTCTTACAATTTAAAATAACTTTTTTTCAGTTTAATATATTTTTGTTATTTGTTTTTGGAGTCTCTTATGCTCGCCAACACTGGATTTATTTGATCAAAAATACAATGAAAATCATTGAAACTGTAAAATAATATAAAATTTTTAAATAACTGTTCTGTAGTTGAATATGTTGTAAAAATGTAATTTTTTCCTGTGAAGGCAAAGCTGAATTTTTCAGCAGCCATTACCTGAGTTTACAGTTTATGATCCTTTAGAAATAAGTTTAAAATGCAGATTTTGCAGAAACAGTTGTGCTACTTTTTTCAGGATTTTTTTTTGATGAATAGAGTTCAAACTATTTGATATATATATATATATATATATATATATATATATATATATATATATATATATAGGCTATTTGTAGCAATGTAAGTCGTTACTGTCATATTTGATCAATTTAATGTGAATTTTTTTTTTCTTGACCCCAAATGGTAATGAAATAATGTTCTGTGTATGTAATTATTTATGTACATAATCAACTTCCCAACCCTTCCCAGCCTCTCCCACCTCTACACTAGTGCACATGTGAGCACAACTTATTAGTTCAGATTCATGATTGCATGTCTTTTTGACTGTCAGATGTTTGAGTTCAGCTCCAGGTGTTATTCCGGCTTAAGCCTCCCACCTATTTAACTTCTATTTACCACTAGAAGCTTTCTGTTGAAGATCCCCTTTGCTCTGAAGGGTAGTTCTGTGTCAAGAATATTTCTATGGGGTCATGATGACACTGTCATCCCTTGCAAGATGGATGGGATGCTTAATTCAGATTTCTACTTCTCTGTCAGAGCTTCAGCATCCATCATCTCTGCACTGGCACGTTAAATCGGTTACATCAAATTAACCTCACGACTTGAGGCTGAGATTTTACGCTATCAAATTGGTTTAGTCTCCCTGACATATGTGACTGCGCACATCACTGACTGCTGCCGCTTCAAAATGGCTATCGGTTCCATAAACCAGGTGATCAAATGAAAAGGTTTCATTATTTTCACAATATCTGTAACACAATCTGTATCGGGTGTCAAACAATAAAGTGTGTAGTGTTCAAATGAAGTGATATGTGAAGAACACACTCTTCATACACATGACTGCAGTGTCAGTATTTCTGATGCAGAAGGCAGATAAATTGCTCTGGCCGCTCGGTATTGCACTTGCGGGATGATGTGTGACAGCACAGGGAAGGTTTTTGTTCAGAAGTAATTGCTTTCAGGCCTCTGTGCTGTGGTATAGAATATCCATATATTCAACGGATAATCAAATATTCAAATAAATCATGGGATTAACCAGTTCCTTAGCTCACTGAGAGAACGAAAAATGAGGGGAGGAGGCTTATATAACAGGCGATATGTACATATTGTTTTGGTTGTGAGTTGGACATCTAAAGGTTTTTAGCCTGTATGCATGCGTGGTTGTGTGCGTGTCATTCACATGGGCTCCTCTGTGGTTTTGCTAGAGGCTACACACTAAGTGTGACCTGTCATTGTTGAGAAGTGTGACTGACAAGCTTTCATCTCTAGACTGGCTGTAAGTGGCCCGCCCGCAGGGACCACTCAATCACAAAGAGGGCCCACATCTGAGGTAAACATTTTAGAGCTTCATCATGACACGTCAGACATACAAGAACTGCATGTTACACAGTTATCCTTCTAAGTTTTCACACTCTTTCAAAATCTGCAAGATGCATTCCTTTTAAAACAAAGAAAAATCTAAATGTCCATATAAAATGTTAATTAAATCCATATAAAGTTTTTTTTGTATTCATAATAAATAAATCATTAATTTAGAATTATTTATAATATATACAGTATATTTTTTATTATTATTTATTATAGTACAAAAAAACGACAACATTTGTATGGATTTAATTAACATTATGGACATATAGATTTTTCTTTCACCAAAATAAAAGCTCTATTTTTTTTAACAATTGAAAGCAAGCCATACATTTTAGTTTTGTAATTTTTGTTGTTGTTCTGTAAATGTATTATTATTATAATTCACAATAATATTTTCATTTTATTATTATTTAAATTATAAAAATAATCAGATAAATATTATTGTAATAGTACTATTGTACTGTAAAATAAATAATAATAATAATTATTATTAATTATTATTGAAAGTCCTATTGAATGGGGAAGAAAACAGGCTTTCCTTCTTTTTTTGTTTTTAGCTGATCCCATGCCTGTGCCCTTGGTTCTTCAGTATCATTTATTGCCTCCTCAAGCACCAGAGACGGTTTGTAGGCGAATCCTATAGGTCCTGTAGGTTCTCTATTTTCCCAGCATGCCCTGCAGATTTGAGGTCTCATAGTGGCTCAGTAATGTCGAGATCCACCTTTGGCTCTTGTGGGCAGTTCAGGGACTACAACACTACAACCACATCACAAAAGGCTGTAAAAAAAGTCAATGATGCTTGAGGAGGCAATACACCATATTAAGAACCAATGGTATGTAAACGTCTATACACTGTAATTTATCTATAAACTTATACATACAGCTGTACATGTGAACATGGCGTTTTGCATGTAAAGAGAAGATGAGAGGCTGAGTTTATGTAACAGGAAGTGAATTGTTCTGATAAAATCTGATAAAGACTGTCTGGAAAACTTACACCTACACTAGCCCAAGCTCATTATCTTCAGCTCAAGCAAGGCTAAAGCTCTCAAAACCTACTTAAAGATAACCTTGACAGACAGAAACACATACCTGAGACTTATAGAACTACCAACACGACTGATAAAAAAACCAGCATGACTGAGACGTTGACCCACGCAGCAAGACAGAAAGAGCGTCTGAGAAGAACAAAAGGAACTCGTGGTGTTCTTAACAAGAGTTAGTCCTGGTGTTCTTAAGGGAACATTCTGCACAGAACCTTCAGTTCCCTTTCGTTGTCACTACGAGTTCCGTCTTGACGACGAATGGGGTTTCGCTTAGAAAGCCTATCAACTTCGAGTATACAAAACGAGCCAATGGCAAAGAAATGTCATGGGTCTGCGGAATTTGCATGGCGCAACTCCGCCCCACCTCGTGGGTATAAAAGGAAGACGCCGGCAACATGCAGATATGTTTTTTGCTTCAGAGCCAAGAGTATTCTTCACTCCACAAGACATTCTGAGATCATCTCTCTTCACTCTTCGAGACGATCTTCTCTCCAGGTGTTGGTGTGACGGCGATTCCAAGCGAGTTTCACATTGCCTGCTGGTCTGTGCAGTGGTTTGCCAGTTGTGTGTTTCTCCCTGGTCGCTTCAGCATTTGCAGAGTTTTCCCTCTCACAAAAAGAGCTTGAACATGGCACGTCTTTTTAAAGACGCATTGAAAATGCCCTTGCACTTCTGGGTGTGGTAGTCTGGTTTATTCTGCTGTTGGGCGTGGACGCTGCTCGGCGCGTGTGGGCTAAAAATAAATCGCGCTCGGGCTGAGTTCATGGATGCATCATGTTTTCATGCGGGAACAATGTGCAATGTCGCGGTCGATACTCAATGACCTCATTAGAGTGAGAGTCCCCTCATCCATACCCCAATCGATTTTCTCTACACAAGGAAATACTTTGGCTGGTGGCCAGGGTGACCAGAGGCAGCTGATGAGGAAAAAAATGACGATTTCTCCTCGGTCTACACACACCTCTCTCACATTGCAACCTGTGCGGTTTCCGGATGAGATCGCTGACCAGTCGCGTTCAGTGAACGTCGGCTGGCCCAGCATCTCATTCGGTGCCCCGGCAGATGAAATCATGAAATCCCTGCATCACAAGGCGGGCTGGAGTCCTCTGGAAATGAGAATTCGGCTGTGCTGCTGCCTTCGGGTGTGCCAGCATTGCTGAGTCTGATCCAGTGTTGAGAGCCATGCTTTCCCGGCAAGATTGGTTTTGGAGGCGGCGCGTGCTGACACCAGCGCCCGCACTAAATTCCTTTCTTCCCGGACGTGCATTAAGAGGTCATGAGATCGTGTGAGTCTCCTTTGACTTTTCGCGACTGCTCAGCGGCCTCTTCAGCCTTGTCTGCCCTCGCAGAGGCCGCAGCCAAGGGTACACTGGGGTTCCCCCCGTGGAGTTTTCTGTGGCTACACATCTGTGTCCCCACAGCGCCTCCACCTGGAGTGGCGACCCTAAGCATCCCTCCAATGCCTGTAGGTTTTTTGTCTACTCTGGTGGCAAAGACCTATAGAGCTGCGGGGCTGGCTGCCGCCTCACTGCATGCTATTGCCATCCTTCAGGCTGCTCAATGACATGCATGAGGGTAGAGCTGATTCAGGGCTCATCCAAGAGCTGCATGCCACCACCGACCTCGCTCTGAGTGACGAAGGTGACCGCACGCTTCCTGGGTCAGGTGATGTCCACATGCATGGTCAGACTTCTCTGGCTTAACCTGGTTGATATGCGCTTAGCGAACCCACTTCCTCAACTCGGCTGTACCGCGAGAATTGCCTGAGTTCAGTCTTAGCTCCTCAGCGAAGAAACATATCTGCATGTTGCCGGCGTCCTCCTTTTATACCCACGAGGTGGGGTGGAGTTGCGCCATGCAAATTCCGCAGACCCATGGCATTTCTTTGCCATTGGCTCATTTTGTATATTTGAAGTTGATAGGCTTTCTAAGCGAAACCCCATTCGTCGTCAGGACGGAACATACAGTATGTAACCGAGACGTTCTCAGTGGTTGCCAGTGGCAATGTACTGTAACTATTCCAAACTTTGATCCCTCATGGACAGACAATATGCACTGGTTGACTGATCTTGAGTTACGTTACAGAAAAGGAGGACTAGTCTTTAAGGATATGCATTTTCGATTATTTGTCTGAATGTCCCGAGTCATCAGTTTATAAAGGAAAAAATTTGATATTCATTCCTGATCACAATATCACCATGCTGGTTAAAAAGACAAGGGTTTTCTCGTTTTTTATGTAATTTATTTTTTATTTTTTATATCATCTCATTGTTGCCCATATTTTGCCTGTTTCCTGAAGAATAGCCACTTTTCAAACAGCAGGCGCCACACTTAGACAGCCCAGAACTGTCTTTCATATTCTTGATACAGCTGAGATGTAGTTTTTCCATGAATAATGCAACAACATTCTTCTCCTGTGAACAGTTATAAAAAAATGCATGAGGCATCTCTCTGGATGAGTTGAAAAGCTTTTGTTTAAATCTCATTGTTTGGAGGTTAAATCTCCTCCATCTCTCAGCCCAAATGGAGAGCAGCATGATCGGTTCAATGCGAGCCAGCTCAGAGTCTTCTCTCATTACTGTTCATATGCTATCTCATACAGACACATGCGGAGGAGACCCCCACTTCCCAGTCCCCTACAGTGAGCAGCACGATCGGGATCACCGCATATTCAATTACTATGAAGATCTTTGATTTGCGACGTAACATGCAAGAAAATTGCTTCTCCTTGGTCGCAAAAAGGAGAGCCTGTCTGTCTGACACTGATGCATGCAGATAAGCACAATGACGCACACATACACACCCTTAGGAACCAGATCATGTCAAGCCTACATGAAAGGGGCTCAGCAAACTTCCAAGGGGGCCGCAGGATGACCTAAAGTTAAATGAATATATTATCATAATGTATATATATATATATATATATATATATATATATATATATATTAGTGCTGTCAAACGATTAAAATATTTAATCGCGATTAATCGCATTAATGCCATAGTTAACTCGCGATTAATCGCACATTTTTATCTATTCTAAATGTCCCTTGATTTCTATTTGTCTCATTATTTTTTCTAATTTTAATGCTCTTATCAACATGGAAAAGTGGATCAGCAGTAAGTTTGTTCTTAGCTGTGGTATCCATGTGCTTCTGTCTGAAGTCATCCATTGTAGAGCTTAGATCGGGCCCAAAAAATCAAGCCCGACCCGAGCCCGTGCGCATTGTGTCCGAGCCCGGCCCGGCCCAACACATAAACTGTAATTATGAGCCCGAGCCCGATTTAAACCCGTCCATTTTTTTAATACGTGGGTCGTTATAACTGACGTTCTCAACTACTTTCTATGTTACTTTCTCCCGCCCGCAACATTTTTGTCCCGCTCCCGCCCGCAAAAACACTCTTTTTTTTGTAGGCTACCTCCAAATACTTTCGCCTACGTGTCGCCACCATTCACATCAGCATAAATGCTCCTGATAAATTATTTGTTATTAAAACATTAACACACAAACCACTGTTATAACATAAAAGCAAGCAGGCTACTGAGTGCATGGTTTGGCATGACTGAATGCGCGCAAAGTGCGCTCCCTTAATAATTCCTAAAAAGCTGACATCAGTTCATCGCAATCTCACACATCTGTTATTATCAATGAAGCTGACTGCACAATGCATCTTTCATAATATATACACTTTGTTTGTTGTAATTTGAGGATTTGCCAGCATACTGAATTCAGCACTGAACAAAAAGTCTGTTTTGAGCGGTGAGGGGAGTCTATTTTAAATGCTTCTGATTGGCCATTGCGTTCAAGAAATCAACACATATGTCTGTGATTGGCTACATCCCTCAACGCTGCAAACATGTTATAAAAAGAAACTCTGGCCTGTAAATCGTTTCTATTTTGTTTTAGTTGTTCTTGTTGCTTTTCTGCAACATATGAATAAAAATGTATTAGTTTTTATGTTTTATTCATAGATATTTCTAGTTTGCGGGAGTCCCGCGAATCGTTTTATTCTCCCGTATCCGCACAAAGAGTGAGTGCATTACCGCTCGAGCCCGCCCTCGCACTCGGCCATCAAATCTAGTCCCGCGCCGCACTCTATTGCGAGAGTGCACGTCTCTAGATCGGCGTCTCGCGCTCGCGCCATCCACTCAAAACGTAACGTTAGCCTACTACTCTTTGGCCGGCACGCAAGCCAAAACAAGTACGTGCGGCGTGCCTGTTGTTTTGTTTCCGGTCTAGCTATCCGGTGTGATGTTGTAGTTTTTCTAACGTTACTAGTTGTTGCAACAGCATGTGAAAAAAATACAAAGTTTGCTAGGCCAAAAAGAGCGTTAATCTCGCGATAAAAAAATTGACGCCGTTAAAATGTGTTTGCGTTAACGCCGTTAATAACGCGTTTAACGCACAGCACTAATATATATATATATATATATATATATATATATATATATATATATATACTCACCTAAAGGATTATTAGGAACACCTGTTCCATTTCTCATTAATGCAATTATCTAATCAACCAATCACATAGCAGTTGCTTCAATGCATTTAGGGGTGTGGTCCTGGTCAAGACAATCTCCTGAACTCCAAACTGAATGTCAGAATGGGAAAGAAAGGTTATTTAAGCAATTTTGAGCGTGGCATGGTTGTTGGTGCCAGACGGGCCGGTCTGAATATTTCACAATCTGCTCAGTTACTGGGATTTTCACGCACAACCATTTCTAGGGTTTACAAAGAATGGTGTGAAAAGGGAAAAACATCCAGTATGCGGCAGTCCTGTGGGCAAAAATGCCTTGTTGATGCTAGAGGTCAGAGGAGAATGGGCCGACTGATTCAAGCTGATAGAAGTGCAACTTTGACTGAAATAACCACTCAATACAACCGAGGTATGCAGCAAAGCATTTGTGAAGCCACAACACGCACATCCTTGAGGCGGATGGGCTACAACAGCAGAAGACCCCACCGGGTACCACTCATCTCCACTACAAAAAGAAAAAGAGGCTACAATTTGCAAGAGCTCACCAAAATTGGACAGTTGAAGACTGGAAAAATGTTGTCTGGTCTGATGAGTTTCGATTTCTGTTGAGACATTCAGATTGTAGAGTCAGAATTTGGCGTAAACTGAATGAGAACATGGATCCATCATGCCTTGTTACCACTGTGCAGGCTGGTGGTGGTGTAATGGTGTGGGGGATGTTTTCTTGGCACACTTTAGGCCCCTTAGTGCCAATTGGGCATCGTTTAAATGCCACGGCCTACCTGAGCATTGTTTCTGACCATGTCCATCCCTTTATGGCCACCATGTACCCATCCTCTGATGGGTAATTCCAGCAGGATAATGCACCATGCCACAAAGCTCGAATCATTTCAAATTGGTTTCTTGAACATGACAATGAGTTCACTGTACTAAAATGGTCCCCACAGTCACCAGATCTCAACCCAATAGAGCATCTTTGGGATGTGGTGGAACGGGAGCTTCTTGTCCAGGATGTGCATCCCACAAATCTCCATCAACTGCAAGATGCTATCCTATCAATATGGGCCAACATTTCTAAAGAATGCTTTCAGCACCTTGTTGAATCAATGCCACGTAGAATTAAGGCAGTTCTGAATGCGAAAGGGGGTCAAACACAGTATTAGTATGGAGTTCATAATAATCCTTTAGGTGAGTGTATATAAATATATATATATATATATATATATATATATATATATATATATATATATATATAGCTTGTTTATTTGGTCTAATAAAATACTTTTTTTTAAATTGTGCTGTAGCCTTTTGTTGTTGCTTGATTAACATTAACAACAGCAGGTAAATTAGGTTACTGTCACTTTATGACCTACTACAGTAATGACAAACGTCCCAATCAGTTATTACTGATTGTTTTACGTAAATACTTGCCAAGATGAATATTTCAAAGTAATTGTAGCTATGTGTATTTGTTCAAGCGCTATAAAGAGAATTCAATATTCTAACTAGGCCGACAGGCGGTGACACGCAGTCAGTCATTCATTCAGTTACACACACACACACACACACACACACACACACACACACACACACACACACACACACACACACACACACACACACACACACACACACACACACACACACACACACACACACACACACACACACACACACACACACACACACACTTGCAGTCAGAGACAGACTGTCACTCGACTGGCTGAAATTAGTTCTCTTTCACGGTATACTGTGCTTTTAAAAATTATTTTTAGTACCATCAAGCATATCATATTTTTTGTTATGTCATTCAATCATGTTAAACGCGTTAATAAGTTTGCCATACTGCCCAATGAAAACCTGGGCGCTTATGTGAGAGGGCAGGAGAGACGCATTTTCTTTCGCGATGTTTCTGACAGACCGCACACAGACATCACGCGTGCGCAACATCTGTAGCCTACCCACGTAAAAATGCATTGAAACTTTAATTAACTAAAGATATTTCAATTGGGTGATTATAATTTAATGTTTTGTGAGGTCTTTTTTTTTAATTTTTGTGATTATTTTGCGGTTAAATTAGGAATTATGCAGGATCGCAAAAAAATGCGACATTTTGTTGATTTTGCGTTGTATTCAGCGATCGCAGAATCGCGAAAAACAAAAATGAGTCAAACCTCATTTCTTTCATTTCCATTAGTTGTCTCCAACGATGGAAAGCAGTGCCAATGTTAACTCTGGTTCTGCTCCTTTTTTTATCAGATTTTATTTGTGATTCCGAGCGCGTTTTTTTCCCCTGCAGCGGGTGGTTGTGGTAAGGGTCTCTTGCCAACGGCTTCAGCCATTCTTCCGATCTCTTCCCAGAACTGAACTGTAGTAGTGGGGTGTACTTTCCACACGATTGACATCAGGTTCAAATACGCCCACAAGCCGTGCGACTTATTCGTGTATTGCAGTTTGGCAGGTGATGCCCGCATACCGCCTCCCATGGCCGAAACTTGTATTATGACATCTGTCGGGCCGGGGCTAGTAATTTAGCATGCTAATTCAGGTTTATATCTCTGCAACACTATATCTTTTCATTTTTTTAATGATATCATCGCCCTTATTTCTTCTCATTCTTTTGATCCGTGTAACTCATTTTTTGTATTTTTAACTCAATTCTGACACATGGCACCTTTAAAAAATAAGCTTGATTCAAATATCTTATACAATGTTTTTTCCAAGCAAATTACCTTTTTTAAGGATATTTAGATATTTTTAACTGGAAAACTAGACAATAATTAATTTTTTTCATTAATCAGTAGTGCACAAAACAAACACATGCATATACACAACTCTTACAGAAGTAGGTCTTGTCATCCCTGAGGCAGAGCACATGATAATAAGTCTGTCTCCATCCCAACCTGGGTGTTCATTATTGTTTACATTTGTTTAGCATGGCATTTGTGTGCAGTTGTGCTCTTATGTAATCTGACTCATTAGTGGGGTCTGAGAATGAGTAGAAAGGTGCTACAGACAAAAGGAACTCTGCCTTAAAAAATTAACCGGGACTGACACAAGAGAAACAACACTGCTTAAAGCAATAAAACTGAACCAAATCATGGATGCTCAGATCCTGATAGTTTCCCACAATGCACTTTTTATGCATTGTGGCCATTCATTTACACAACATCAGCATTTTGGGGGCCTGAAAATGCAATCTTTTGAAAATGGGTTTTAAACTGCAAGTTTTTGAAAATGAGGAACATTAACATCTGCGTGTAAACTACAAATATGCAATTTTTTGAAAATGGTAGCATCATGCGTATGCGTATTACTTGTACAGTCTGTAGGAGCACATAGTTTCTTTACATCGCCAACTACTGGGCAGGCATGCATAATACAGCATTTTTGGTCGTTTTTGCGGATCTGTGTGAACATGGATTGTTTTGACGGCATTACCCTCTGTATGTGGGTGTTGCTCCGATTTCGCGTCCAGCCGTGCACGAGCGCAAAACCTCACAACACCCGCCCCTGTCAGTGATTGGTTGGAACACTTTATTTTGGCTTTGAGTGGTGGTTGTACCCATTTGTTTTTGTGTGCAGATCTCAGAGCCTAGGCTGCCTACAGAGACGCGGTTTTTGGACGGCATGCTTATGGGGCAGGCAGCTAGCGGATCGTTAGGAAAGATTAGACATTTATTTTTGGCCTGAAATCACTTATACAACCTTTAATTTTAAATCAGTTTTAATTTTAATTACATTTTATGAATTAATCAGCTCATAAACATTATCACTAGAAAATAATGATAATGAGATGAGTTGAATCAGGTGTTTTAGAAAGTAAGTTTAATTAATTTCAGAAGTGCTTTTAGCATGACTCGCCAAACAGAATTTGGAATGGGAACAATTAGTTTTATAAAGGTTTGTTCACATTGATAGTGATCTGCTGTGACAAAGCAATATTCATTTTCATTTAGATATGGCGATTTTCAGGATCTGCTGAGAAAAGATTCACTTTATGCTAATGAGCAGTGATGTGTTTGCGGCGATTATCAATAGAGAAGACACTGGAGCTCACACGATCTGTCTCCTGTCAGATATTGTAGTCAAGTATCCGAAAGATGGACAATGTGTTATTAATGTGAACAATTTTGCATTTTTATATGATTTGTATCTGCCTATTAAAGCAATATAATAAAAATTATGTGTGTAAAACCGTGTCAGAAAATGTCAGTGTTCTGAGTGTGTTTGATTAATGTATTGTAAATCGTTCATCTTGTTTGTGATATGATGTATTGCACACTGCTGCAATTTATATTCAAATCCTTTCTCCTGCAGAATGGTCATTTTTAGTGGCAAGAAAAATTGAATGCTTGTCAGATTAGAATGGCAATGACATCTGTTCTTATCGGCATTTGTGATTTTGACTATGGCCATTTGCGTAGCCATCCAATAAAGTCAGTGCATCCAGTGGCGGGACTGCCCGACCAAATTTATGGCAACCTGCTGATCTCCAGTGATAAAATCTGTCAGTGTGAACAGGCACAGCAAACATCTAAAAAGTGTAGTGTTGGAGGACATCCAAGACCTGGTTTTCACAGTTTTCAGAAAATATAGCAGCACAACTGTTTTCAACATTGATAATAAATGTTACTTCAGGACTAAATCAGCATGACTTCTGAAGGATCGTGTGACACTGAAGACTGGAGGAATCCAGCTGAAAATTCTACTTTGCCATAATAGGAATAAATTACATTTTAAAATATATTAAAATATAAAACTTAAACAATTTATTTCTAATATATTATTAGTATTACATAATAGTATATAATAGTATAGAACATAATATTATTTCTTAATATTATTGTTTTTCCAGTATGAAATATTTTTCATTTTTGATATATGCAATGAGTTAAAAAGCGAATAAGTTTTAGCTGTGGTATCAATTTGATTTGAATTGTGAAATTTCACTGGTATTAGCATTGAATACTGATATGTTGGTATTATGACAGTCCTACTGGAGATACAACATAATAAATGTGTTCGGAAATTATATCAATATTCCATTTGATTTAGCCTGAATGCATTAGACTTTACGAAGGATGTGAGGGCTGGTCTTGACCTTGCTCTTAGCAGTCCAGAATGTCTGGCAGTGAAAAGTGTGCCCCAGTTAAATTTTTTCCCATCAGAAAATGTGTGAAAGAGATTGTGGGGTGGGAGCTCTGTGTTCCATGCTGTGATCAGTGAGGGAAGAGCATGTCTTCGCATTACCGAGACCTCTGTCACCTGCAGCAAGTGCCAAGGGAATAAAAAACCCTGTTCTTGGCTCTGCATTAGGACATTGGCCTCTTACCAAGATTAAACATTTTTATCCAAAACTAAATATGCATCCTCACATGCAGATAATTCTAAACGCATACGCATACCACCCACATGCATATCCTTTGTGGATCCATGTGATCTGCTCTCCTGGGTTTATGATAGAGGTGAGTATAATGACAGATAATGGTTTCCTCGTTACTGGAATGAACTCAAATCCATTCCTGTTTCCACTCTTCTTGTGACCTCTTACCTCACTGGCAATGTGTGGAGCCCTTGATGGCTCTGGGCTGTGGTGCTATCCATCTTCTCTTATTGAGTTTATTCACAGCCTGAGCTTTGTCTGTGTTTTTGAAAGCCTTTTTTTCTCCTCTCTGACCTGAGGGAGACAGTCTGTCTGTTTCTGTCTTCGCAATGTTTCACCTGCTTTCACACTTTCATCTGCTCAGCACCTCAACACAAATCACACCTGTTTAGAGAAAAAGAAATTATCTGTTACCTTGTTATGTTCGTAGAACTGCATACTTGCATATGTATCAGATTTGCATTCATTACTTATGTGTAAAGGTATATGATCAGCCTTGCATACAGTACATATGACTATATTTACACATTCATGAACATTTTGACTTGCTTTTGAAAGACAGTTTATACACATTCACATTGAAGTACATTCAAAAACAGAAGACATCATGCACCATATACAGTTTTCATTATGTATGCTGCTGTTCAAAAGTTTGAAGACGGTATTATTTTTTGTTTGTTTGTTTGCTTGTTTGTTTTTGGAGTCTCTTATGCTCGCCAACACTGAATTTATTTGATCAAAAATACAACGAAAAACAGTGAACCTGTAAAATAACATTACAATTTTAAATAATTGTTTTGTATTTAAATATGTTGTAAAATGTAATTTATTACAAAGCTGAATGTTCAGCAGTCATTACTCCAGTAGTCAAGTCACACGATCCTTCAGAAATCATTCTAATATGCTGATTTGGTGAATAACATTTCTTCTTATTATGATATGGTTTGATTCGACTTGATTATTTTAATTTCATAACTGTTTTTAAAAGAAAAATTGGGTAGACACAAATGTAGGGACAGTCAGAGTCTTTGTGTTTAGAGTAGTTTAGCCATATGGATTTTATGAATTGAAACTAGGTCAAGAGTTGTATTTTGGATAAGAAATTAATGCATATTCGTTTTTATTATTTCAGCAATTCTAATAAACTATTACCTTTGTTAATCATTGTGTGACCGAACGGTTAACGGCAAGATGGAAGTCAGCCTAATCTACGGAAATAATTCTTAATATAATTTTTAGTTGTCAACTACGCCACCTAGGGACTTGCACCCTAAGTATTACAAGCCACCGGCTTTTATCTACTCGGAGCACACAGGTTCGTTATCAGCAAGTGACTGTGCAGAGTCATGGGTTCTACGAAAATAGACTTTATTCCAACAAACCTCAGACGCACTGTAAAACCACCCCTCAACGGAGCATTAGACAAAATACTCAATTCCAAACATACACACAAGAATTGACAAAAAAATAAATCAAAAAGTTGTAAATAACAACAACAACAACAGCAAATTACCAAAAGCAAAATAAATCAAAAGAACACATTAATTCCAACACATTCATCAACATGACCATACAGGGCTGGAGGACATCTACTTTGGGCACCCCCGGCTGGAAGTGGCCTACAAGGAAAGCAAAAGAAGAACTCACTCAATACTAGCACCCCACCACACCACACAAGTGAAATAGAGCACTCTCAGTGAACGCTGAACAAAACAGAACGCTGAACAAACAACCAGCCAACCCCAACCTATCCGCTCCTGTATTAAGCATAGACAGTAAAAGAAATGGACACAGCGACCCCATTGATTTCAACGGAGAAGACTGAAGCCCGATTATTGCACTTCCTGCCTGATGGCTGATCGACTGCGCAGGCTCAAACTGAGCATGACGACAGTCTGACAATTGTAAATCTTCTAGTAGCTGTGCCAAGACAAATCTGAATGTTGAAATATTTTGTCCCGTTGCTTTTATGGACTCTCTATCTATGGGCTTCTCCCTTGACTTTATGCCTCTATGTCCCTCCGATTGCCTTATAGACAGTAAAAGATTGCATACGGTAATGTCTCTATTGTGCAACAGAAAGTTGCGTGGTTATGACGCAATCGTTAGCCTATTTTTACAAAAACGGCTTCTACGGGGCCATAACATAAGATACAAAGTAATGGAACCTTTTATATATTGTCGTGTAAGTGACGGCAAAATGAATGGGAGTCAATGGAATGCTAACAGCAGGTGAAGTTCTGCTACAATGGCGGCTCCAGCGAAGCTTCAGTTTCCGGCTGATGGATTACCCCCTTGGTATTAAGTGGTCCAACTGATTTGCACACTACCTCCCAGTCTTTTCCCTGCAGCACATCAAGACAGAATGACGACACAGAATAGGGTGTTACAACCGATCGCATCACAAAACGGCGCAGCCCATTTAAATACGCACTTCCTAATTTGACATAACCAATGGGTGACATCTACGTCACCCACACACTACAATTGCATTGAATCTTTATTGTCAAAACAATGCATTGTTATGCATCGATGCATATTAACATACATCACACTGTTTGCATCTCCCATGGTGTGTGTACTGATGCATTACTGTTAAAGCATGGATGATATTAGCAGTTTCCTGAGCTAACTGATTTAAGTTTGTTCTATTTATAGACATTGTCTCACAATAAAGAATTAGCACCTGCTGTGTGGAGATGGCAAAGACCCTAATGCTCAAGAGTTTAGGGGATTGTGCACAGATAGTAGCAGTGATCCATAAAGTCCTCCAGCTTTCTAACATTTTATTACTGATAATATCATTGAGATGAAAAATTGTTATGGGACTCTCAGTCACAAGGTTGGTTTTCTAGACGAAGAAAAAACAGCTGAAAAAAATTCATTTGTATAACGTGATCTTGCATGATCCATATGTTTTGCATTTTTTTGTTCTGTTCTTGTTTTGCTTAATATATGTATTTTTTCACCTTAGAGATTACATTTACCCTCATAGTCAGCAAAAAAAAGGTCATTGTCATTCAGCAGTCATTGACACACAGTAATTGATAACATCATTTGCAAGACCTTTGAATACATCAATAACTTCAACTTTAATAACATTGATTACCCCATGGATGAGCTTATTAAATCATCTGTAATCTTAATAAGATTGGATGTTGTATGTTGGGAACAGTGTAACCATTTACACTGGCATGTGATCTCGCTCTCTCTCTTGACATCAACAGCTTTGCATCAAATCAAATGGTGCGTATGTCAAATTTGGTTGCTGAAGCAAAACTAGTTTAGAACCAAACAATACCCAGCAAGCAATTTTGAATTTACTGTAAAAGACGTCTAATAGCCATCCAAACACAGCCCTGATGTAGGCTAAAACAAAGCAAAATTTGGGCTGTCAGTGAAAATGTAATAGACATCAAACCATATCCCAAGAATAGAAGCGCAGGCTACACATAAAACATGTCAAAAAAAAAAAAAAAGGAAACACCTTGTAATCATTGCTTACATGTTGGAATATCATACATCTCTCAAGTTATTTGGGCAAAAACGACATGTAACCAAATTCAAGGTTATTTGGGCTAGAAGTGGATTACTCATAGCCGGACTATATCGGGTCTATAGTTAACCGAGATGGTGAAATGACGGCTATTGCTTGCTGGGATACTGTCAGTCAATTTGTAGTGGGATTCCTCAATGCAATTCCTGTTGACTGGTGTATACTGTGGGTTTCGGCTTTGCTCATCATCCCCATGACTTGGCACATTGTAATGTAAACACTAAACAGACCAGCAAAGTGTTAATGTTTTCAGATCTATGCAGGAATAGCATTCTATGGATCAGTTCTTTCACAATATGAGCTCTCCTGCTCTGTCTGGTTTTCTTATCAAATTTGCCCGGTTAATCAATTCCCACAACAAAAATAGTCCTCAGGCAGGAAATGAGTGATAGCACAGAACAATCCTTCCGGCATGATGTAACTATGAACCTCTCGGTGCTCCCTTGGGACAGCAGTGACCTTGAGAGTTCTTCCTACATAAATCAAATTGCCATGGAGAATTGGGCGAAGGAAGACAAAAAGAGACAGAGGAAGAGAATAAGAGAGAAAGAGTGCACAAATTCCCCACAAGCAATGTGGACAGAAGCCTATTGTTCTGACATTTGGGCATAATTAGTGTACCATTGAACCCTCTAAAAAAAGGTTGAAAATGAGAGCTGTGTTCTAGGCACCAGAAGGTGTAACTTCAACCCTACAAAGATTGTTTATGGCTGGATTTGTATGTATGTATTTATGTATGTACATGCAGTGATGTAGTGAGTGATGTCGATGACAAGTTAATGTCAATTGTAATAAAAAATCTAAGAAAAGAAAAAGAAAAATTGTTTAAAACATCTCAAATTATTTCTAATAACTTGGAAAGTGTTTTAAAATATTTTTAATTCATGTTGGCTTCATATGGTTATGAATCAATTATTATTTTTATTAATTATTATTTATTAATTATTTAATAATTATTTTTATTATAAAGTTTCATTTTTTTAATGAGGCTTTTTATTCATTGTGTTATGAGCTTTGTTCACCCTAAATTTCTTACTATTTATTTTGACTGTAAATTGACTTCAGGAATTCAAACATTTAAATTGAAGGATGCATTGAATTGGTCATTGTAACTGTTGTTCGTTTGAACTTTCTATTCAAAGAATTCTGGAAAAAAGTTCAGTAAAATAGTAAGCTCCACAACTGTCAACATTGATAATAATAAGAAATGTTTTTTGAGCACCAAATCAGCATATTAAAATGATTTCTGAAGGATCATGTGACTGCCACGGTGTGGTACAGGCAGAAGGAGATGAGGAGTCCAAAGTTCCAATGCAAACGTTTACTAACAATATTATACAAACAGGTACAGACAGGCAGAAAGTTCACACACACACACACACACTTAAAGCTGCAGTTGGGAGCTATGAGAAAACGTTGAATTTTGAACAAGCACACCTTACAGCTCCAACCCTCTTGCTCTCTGCTGCGCTACAGCCCTCCCTCCACAGCTCCTCCCCCACAGCGGAGCCTGCCGTGAACACGCAGGATAGTATGCAGGACCACTGGTGACGGCGGATTATAAAGTTATGGCACATTCACTAATAGGGATGAAACATCGATATGCTTTACATTGACTGGCCTGCCCATACCTTGACTACAAACTTGGTCCTCAAATCATTATGTATTTTGCAATACATGTAACTTTATAACTTTGCACTCTTTCTATAAGTTATAAATAGCTAGTAAGATAACGTTAAAGGATTAGTTCACTTTTTGAAAAAAACTTTTGCTGATAATTTACTCACCCCCATGTCATCCAAGATGTCCATGTCTTTCTGTCTTCAGTCGAAAAGGAATTAAGGTTTTTGATGAAAACATTCCAGGATTTTACTCCCATATAATGGACTTCAATGGGACACAAACGGTTCAAGGACCAAATGACATTTTCAGTGCAGCTTCAAAGGGCTTTAAACGATACCAGACGATGAATAAGGATCTTATCTAACGAAATGATCGGTCATTTCAAAAATAAATAAAAAACTTTAAGTTTTATAAGCACAAATGCTCGCCTTGCTCTGTTCTGTGATGCACCTTCGTGACTCGCCTTGCTCTGTTCTGTGATGCACGTTCGTGACTCTCCTGTTCGAACTCGTTCATCAAAATGAACAAATCTTTTTTCGAGTCATTTCGTTCGTTGAATGAACGAAATGACTCAAAAAAGAATCGTTCATTTTGATAAACGGGTTCGAACAGGAGTCACGAACGACGGTACGCGCTTGCGCTGTGCAGCGCGTACACGAGCGTGATTGACACTGCTAAGACATTCCTCCTGGCTCTGATTGATTCTTTCTGACTGGGAGCGGTGTATTTCTGCAAATGGCAATATGACCACTGGGAGGAGCCAGAGGAGCTTGATTTTTTTCAGATTATCTGTCTCATATTCTACTGTCAGGACATAATGACAGTTTTAACAAATATGTATAAAGTTACCTACTGCAGCTTTAATACAACAGAGAACAGACCAAGACTAACTGAACAGAAGGGAACTAAATACAAACACAGATGAACATTGATTGGCAGAACACAGGTGAAACAGATGATGATGAAGATGATGATGATGATGATTAACTAAACACAGGAGATACAGATGAACTGATAATGATGATGACAGGTGACATGAAGATAGGCAGACAAGTCCAGTGAAACCAAACTAAACAACTCCGACAGTGACATTGAAGACTGGAGTAATGATGCTGAAAAATTTGCTTTGTCGTCACATGATTACATTACATTTTAAACTATAATAAAATATAAAATAGTTATATTGAATTGTAAAAAAAAAAAATTACAATATTACTGAATTTATTGAATTTTTTTAATAAAATAAATGCAGCCTTGACGTAAAAAAAAAAAAATGGACCCAACATTTTTGAACAGTAGTGTTTTTTAAAAATAAATGAATGGATTGTGTCACATCATTGACCAACTCAATAGATCAGGCACTCACCCCTTTACAAGTGATTACAGAAGAAGCATTTGAAACAAGGCATTGAGCTTATTGGAGCCATTGCTGTAGCAGTGGTCGAAGTAATCAGTTTACTTTACTCGCCACAATAAAGTCTGAATTGGGTAGAATCTAGATCTATTGATCATAACAGCTGTAGATCATTGTAGGAGCAACATTCTGTGGAACATAGTACTCATGCAGAATGAGGATTTCTTGCTGCTCTGTCTGATTTTCTTATATAAAAAACAGACCCAGGCAGCAATGAAGTGATAGGGTAGAATGATGCTGCAGAGCTGATGTAACTGTGAACCAGTGTTCCCCTGGAGCAGCACTGACCTTGAGAGTCCTCTCTTTCTCTATATCCATCCATATGCCAGAGCGGGAAGGAGGGAGAATCACAGACAGAAGAAGAGAAAGAGAGAGACAGAGGCGTGAAGAGAGTGCAGTAAAGTTTGGAGCCTGTTGTTCTAACATTTAGGCATAATTAGTAACACAAGACAATATAAAATGTTGGACTTAAAATAATTTGCTGTATAATTGGCTATTCCTCTTCTTCTGAATCAGTTTCTGGTTCAAACATATATGGCTGAATTAAACCAGTATTTCCACTTACCGTTGTATAGTGTTTTTACTTGATCGAGTGGATCAGGTAGTCTGAACTGGCGTGATTGAGTAGAGGCGGGGACTAATTTCTATATCTGCGTATATTAAATAGAGCAAGGGTGTAGTGTTACATTCAAGCTATTTTAAGGCATGAATAAATTATTTCAACAGACTTCACAGGGATTTTTGTTTTGTCATTTTGATGATCAAAGATGAGTTAAGGGATAAAATTACTGACTCTAAATTAATGTTAAATCAAACAAAATAATCACTAGTGATCTCAGACTTTTAAAACCCACTATATACTAAGGAGGGTAGGCAGGGCAAACGGTAAATCTGAACAGTTGCAACTCCAAATATATAATTTTAAAAGCGAACATACATTTATAATTTATACAAGACTTAGTTCCAGTCCACTTATTTAATCGGTCAAGCAGATTCCCAAGCATACTGATATTTACTTGAACAGCACTGGGATGTTTCACTATTTGTCTTACTTCACTTGGCGACACACACAGTTTTATTGCAGGATGGCTGTTTGCAATCTTGCTGTAGTACACTATTACAGAATATTATTTATTCCTCTTGAGAAGTGTCCTCCTCTTGAGAGGTATGTTTGGATGAACAGCAGAGGTAAAGTAGGTGTCTTTCCTAGCAAACAACAAATACACTATATGATGTTTTGTCTATAGAACAAAGATAAAAATAAAATAAATACTGAGATATACAACACTCCATATAACTATATATTAGTGCTGTCAAACGATTAAAATATTTAATCGCGATTAATCGCATTAATGCCATAGTTAACTCGCGATTAATCGCACATTTTTATCTATTCTAAATGTCCCTTGATTTCTATTTGTCTCATTATTTTTTCTAATTTTAATGCTCTTATCAACATGGAAAAGTGGATCAGCATTAAGTTTTTTCTTAGCTGTGGTATCCATGTGCTTCTGTCTGAAGTCATCCATTGTAGAGCTTAGATCGGGCCCAAAAAAATCAAGCCCGACCCGAGCCCGTGCGCATTGTGTCCGAGCCCGGCCCGACACATAAACTGTAATTATGAGCCCAAGCCCGATTTAAACCCGTCAATTTTTTTCATACGTGGGTCGTTATAACTGACGTTCTCAACTATTTTCTATGTTACTTTCTCCCGCCCGCAACATTTTTGTCCCGCTCCCGCCCGCAAATACACTATTTTTTTTGAGTGAAAAATTATTTGTTATTAAAGCATTAACACACAAACCACTGTTATAACATAAAAGCAAGCAGGCTACTGAGTGCATGGTTTGGCATGACTGAATGCGCGCAAAGTGCGCTCCCTTAATAATTCCTAAAAAGCTGACATCAGTTCATCGCAATCTCACACATCTGTTATTATCAGTGAAGCTGACTGCACAATGCATCTTTCATAATATATACACTTTGTTTGTTATAATTTGAGGATTTGCCAGCTTACAGAATTCAGCACTGAACAAAAAGTCTGTTTTGAGCGGTGAGGGGAGTCTATTTTAAATGCTTCTTGATGCTTCTTCATATGTCTGTGATTGGCTAGTAATGGCTACATCCCTCAACGCTGCAAACATGTTATAAAAATAAACTCTGGCCTGTAAATCGTTTCTATTTTGTTTTAGTTGTTCTTGTAGCTTTTCTGCAACATATGAATAAAAATGTATTAGTTTTTATGTTTTATTCATAGATATTTCTAGTTTGCGGGAGTCCCGCGAATCGTTTTATTCTCCCGTATCCGCACACAGATTGAGTGCATTACCGCTCGAGCCCGCCCTCGCACTCGGCCATCAAATCTAGTCCCGCGCCGCACTCTATTGCGTTGAGAGTGCACGTCTCTAGATCGGCGTCTCGCGCTCGCGCCATCCACTCAAAACGTACCGTTAGCCTACTACTCTTTGGCCGGCGCGCAAGCCCAAACAAGTACGTGCGGCGTGCCTGTTGTTTTGTTTCCGGTCTAGCTATCCGGTGTGGTGTTGTTTGCTAGGCCAAAAAGAGCGTTAATCTCGCGATAAAAAAATTGACGCCGTTAAAATGTGTTTGCGTTAACGCCGTTAATAACGCGTTTAACGCACAGCACTACTATATATACACACACTGATCAGCCAAAATATTATGACCAGTGTGGTGATCTTTTTCTTTGTAGAAAAGCTCAGACCAGGAGACGGTGGATGTTTTCCAGCAGAAGTTCTTTATTGCTTGTCGGTAGCTGCAGTCATTCCAACATCGTCTTACTAAGGGAACTTTACATTGTAGTTTATATACATTTCAAGGGGGAGGGCTCAATATAAAATACTATTGTATTGGAAGTCTAAATTAAACATTTAAATAAAATTTGTAATCCTACATTTCCCCCTTTGAGAGTTCTAAATAACTCTCACAAAATACAAATTTAAACACTTAAACAAACATGTAATTTTTTACGGGTAATAATCTTTAGTAATCTGGTGTAATTTTGCTGAAAGATCAAGAATGTCTTGTTGGACCACCATGTTTGTGCACAAGTGAGTCCTGGAATGCAGTCATCTTCGGATGTGACATGCACACTTTCTTTCCAGCAAACAAGGCATTTGTGACAAATTCATCAGCTCTAAGAATATGTTGTTTCTGGAGTCCGGACTTTGTGCGATCTTCATGATGTGTAGTAGTAGGAAAATCTTGATCATGTCGATGGATGATTGAAGGTTTCGTATGTGAGTCTCTGCGTTGTGTATTTTTTTCTTTCGTGATAGTTGGTTCGGCAGTGGGTCTAGTTGTTTTCTGGAGGTTGTGGCTTCATACGCAGGTGAGGAGGTTGGTGCGTATTGGTCCCGGACTGTCATCAAGTGGTGTCTGCACAGAGTAAGAAATAAAAAACAAAAGACAGTAGAGCAGTATTTGTTCAAACACTAGGATTGTGAACTTTTTCTGAGTCTGCTAGACAGTGGAGCAGTATTTGTTCAAACACTAGGGTTGTAAACCTTTCTGAGTCTGCTATTGTTGTTCCCTCTTTCCCTATTTCTTAAACCTTTGACACCTAAGGAACAGTGAGGTAAGGATGGACTAGGATAGGGCCTATGAGGGAAGTCTTCACCCCAGGGTTAACCCCGAAGCCTGTTGCGTTCGGTTCTTCCCGGGGCTCCTCACTGGTTCCGTGTCCTAACCTATCCCTGTTGGTGGGGGAACAACCTTACAGTGTGTACAAAGAGTCCAGGTTTTCCTTCCCTGACACAATACTGCAGCGGCTTTAATCAACATCACTTGATGTGGCCCATGCCACTTTGGTTCTAATGGCTTATTTCTGAATGACTTTATCATGACCCATGGACCTGGGATGATTGTGTGTCCACCTTCTGGTGGAGTCTGCCAACATGACTCAACTCTCCCTCTGGCACTCTGTACCGCCTTTGTTAGGTTTTCACAGTAAGCAATCAGGGCATCTGAGGCAATGTGTACATCAGCATTTCTAAGATCAATCACACCTGGCATCTGCATGGGGCGTCCAGTAATAATCTCATGAGGGCTCAGTCCTACTGTTCTGTTAGGTGATGCTCTCATACTACACAGTACTGCTGGCAGTGCTTCGACCCATGGTACCCCTTCCTGATGCATTTTGCTTAGTCTGGTTTTGATTAAGCAATAGTCAATTGTCAACTTAATTGATTAAGAGGGAACAACAATAGCAGACTCAGAAAGGTTTACAACCCTAGTTGTAGTATTATGTTTCATGTTGTATTTGTATATGTCCACTGGAAGCCTCAGTACCAAAACAAATTCCTTGTGTGTGCAAGCACACTTGGCAATAAAGCTCTTTCTGATTCTGATTCTGATTCTGATTGTTCTGTTCGATCGTTCAACCTGTCCTGATGCTTGTGGCCTGAATGGGCAGTGAAGATTCCACTTAATCTTCAAAATTCTAGACACTTCCTTGACTACCTGTCCTGTGAAGTGTGTACCTTGATCTGAGTCAATGCATTCTGGTAATCCCCATCTGGGAATGAAATCAGTGACAAGACATTTAGCAGTATGTGCAGCTGTAGCACGCCCTGTTGGATAAGCTTCTACCCATCTTGAGAACTTATCTATTACTACCAAAACATCAGTTTTTCCCTTACAACGAGGCAATGATATGTAATCAACTTGCAGGTGACGAAATGGTCCTGATGGGGCTGGGGTATGTGCTGCTGGTGTAGTGGCTGCTGGTACATCATTATTTTTCTGACATGTAACACACCTCTTGGCTGTTTCTGTGGCTATATTTCTGAATTTTGGA